>NC_133225.1:10156541-10465291 GCF_040436345.1 Pagrus major
TGTGTGTGTGTGTGTGTGTGTGTGTGTGTGTGTGTGTGTGTGTGTGTGTGTGTGTGTGTGTGTGTGTGTCTCATTCATCTACCAAACTCTGAGTCACATCTAAAAACCATCGAACATACCCTACAAATGTCACGTGTCATCCAGGAGCTGCCGCCTTCACGGATACGCTCACAAAACCTCAATGCCTCAAAAGCCGATCGGTTTTAGAGGCCAGAAAGAAAAGGGCGTATCATTTCTACAGAATCCCTCTATTCACACACAAGCATTCAAATTCAAGCTCTTCATGTTTCTACTCCTCCCACCTACACAGATGACACATCAAGTGCAACTAATGGATGAGAAGTGTGCTGTGGGTTTTTAGCAATCTGACATATGACATTCACCGGAAACTGTTTAGCCAAACTTTATACACAATGTTTCTATTATTTTTTACAGATTTTCTTAAGCTGTAGCAACTATCTAGCACAACTTTAACAACCACTATGCAACCAACTTGTAACCTTTTAGCAGTTAGCATCCATCTTCTGAAGATCCAGTAATGACCTGTAGTAGTAGGCTAACATCTTAGCAACCACACAGCAGTGTCTAATCAATGTCTGTAATTGTTTTATGCCTTTTTCAGACTTTATTGTGCAATATTATACTAAAGCAACTGCTTAAAAGTAAAAGCTTAGCAAACACTTGGCATGGGCCTTGTAACCTTTTCACACTTAGCATTCATCCAGTGAAGACCCAGCTAGAAACATCTAGTAACATCCTATACACCCACTAACATCTGGCTTGTGTCTTCAATGAGAACGATAGAATCGACATTTATTTGCAGGTAGAATGACTCTGCGGCAGTCACGGTTGTTTATCAGCTCCAGTTCCAAACGGCTCTGATGGAAACATGACATGAGGGTGGACACGCTAATTTTCACCCCGTTCAGGTGCAGTGCTATGATGCATGTTGGGACGTTGCTGCATACATACTTTTCTGTTCAAGCAGCACTCAAACATTGTTCAGTGTGCGTTAAGAGAGATTGAAGTAAAAAATACTAAAAGGTAACATTATCAAAATCTGGCCGCAGAGGGTGTTTATGTACTGTAAAGTGAACTGCTGTCTGCAGCTGGAGGGGGAAATGCACTTTACTTCACAAATATATAATCTGGTGAGTGCTGAGTTTAGTGAGAGTTGACCTGAATTCAAACACAGACACCCTTAGTGCATGACATTACTGGCTAGCTTACAGCTAATGTACAGTAATCTGGCTGTTTTTTGGTGAATAAACATGCAAGTAAACCCAAAAAACAAAAACAAATTAAACAACCACCATTGCTGATGAAAATCTATCTAAGGTGACTCACAAATGTTTACAGACGACATAAAGTTTTATTCACGTGTGTTTTTTAGACATTTTAATGCTGAATGTGTATATATTATATCTGTTTTTAAAAATGCATACATGCTAAATGTGTTAAAAATGTGGTTGCCACGTTTTTTGCTATCGTTTATGTGCCGGTCACAGCCGGCTCATCGTAAACATTACTGGAGAGTCTGTCTGCATTCCCCCGACTTAACTTCTCCAGCATCTCAACTGTCACTGTCCGTCTGTTTAACACCCCCACTATAACTTATTTTTATGGTAAATATGACCTGAAGATATTTTAAATGATATCGCTGACGACGTGGCTCTTTTTAAAGTCACATATGCAAACACACACACACACACACACTCAGGATCACACAGACACATGGATCCTGTTAATTTCCAGGTGGTGTGTGTGTTCAGAAGGTCTAGTTCAAGACAAAAATCTGGTCCTTGTCCCTTCTCGACCTGTACACACACACACGTGAGCACATACACACACACACACACACACACACACACACACACACACACACACACACACAGGGGTAGACTAAAGGCCTGTGGCCAGTAATATCAGAGACAGTTGGTGTTTTTTCAGCACTTAGCGGCCCAGTATTCCCTTACCACAACAACATCCAATCACCTGCCAGCTCCTGACCTCTGACCTCCTGTACAGAGACGGGGATAGAGTGCATACCAGTGTGGGGTAGGGTGGTCCACAAGCCATGAAGTTGAAAGGCTTTGGTTTGCCTCCAGGCGGGTTGACCTCAACAAAGCCTGCAACCTCGCTGCAAACACAAATGATTAGAGGGAGAACGAGGGAGAGAGAGAGAGAGAGGGAGAGAGAGAGAGAGAGAGAGAGAGAGAGAGAGGCTGTTAGCTGTTCATCGATACACTACATTAGGCGGGTACATGGATGACTATCTTTTCATTACATATGTGGACAGATGAACCTCCCTGAGGGACTTCCCCTCCCTTCGCTCCTCCATCTCTGCTTCTCACCCTGCTCCTCATCATCCGATCTGAAACACACCCCACGTCTTCTGCCCATCCACCGTCTCTCTCTCCTCTCGCTTTTCTGTGTCTCCTCTCACTTTCAACCCAACTTACTTCATCAGCTCACACCAGGCTTTGGGTAAATCATATGTGTAAGTAATTCTTGATAAGCGAGGGCTTTACCAATCCAGGATTAAGCTGTTAAATCACGCAAAAACAAGACTTACTCCACCCCCCCGGTGAGTTAAAACAAATAAATGTGACCCAGGTTGCTCTTTCAAAATTTGTCCATCTTCCTCTTATCTATCCATCAACCACTCCTTCTCCTCCTCCCCTGAGTATTTCTTCTCTCCTTTCCCTCTAACCTCTAGATTGTGTCCTTCTCTCTCTCTCCACTCCATCCATTTAAAACAATAAACTATGGAAGCTGGCCAATTAATGCGATGGAACTTGTACTGTCAGCAATTACCATGAAATCAGCCTATTTATTTCATTACTCATATACCCAAGGGCACACACACACACACACACACACACATACACACACACTTTCCCAACACGCACTCAGGCCTCAGGTTTTTATATGAGTAGTAAAGAAGCGTTTCAGCTGGTGGGCATGTAAATTCATTAGCTACTAATCACAACTGGATAATAGTGATGTGTTGATGGGAAAACATACTGTGCATGTGTGTGTGTGTGAATGTGTGTGTCTGATGGGAATCAAGCTCAGAGACCGGAGGGAAAACGATGATTGAATTCTCCGCCATACTCATGACTCAGTACTTTATGGGGAGCATTGCTCCTTCTCAGAACCACTAAGTGGAATGAATAAGTGTGTGTATCCGTGTGTGTGTGTGTGTGTGAGCGTGAGCATCTTCTTAATGCAAGCACGCAGATTCACAGTCCCTTTTACTAGCACTTTATCAACCATAAACACACATTGGGGTACATTTCTTCCAATAAGCGTTTAGGCAAAACTCTGCGCTATTTCCTGTCATATGTAGGCAGATGTTCAGATGTTGCCAGCACCATCGTAAATGTGTGAGGAGGAAAGTCGCTACTTTTTATTTCCAGTCACTCAGCAGAAAAAAGCCACAAGCAGACGCTATAACTTTTGGACAAACGAGCCAAGATAGACTGCTGGAGAGGAAAACATGATCAATATCTGTGTCTTATGAGTTGTTTTTATTGTTGGGCTAGACTAAAGCTCAATCCCATTTCCAAGTTTCACCCCTACCCCTTGTTTTTGAGTGAACACCCCGCCCCTCAGAATAGAGTTACAAGTGTTAGTGAGTAAAATCCTCCCCTATTAAATTAGACAACCCTTCAAGACCCTCAGAACTCACATCAATTATATTACGACCAGACATTTCCAAAAATGGCGTCTTCCGCTGAGGCGATTTCTCTTGTGTAACTGTGGCAACCCTGGTATTATTACAATGCCATTCGCCATTATCTGATGGAGATAGAAAAGCATGGACGCCCCAAATTCATTCACTCACTTCACACTATCAACCAAGTCATCAGATAAAAAAAGAACACTCCTTCGCTACCGGCTGCTAACGTTAGCGGGGCTTTAGGCCAACATTAGCAACCAGTTCCTTTACCCTGCCAGTCTGCGCTAGTGTTAGAGGAGTGGTACCAAGTGCAGCAACTTAAATTTCAGGCATCATGTGCAACATTGAAATATGTCAAAATGTGGGGATGTTGTGCACAAATCAACAATAACAATGTACTTTCAGCAAGCTAGCTAGTTCGCTACTGAGACATTAGCAAACTGGTTGCAATTGTTTCATGCTTGTTTTAGAAGAAAAGGACCATAATACATCAAAAAGAGTTCTCATAACCCTCGAGTGTCCCTCTGAAAAATCTCTGTTTGAAGGGCCATGTGGCTAATGCTAAGTGGTACAAGTGGGCAAGGAGTGTACTGGGATTGAGCCTAAATGTGCTGCTACTGTCCTTGGTGGGTCTACACATGAAACATGAAAGTATGAAAATGAATTGAACAGTTTGTGTACATATCTATTCTTCATACACCAGCCATGTGTTTGATAAAGTAGTAAAAGGATGAGAGAACAGGGTGAGGGAGTCAGTGAAAGGTCTGTTTACACGATTCAAAGATGTGTATATATTTACTGTATATAAGTGTGTATGGGGAGTAAAGGGAGTGTATTGGAATGCTGTACTGTCACCCCAGAGCAACAGCTGTCCGGCTCCATGTCCCCAGCCCGGCGTGTCGGAGGACTAACAGTGGCTAACTGGATATAAGCGAAGGATTAAGCACCCGGACATCACACAGAGCAGCCTGTCCGCCGCGACATGAGATGGATGTCATCACCTGGATAAGTGATGCGGTGGGGAGGGGGGAGCTGAGAGCAACTAGAGGAGGAGAGACCACAGGGAGTGAAAGACGTGAGATACAGTACTGGGGCTGATGTCCAAGCCAAGAGGAGGAGGAAGAGGAGGAGGAGGAGGAGGAGGAGGTCAGTGTCGGGTGAGTTTTGTCCTTCGCCAGAAAGCCTGTGGAAGTAATAAGCTCTGATCTACACTACTCCATAAATCAGGCAGATATATAACAGAACAGGTAGAACATGTTGTACAAGACAACAGTGACCGAGATGGGAAAATAGAAAGAGAGCAGAGGAGAGGAGGAAAGGGAGGGAATCCCTCCTAATTGGCAGCAGGGTGCCATGTCATTAAGCTGAGGGTCACACCTCCATGCCAGAGTCTGGGCCCGCGGTCAAGTTTGGCAACCTGAGGTTCAGCATGTCACTCACTGGAGTATCAGCTGTCTGTCTGTCTGACAGTCTGCCCTTCCTTCAGTTTTGTCTCCACTGACCTGTCCCCTAATGACCTTAACGGCATCTATGTGTTCAAGGGAATCACTGGAGTCAATGATTCATCGTTCAGGAACCATGACTGTCTGTATAAAATTCTGTGCCAATCAATCAAGTTGACTTTTAATACAATTTAGCGGATAAGTAATAAACTTGAACCTGCTGGTGCCGATAAAAAGTCAGGGGGTCACCAAAGTAATTCCCAGGGGACTGTAAATGTATTAACAATATTTCATGGTGATCCACCCAATGGTTGGATCAGTCTGGACCAAAATGGTGGATAGACCGACAGACAAACGTTGTAGTCCATAAAGCCATGGTGCTAGCATGACTAAAAACTGTGTATATCAATATTTTTGTGTTTGTCAATTAAACTTAAAGTGAGACCTCCAGTCAAAAGCTGGACCATATACAAACAAGTGATCACCAAACTTAGGCCAAGCAGTGTGATGGTAACACAATCACAGCCATGTTTTTTTTTGTGTTTGTAATTGCAGACGCGCGCCCGCTGTTAAATGCAAGAAAATTGATTTCTTTACAGAAGGATAGAAAAGCCAACACAGACGTGGGAGACATGATGATTCACAATCCAATCAGCAGAAAAAAGTTGAAGTTTGTTAAGGTTGAATTTTCTATTTTTCTCTCGTCACAATGCTGTGCTTACGGTCTGGTTAGGTTCACCGCTTGGTTAGGGTTAGGAAAAAAATCACGGTTTGGCTTAAAATCCCTGTTATGCACCGACTCCACGTGAAAAAATAGGTGGTTTTGACACCACAAAAATGGCTGGAAGTGTCCTTTAAAATATCTAGTTGTGTGAGCTGCAGTCGGCTGTTTGGCAGCCTTGTTGGCCTGTAATAAAACCACCGCCATCCCGTCCACCTCCTGATGTGAAAGGTGGCTAATAAACATATAATGTGAACATGATATGCCACGTTTTGTACAAATGTCACCCTTGGGTGTATCTGTGGTTTGCAGAAATCCTAGCGGCTGGGCTGAATTTTCTCTGTATATGTGCTCATGCAGTGTTGACGAGACAAAAACAAGCTCATAAGATTTGGTGATAAATAAGTAAGTAGGTTGGCCTGACAGGTGTGGAGCCAGTTATGTAAAATATTTTGTTATAAATATATGAACGGTATGAATAGAGCTGTAATACATTCATCAATCAGTTAGCAGATTTGTTTTTATGCTAACTTCCTGTGGCACACAGTCTGTGAGAAATCTGCCACAAAGTTCAAATTTCTCACCATCCTTGAGGCAAATTCCGGATTTGAAAGACGGAAGCAGGAATTTAGCATCAGAGTTTCTCATACGATTGAATGGACATCCGGTTGACTCATGTATGTGCACAGAGCAGTGAGTAAACAAGACTTTTAACAATGCAGACTACACAGTTTACAGATGTGGTTATAAGAACATGATGCTCTTATAGATTCGATGGATGTTAATGTACATAAAGTGCAAAGACACACATGCACATATTGTATAAATGTTTGTTTAAAGGTGTGTGAGCATGCATGGGCAATAATCTGCACGCCTGCGTGCTGGTATGTACTCTTGTCTCTGTGCCTGTTCTATCAAACTGCCAAGCCATAACAAGCCAGGTGAGCTGCAGAATGAATTATTTATGGTCTTGTTATTGGCATCTCACTGCCGAGTTGCTCAATATTAATAGCCGACGCTTCCCCTTCGTGGCTGCGTGTGAGAGAGCAGCGGGGACAAAATTATTACGTCTCAGCCCAATGTAAAATACAAATCAATAAAAGATCCCTCCCAGGATTCTCTCTGTGGAAGACAACAGAGAGGTCAGAGGTCAAAAACAGAAAAATGCAGCAGGGTAAACAGTGCCTCTCTAAACTGAGTGATTTCTGGAGTGAGTGTAAAAGCAGATCTGAAGACTTTCTTTTGTTGTGGAGTCTGGCTGCACGCGAGTGGCAGAGCACTCTCTTTCTTACTAAGTCAACACTCTCAGCAGAGACGATGTTGGACTCAAACCAGTACAGAAACTATGAAGTGCGTGCATACCTGAGTCTATTTTCATGTGCGTCAGTGTACGCGCCTGTGTGTTGTGTGTTTGTCTAACAAAAAGAGGAGAACAAGAATAGCTGTCACTCTCAGCAACAAGCATGTGAATGTGATTTCTCTCTTTTATACCTCCAGCATTTATCGTTTTTAACCTCTGCGTAGTGTCAGCCTTTTTCTGCCTGTCGTATGGCAGCTGAGGAGAGGAGACGCCTCTGTAAATGTTTACTGTATGAGAAGTTTGTTAAAGATGTGATTGGAGAGGGATAAACACACAACATCTGGACACAAACCCAACATCTGCTGCCTTGAGGGAGGTGGATGGAGCGAGCGAGGCCACGCACGGGAGAACCACTGAGGGGGAAGGACGAGAAGAGAGAGGGAAAACAAAGTGTGAAGAGGGGATAAGGAAAGTGGGAACAGAGAGCTGGAGCCTGCAAAAACCAGCTGATGCTAATCTCTCTACGATGAGATAAAATTCACTCCACTGAAATGGCTGCAGAAGTGTTCGCTTTCTTCGCCTCTTTCTCGCTCCATCTCTGTCCTCCTCTCTTTTCCAGGGAGTCCAGCACCCACTACAAGGGTGGGCCATGTAGAGGAGGGGAAAACAAAGCCAACGAGGAGCAGATGTTCCCAAAAAAACACATGCACAAGCACACACATATGCAGTGTAGTTCCTGTCCTCGAATTAAAATCATGACCACACCTCAAACTGAACAAAAAAAGCATCCTCCCTGCGAGAAAGGAAACTTTGCAGAACTATTCTTACAGTAGCCTTTTACGCTTTTTGTGGCCTTCCTGAAATCCCAGAACCAGCTAGCATATGTCTTTCTGATCCAGAATCATCTGAGGAAACAGCTGCATGGACCTGTGTGGCTCGCAAAGGGGCGGAGTCGGCAGATAACCTCTGACTTCTCAGACAGGAAGCTTGGAGAGAACCTCAGGAAGTGGCTCTCAGGACCGACGCACAAAACAGAGCTTGCATGTGCAGCAGTGGAGGAAAATAAACACAGCTTTCAGGTGCACAAGCACAATGACTCGAGTGTGTGCATGCATCAGCGCCTTTCCTTCTTTCTTGCAACATGCTGCACGTGGAAAAAGAATGTGTGTCCAGCAAGTTTGTGCGTTGGGAATATGACAAAACATCGGCGTAATAACACAGTGTGTTTTTAATATGTGCTAATGTAACACCTGAGCAGCTTTTGCAACACCTTGACAAACAAAGTCATGAATCAGTCAGTCAGCAGCCCATCAAACTATTTGCTCAGTATGTTCCCAAACTCTTGAGCAGTTCTCTATAAAAAACCCACCTCGGGCTAGAGGAGGAGAAACTGGCGCTGTGCCTCCTTTTTCAGTGCCTCTGCACAGAAAGGAAGCAGCCTGAGTAGTTTCATTGTAAGTCCTTCCTGCTGCTCTCGAAAGGCTAAACCCATGCTCCACTGAGGCCTGTCCTTGTGTCAGGGGTTTGTTTACATCAATCACCAACAGAATATACCCAACATGGCTGAAACATGGGAGCATGTTGGCACCCAGAACTGCAGATGGCTGTGAAATGCCACTCTGATGGTCTATTGCCCAAACAGGTTGTCGCCCCGGGCGGCAGTGCATTCCTCACGCGTCTAATGTTCTTAATGTGCAACATCTAAATGTCACTGTCAACATATAATCTATGAACTTACTCTAAGATGGTTGTAAATTATGCTTTTGGTGCCAGAGTGTAAACTGCAAAATAAGGCATCAACAGAAACAGCAGGCCTGTGAGGCGGCTGTATGTGAGGCGGCTGTATGTGAGGCGGCTGTATGTGACACGGCGCTCTTTCGATCTCTTATGGTTGAAAGAGAGAGGACGGTGCTGTCTCTGGGGCTACGCTGGTTTCACTTCTCTGCTGTGCAAAAACCACACATACGAATACGTCCCCTCATGAAACCACGTCAACACACCAATGCACACACACACGCGGCTGAGGGCGGGCGCACGTCAAAAGCAAACAATGGAATCCTACTCCCCTGAAACGTCACGCGCCCACTGCTAACCGGCACGGCACCCAGACAGATGAAGACAGCGGGGCGTTTGTGATGAGCTGAATGAAAGTGTGTGAGTGTCTGAGAGCTCCTACATCGACTGACAGTGACGTCTGTCCATTCTCTCCGTCTGTCTCTCCATTTCTCCGTCCCACACACGAGAGCAGAGGAGCACAATGGGTAGGATGTGAGCAGACGTGGAGCCGAAAACGAAGACAAAAGCAAAAAATTAAAGACAAGCAATAAGCAAAAAGGAGTCATTCAGCTCCGAAATAATCACTCCCAGACCCAGGGGAATCAGACACAGCTGTGTTATCGTAGGTGTCTCTGGCTGGCCCGTCAAAGACTCGCACACTCTGACACACATACATGCACAATGGGTAATTAGTGCCAGTTAGCCCACTCATTTATTGCCATTACGCCAAAACGACTTCCTCTGCTGCCCGTTAGAATGCACATCAGTCTGGAAATGTCATTTAGATATGTGGGCTTGACAGACAAGACACAATTAAGTAATTAAAGTAAATGTATCAATCAGGTGCATTTCACTTATCCTCACTGGCTGTAATTTGTTCACAAGTAAGAGCTGAGAAGTCCTGACAAAACTAAATGCAGCATTTATTTCATACACCTGCAGCTTTAGGGGCTTATAGACAACCTTAGTACTCAGTTTATTTCGTTATATTGCAATTTAACCTTTATTTAAAGAGTTCGATTGATACCAGATTGAGTAGTCAAGTACCAGTCAAGTAAGTAAACCCACCAGAATTTACCCGCTACAATATACCGGCCTCATATGAACAGCATATCATATAATGTCCCAACAGATCTGCAACTATGTAAATTAAGGTTCATTATTTCATATATAATGACGAGGTGTTTCAGGAGCAGTGTTTTCTGTGGGAGAGAGGGGCGTCTGTTGGTGCGGACTTAGACTAAACAAATAAGCGTAACAGGTCTTCTTTATACAAACATAACTAAAACAATAATCGACATTTACGCTTCAGTCAGTTTATGGACAAAGCCAAAGGCAGCACATTAGCATACAAGCTGGAAACAGGGGGAAACAGTTAGCCTAGCTCTGTGCAGAAGTGATATCCATCTTTTCATTCTGATTCTCAGAGCACCTCTAAAGCTTACTGTTGCTTGTGATGAGATAAGATAACCAGATCCTGGCTGTCGCTTCATAATTACTGTAAAGACATGAACATTTATTTATCTTCACATCTGCAGTAACTCTCAGCAAAAATGCTAATAAGGGTATTTCCCAACATGTCAAACTATTGATTTAATGGTCTACAGTGGCAAATGTTTCCTTAAACCATCAGGACCAAAAATGTGAAAAGTTTATTTCAGACCAAACAGATTCAAATGCCCGAGTAAAGCTGGAGTCGGTGATGTGTCTGCACAATTAACTTTGCGTGCAGAAACCAGGGTGACGACCAGGGCTGCACAGAACCACTGAGGAATCCGGTAGCCTAGATTTACATGGTTGTTGACCTGGATTGAAAGACAGATAAAACAAAATGAGAGAAACAGAGACCTCTGCACATGCATTATTAAAACAGTCAGCTAAAATGCAATGATGACACCTGATAGAGAGACTGAAGAAGCGGGAGAGGCGGTACTGAAGAACAGAAAAGGGCCGCGAGCGCAGAAGAACTGAGAGATGGTGGGTCAGCCAGGCCTCAAGTTGACCTCAGGTAACCTGCAGAACAGATGCCAGGACAACTTGCCAACAACAGATATCTGATAGTGTTGAGTGAAAACAGAGCTTTCATTATCTATTGTCTCAACATGACTGAAGAGTTCCTATTTATAGCTTTAGTATTATTATTAGTGTTGGTATGAGTTTTCATATTAGTATTAGTTGGTTGTAGTAGAAATAGTGTTGTGTGGTATGCTTTCATTAGTATACCTGAAGTGTCCTTCAGAGGCGTGATGTGCAAAACTTCTAGTGTGACGTACATAAGTGTCAGGCTGCACTCTTCAAACAGTAGCATGACATAACCTTGCAATTACAGTCGTTTACTGTCCCTGATGATTATTGGCGGTTGATCTCGTCCTCTGCTCTCAACGTAGGGAACTGCCAGACCTATTCTGCTATTTTGGCTTAGCTGCTAACTGCTGATATGCTGCTTTTTAAATCTCCCAGATGCTTTTTAAATCTCCCAAGTCAAACCATGATTTTTTCTTGACTCTATCCAAGTGGTTTTCGTGGGCAAACCTCACCAGAGCATAAGCACAATGTTGTGACAAGAGAGTAAAAGAAAATTCAACCTAAACAAACATAAAGTTGCAACAGTTTCATCTGTGGTTTTTCAGAAACGTACTAAGCGAACATTTAGCTAACATATTCTGGCAATTGGGTTGGGACGACTGGCTTGAGAACATGTGTTCATATTTTCTTTGACACAGGTAAGTGATCACAGTGCTGCTCAAGGATACTTTATTCCATGGTGAGCAGATATAAAAGCCGTGACCTTCCAGGGTGGCCTGTCTCATCACCATCTCAACCTTCAGACACACAGAGTGGTCTTGGGAAGTGTCTTGAGAATCCCACAAAACCCACTGGGAACTAAGGAAGTGCACATTAACTTCCCAGAGAGGTCATTCATCAGGCCTGCATACCTAATTCAAACACACAAATATATCTGGGCCTTCTGGACCGACCACCTGACCTTCGACGCCATAGTAATGGTCTGCCTGACAGAGCCAAAACACACAGCCTGAGCTGTCCCATGAGCAGTCTGTGTTTTCTCAAAAATACACACACACATGTGCACAGGGTTACACAAACACACACATACAAGCACGCTAATGCGTGTGCACACACACAGTCTCAGTATGTGATAAGAGCCTTAACCTTCTGAGATAGAGGCAGTGCTTTAAGTGCAGACGGGACCGCTCACTCAATCACTGTTGTGTGTGTTTGCATGTGAAACAGGGACAGCATGTGCATATATGTGCATGCACCGGAGTCAGTTTCGGCTGAGACTTCTATTCCTCTCTGACAAACCAGTCTGACTGCACACATATCTACACACACACACACACACACACACAGACACACACACATACAAATGTGCAAGAGTATAGAGGTGATTTGGGAAAGATTTCTCACGGCCGGAGTGCCCCGAGCTACACTGAGTAAATACAGATTAATGATTGGTTGAGAGGGCAGAAGTGCATTCCACGAAGTTAGCCACTGATTGCTGCCACCTCAAACTGAAATGATGCACACCCACACAAAAACACACACAACAAGCCATAAGATCACAATCTCTTCTTTGTAGGAAATCAGTACTTAGAAATTAGACGCTGCAAGTGCACACTTACTGGTACACATGGATTACTCAGAGACAAAAATGCCATTGACTCCAACTGATTTAAGGCTATTTGAAAGTCACCATCACACGCACACATACCGTAAAACACGGAGGACACATTAAATTACCAGAATATGCAACATCAGATAAAATACCGATAGCATAAATCCTGCACCCTGAGCTGCAAGATGCTAAAACGCTCAATTCAGACTAAACTTAAATTCATACCCAAAAACTGAGATCATGAACTGTGCCTCATATTGTGAAGATATATCTACCTACACATTTGTCACATCACGCCGTAAACCCTGAAAATAAATTGTACGAAACGGACCAGATGAGCTGGATGCCTCACACAGTTCCTGGCTTCCACCAGCCTGCAGACGTGCTGCAGGACTGCACCTCACATCAGCTACACCGCTGCTGCATGCAACTGATAGCCCCTACTGTAGCTCTCAAACTGAGTTGGACTGTGCACAGTACGTGTGTGCAGGCCTGCACGTAAATCCCCAGGCACACACATTCCCAGGCACTGCTTGTATATCACTTGTCTGAAGTTTCAGATTTCACGCTAAAAGAATTGATCGCCTTTTCAGCAGCCCGCCGATAACTCAGCCAAGTCACAACTTAATCTAATGATTAACTGAGGATTCACCAATCGCTCCCTCAGACTCTCAAAGCATGGACAGGAAGGAAAACTTGAAATGAAATCGAAGCAGCATGTCAATTAGGGGAAGTTCTTATCTGTCACCTCAGTCCTGTAGCTCAGGCTGAGTTTCAGATTTGAAGTCTGTGTCAGAGACAGCAGAGGAAGAGGTATTCACATCCTTTACGCAAGTAAAAATAGCAATGCTGCAATGCAAAAATAATCCAGTATATCTAAAAGTCTTGCAATCAGATTTTTGACCAGAAGTACTCATTATAGGAAGCTGTCCATGCAAGTGTTGTTATTATGAATAGTTTATTAGATTAGTATTACTGATTAATTAACAAGTGAGTAGCCTTTTTATGTTGAAGTTGGTTGAGATGGAGCTAATTTTAGCGTCTCTGTTGTCATACAAAATACTTTGTACAGCTATTTAATGGGCCAGGTCTGTAGGAGAGTGTGCATGTTAAAGGTCATGAAAGCTATATAGCCCAAAGTCTACGGCAACGGGAGCTCCTCTCTCCCACGAAAACACTGCTCCTAAAACACCCCACTTTAATTCCGACATCACACTCAGTCATCATGTCACACATTTACACAATTTATGCCTATATTCAAGGTAGAAGTGAAGCTAATTGGAAGCTGAAACACAACATCGAGCCATCCAGATACACGATGAGCGGTGCCGGCTCAGACGTGTGTGAGCTGACCAATCAGACCAGACTATTTTGGAGGGGGGCCTTAAAGAGACAAGAGCTAAAACAGCATTGCAGACAGAGGGGGGATGCAATGCTGCAGCACTGGACAGTATGAGAGTACTGACGTGTTTTTTGATCATTAAAGTGTAGTACTAAATTGAATACTTAAGAGAAAAGTCCACGCAACACTGAGGTCAATTTTGAAACTACATATATTGGTCTGTATATGTACAATGCACTGACACTGTGTTATGGATTATTGTTTGTATGACTTGACCACATTCAATTATGTCTTATCCAGTCTGAATATGGTATATTTGTTATCCTCAAGCTATCCTTAGTGTACTAAGAGTACAGTACACTGAGTAATGGTAATATTTTGGTAGAGCACTGTGCTTGTCAAATCTCCATTTAGCCAGCTACAATGACAAAGCAGTTCCTATTCCTGATCTGCATTAGTGCCCAGATATAGTGTGTGTTCCTGCTGTTAGACAGAACCACTTGTCCCAACTACTGTTTTCAAGTTCATTTCACCAGGAGACAAAGAGTCCATTTATCTGGAGGGAGGCAGAAAAGAGGAGGGCAGAGACAGTGAAGGGTGACGGAGCGAGAGAGTGAGCGAGAGAGAGAGAGAGACAGAGGGAGGGAGGGCTGAGAGTTGGATGGAGAATGAAAGAAGGAGGAGAGAAAGACGACTTTCCAAAACAGCAGATCCTGGAATGTTGGTGGAAGGTGCCACATAGCTCCAAATATTTGTTGCTCGGTTGGCACAGCAACGGGACAACCAACACGTTTATTAGCAAATCCCTACAATAATACCAGAGAGTCGGGGAGGGGAAACACCCAGAGAGAAAAAATGTTGATTGTCATACGAGACAGAAAAATAAAAATTGAAAAAAAAAAAAAAAATTTCCTGAACAATAAAAAGGAGAAAAACAATGAGAGAGTCAGAGTGAAGAGGGTTTATTGTTGTCTCTGTGTTGTGAAACAGGTACATGTGAAAACACACACACACACACACACACACACACACAGTGCAGGTAGCCCTGATGAGTGACTGAGCTAATACTGGAAAACAGAACTAACTACTGTCACTCACGCATGTTTCCTCTCTTCAGCCTCACCCAACCAAGCCCCAAACAAACACATGTGCACTCGCATATACACACACACACACACACACACACACGGGTCTCTGGCATTGTTATACAGCGTCTGATGATATGTACAACCATTTGTTCCTATTAGGGAAACTAATGGATGACATAAGCCCAGTATTTTCCGATCCAGGGACTCATCAAAAAACAAACAAATTAAACTTTCCCAGGTTCCTCGGACAAAGTGACCACCTTTGATCGAACCACGAATGACTCAAACCTTTACTCAGTTTCAGTTTTGTTGCTGGCATTCTAACACAGGCTGTAAGCTCTTAAATGGACACTTAAAGGGAGTCTTTTTTTTGCAAGATGAATCCAAAAATCTTGTACACTTGCAGCTGTGCATAAGAACCAGATTAGTCTCTCTGAGTCAGGTGAGAGTCTCTGATCCTGCAAGAGACTCTCGTTGACAAAGCACACACCCAACCCAGATTGCAAAATTGTACCAGACATGTTCGTCCAGCCTACATACCACGTGGAATGATGGCACTCGGGCGGTCGACTCATGTTTGCCAGATCTGAGCCACAAACATGGCCACATGTCAGCCAAGAGTGAACCGAGCAACCCAGAACTGGCCCAAATCAGATCTGGGAAACAGGACCGTGGACCACCGGATCTGGACCACAACAATTGTGAGTAGAAACCCACTGAGCTGAGGACCAAGTGAGCTGGACTTGACTTTGACGTCAACTTTGGCGTCCTCACACTCTCTGATTCAGAGATGAGCAGTAACTGCGGGGCTGGCAGTTGGTAGCTAAACCGAAAGTGTTAATCACAAGTTGGTTGCTAACGGTGGTAGTGGTGAACAAAACACACTGGGACATCCGTCTTCTCATCACTACACATCATAATACACTCAGGGGTTTTGCTGTTACAACCTCTGTTGGTCTAGTATGACTGTTTACTTACGGTGACTAACACAATAAGGTAGAAATAGCTGTGTAACTGACATTACTGAGTCATGTTGCCAACTTAATTACCATTCTTTACTTGTGTTATATATTTTAGTATTTGCCATTATTCCATAACTGTCACTTTTAATGAACACCTGTCATCCAATCAGAAATCAGTATTTTCCATGGTCTTAGCACGGTATAAAGTGACATGATATCCTTCGTTCAACAACCAGACAACCATCAAATTCTGAGCACCCTCCCCTTCAACCATAACACCACTCAACTCAGTATTGATCTGTTATCGGGTTTCATAGCTGTCTCAGAGGAGGGTGGTGAGGGTGATCTCTCTGTGTGTATGAGTGTGTGCAGCGCACATGCATGTGTGCATGAGAGAGAGAGACAAAGATAGAGAGAGCAAGAAAGAGAAGAGTCTGTTTTTTTTACAGTTGCACGTCTCTTGTTTCATAGGACTGCATTCTGCAAGATCAGATTCACTTATACTTATCACATATCCAATAAAGCATGAAAATAATTTAAGTGAAATATTCACAGAGGCCCGAGTCACGTTTTATCTGTGAAAGCTTCTCTCTCTCTCTTTTTGGCGAGCCAGTATTTATATTCTCTCGTCTGCAGCGAATGAAAAAGAACAAACTTCCATTCTCCATCGTTTCACAGAAACTGCTGCTCGATTTAAAACAATCGCTCGGTCCTGTCACTCTCTCTCCCCCCGCCCTCTCTCCCTCCCTCCCCCTTCCTTCTTCTCCCTTTACTTTTTTATTGCCTCTGAAAAGCCAGGCTAGAATAACCAGCAAGTCCAAACACACACTGACAACCTCCGAGTCACACTCGCGCACACAAACACACACCTTGTGCGGCTGGTACGGTCCCACAGCTTGCAGGGGTAAATGGAGTGGAACAGGTTAGCATTGCTGCCATATAGTGTTCCACCTGTACAAACACAGTGCTTGATCATGGCTAAACAGACACACACACACACACACACACGGACACACACAAATAGTCCTCCATCTGGACTGGGGCACTGGTGGGTTTTAATAGCTATCGATCATTCTCCCTGGTGACACACTCACACACTCGCCTCCCTGTTACAGGCTGAACAGAGCCAGCTGAGGACTCGTACAGGTCTTTGAGTGCACACACACACACACACACACATACACACAGGCTGCACATGTGCACACACAACCTCCTTTACAGTGTCAAAAAGGCCATTTACTTTGCCTGCCTGTGTGTGCGCGTGTGTGTTAGTGCTTCTGTGTGCCTCTGTGTGTATATGTGTGTGTGTGTGTTTGTCCTGCTGTGTGTGCTCACTCTGCCTTTCTTTTTAGATGAGGTTATTTAATTTACATAATGAGGCCCAGACCCACTCTCATAGATTAAATTACGCTGAGACAACAAATAAAAACGCATACAGACAAGCACCCCCACAAACATACAAATCCCAGTCTATGTAACCCTTTAACTGAAGTCGTTCAGTCGTTCTCCTGCCGTAGATATGACGAAAAAAACGCATCTGTAGCCTAAGAAGCAAAAGTAAAGTCAAACAACCTGCACTGTGCCCACCCTTAACCAATGATGTCATCGTACACTTGCCTGAGTGAGTTACGGTGCGCTGAGAGGGCCAAAACGAGGGAGAGCCAATCAATATTCCATATGATTCTTAGCAATAAATCTAAGATGTGATTAGTCAGGGTAGTTAGCGACGATTAATTGTCAAAGCTAATAAAGTCTTTTGTGGCCGCGGGTGCCAGAGAGGCTGCTGGGAATCACGGTTCATTTTATGGGCAAATTAATTAAAACAGCTCCTGGAAAACCTCGTCAAAGACAGACATCAAACAGTCATTGTGAAGGGCGAAACAATGAGACATCACTCAGGGAGATTCAGTGTGTGTGTGTGTGTGTGTGTGCGTGTGTGTGTGTGCGTGTAGTAATCAAACACAACGATTCCTCCTTTTACATCATGTCATAAATCCAGAAGGGGAGGAGAGACATTTGTCGTTAAGTTACATCTTTTCCTTTCATTACAAAAATGGTGGCCACTGTATCTTTAATATGTGTGAGGATGGCACGCGTGTGTGTGTAACATATAATCCAGGTAAAGATGATAAAAAAAAGGAGGCAATCAGAAAGAATGACAGATACGGTGTCAGTTAAGGAGGAAGAGGACGAGAACAAAAGGGGGAAGGAGGTGTGGAATGATGTGTTTTGACAGACAAAAACAGAAATTGTTACTGAAAGGTGCATCGATATCGTTGTTTTTCATTCAGACATTCAGTCCACATTCCCATTACCTATCTATCCCGTAGACCAGTTTTTTTTTGCCCAGTATTTTAATTATTTATCCATTACTTTAAACTAATTTATCCATTTAGCCATGATGTTCTGTGAACTTTCAACTATTTGGGCCTATCCATTACGTTCAGCTTACTGTTTCAACTGTTTATCTAAAGTGTTTAGCTAACTATTAATCATTCTGCTTATTTTATCATTTCAACAGTTTATTACTCTTAGATAAGTACTTTAACCTTGTACCCATTACTTTTAGCTATTTCGAACATACTAATGACGTTTGTTTAACTATCAATTATTAATTACTTTGTAGCTGTTTCAACTTCTCTGCTAGCGTGATACCTAATTTTCACATACTCTTTATCAAAAAGAGATGTTGTGTTCAGGTCTTATAGCTTATATAGTTAGTCTTATAACTAGTTGATCTACTCCATCCACATAGGCCCTGTGATTAGCTGTCTTGTCAACCCCAGCTTGGGATCACAGATGTAGACAATTCACATCGCTGTAAATATAGGTGCAAATAATATTAAAGTAACAATATTGCAGTTACAGTTACAAGGCAGACCCAGACGTGAACACACATTCACATCTGAGTGTGTATCTACACAGTCGGGTGCTTTATTCCTTTGGATAACAGCTGAAAAAACAATAGTTCTCACAGGGAAAGATCATTGTGAGTGTGTACTGTCTCTTAAGCTTCAACACTCTGTTACTCTGTCTCTCAGTCACCCTGCAAACCTCGAGGGATGTTCAGTTTGACGTAAAGAGCAATTTTTTTCATCTTTCACTGTCTTCTCTTCTGCTTTGTTCTCCACAGTGGTTTGGCCGGTGTACTGGTTTGTCTTTAAATGATACCAACACAAACACAGAGAGCACTCTGAGATTTTTACTGAAAAGAACTGCTGAAACAATACAACCGGGCCACAGCCTGTTTCCATCACAGGGGAAATCCTGCTGCCTGGACAGCCACTGATAGGAGTAAGATGAGAGGGAGTGTGAGTGAGAGAGAGAGAGGAGGAAGAGGAGGAGGAGGAGGAGAAAGATAAGAGAAAGGCAAAATGTGTGTTGGGGGGGTGGTATACTGTAATTGGGATCCACTCCAGAGGGAAAAACAGTGCAGAGGTAGAGGTGAGAGTCAGGAGAAAGGGGGAGGTATAACGTAGAGGCCTATGATTAAAAAAAAAAAAAAAAAGTTCATCGAGAAGCAGGGGCTGATGGGAGGAAAAGCTGAAGACTAGACAACTGAGAAGGCCGATTGTATTACCTCAGGTCAGGATGCAGCTGAGCAGGAACACAGTACTTGAAAAACACGTGTGTGAGAGTCTGCGTTCATTATTAATCTTGAAAATAAAACACAGATGCAGAGAGAGGAAAGTGAAGAGATGAATCACCGCCACTTGTATAGTGTACTATAAAACAACGAGACGTTTCAAAATTAAGTCATGACTGTGAGTCAGGAAGATTAATGTGGAACTAACACATACACAACCAAAACGTTTACCAAAACATTTTCTCAGATTTCTGCGGGTGGCAGAGTCGGTCGGTTGGTCCTTCACTTTGGTCCAGACTATGATATCTTAAAAACTATCGGATGTATTGCCATTGAATTTATTTCTCACGTTCAGAAGCCCAGGCTTAGCTACTTAGCATGCTAATTTCAGAAGGTACCTCTGCGACACAATACAAAGGCATCTCTGACTCAGTGTCAAAACTGTTGTGTTTTTAACATTCTGTTGATAATTTTACTTCTTCTTTTAGTTCTTACATAGTGCACCTTTAAGTAAAGGATTGAATTTTCTATTTCTCTTTTGTCTCAGAAGGAGATGGTCAGACTTCCAGTGACAAATAGTTTTGGTCATCACAAAAATGACTGGAAATATCACCAGGTGTTGGCTGTTTGGCAGCCTCGTTGGCTTGTAATAATGCCACCATCACCCTCTATCCCTCCTGATGAGAAAGGTGGCTATTTGTGATTCATGAACACGGTAGGACTCTTTCATTTCTCTGTGGACTTCTAAGAATAGCGTTGGCCAATTATGATATACACAAGAAACAGACACAGCTTCTGTTCATTTGTGAAGTGCAGCGTAAGCCAAATGATTGTTTTTGATTCTGGATTTTCCACAGCTGGAAAATAGCAAAATACCTTGAACTTATCCTGCTACCTCTCCATCTATCCTGTGGTAGTTTGTTCTTTCCACAGTACTGAAACCTCACTTCCCAAAGTTCCTGAGAGCCGGCATTTAGCTCCAAAAAACAGAAATAATTCACAAGAACACCAAGCCTCTTCGTCCCATAAACCACATATTTTTACAAAAGAGTTCCTGTTTCACAGACGACAGTGAATCAGCCACAATCAGTGAAATATGCTGTCTGACTTAGAATCTGTATATCATTTATATGAGACAAATTATTACAAAGATCAATGTTAAAATGTATTGAATTTGTTCTATGTTGGATGTGGCTACTTCTTGGTTACATTAACAATTGGCCTCTCCCCTCCCAGGCCTCTGACTCTATCCGTCTACATGTGAGGGCAGTTATGAATAAGTACCGCGTGTGACCACAAGTGACCAAATGTCCAGGCTCTGAACCAAGGCAGCAGCAGGATATCCCAACTTCACGTTGAATAGTCACTTTAAACAGTAGGGTTCCTCCATGCTAATTTTCCCATACATTCCTGCACAGAAAATTACTTTGGCAAAGTACCACACTGTGGTTACCCCTTTATAACTTTACGCATGGCGACCAGGGAAGAAATGCAGATCCGATCCAACCAGCGCTCCTCCAGCCATATTGAAACATTTAGGATTCTGTATTAAACACCATTTGAATAAAACAGAATTTACCAAGGTCTGACTTTTGCCATGGGATTTGACTCTGAAAAGAGCTTTAATTGAAATTAGATAATAACTTTAAATGACATCATATGTTTTACCCTAACTTATTTCGTCTAGGACAAAGGGTGAAGTCAGAGATGTGGATGCCTGCTGGCAGGTGGCGGGCACCGGACCACCTACTTATGATTCTTTCATGCCCTTTAATTCAGAAGAAAATCAGTCATGAATAGATGAATGAGACAAAGTGGATAAATATTTCACAATGTGCCGGTGGAACATCGAGTGTAAACAAGCGACTAAACATTTTATCCTCATTACATTCCCACAGCGACAGTTATAAAAGTATGGCGGAGTAAAAAAAACTGACAGAAAATTAGAGGATAAGAAAGGCTGTTTAAGTTTGTAACTACATTTGAAGTTAACCTTCATCTAAAGAAACCCAAGAAAAAGAAGTCCAAAGAAGGTGTATGCACCTTAAGACCCACCTTAACATTTCCCTTGTGTGTGCATGACTATAAAGCAAAGCAATCTTCTCTTAAATCAGAAAAGAAACCGCACAAAATCAGTTAAGTCAGCTGACTGGATCAAATTATATCCAACGTTATTGAGTGCTGTGGTTTGACATATACAACAGTACATAAAGACAACATTAGCAGCCATAAAAAGTCAGACTGTGGTGGTGTTTTATGATCCGGGCCATCCTCCTTAGGTGCCTCTCTGAGCCAGCCAGCGCCAGGGGGCTGATTTACTCGTCACACAAGGGGGACATATTTAGACGTGGAGCGCTGGAGATAGTAGGCAGTAAAGCTGGCAGGGCAGAAGATGACCCAGACAGTGGGAGTGTGGAAGACTAGAGGGGAACACGTAAGACACACCGGTTAACCTCCTGCCATTAAACCAGCTGTGATTTCTGACCAAAGGCCAGGGGACAATGGACTGCACTACACTAATTACACACCCTGACATGGCTAATAGGAAATGCGCTTGCTCTTTATGAGGACGAACAGACGTCTGTAGATCTATCTTTAACCGTCTGTAGTTGTAGCAGAAATAAAAGGTCTTAAATGTAGCTTTTCAGACGTGTGGGCTATGCAGTGGTAAAAGCAAAAAGGTCCTATTAAATCTGTCTCCTAATGACTAAAGGGTACTAGAGGGTTCATGACTCATTAAGACGGACTTGGCTCCACACTTCAGGTAAATAACTGGATTTAATATGTAAATATGTCTATGTTTATATTAACCTGCCCAGGTGTCAAATTTTAGCTCCCTCAGCAAGCAAAGTGTAGTCAAAACTACATGTGGGAAATGTTTTGTGTATAGAACAATTTATAGGGGGACCACCGGCCAGAGACCACCATGACATCCCAGACTGAGAAACAAAATGACAGTCAGAACAAGACGACTTTCCACCAGGAGTGCACACACACGCGGAAAAATATATAATTTGTTTTCACGTAAAGGTTTTCATTTGCTTTTTCCAAGTTCTTTGAGCTCACAACTTTCTCAAGTGCAAACCCACAGAAATTAGAGCCGTATTTCGGAGGCATAGTAGAAGTAGAACAGAAAATAATACAATACAACAGCACAGTGGCGCAATACTTAGCAGCAAGAAGGTCCTGGGTTCGAATCCCAGTGGGGGAGAGCCTTTCTGTGTGGAGTTTGCATGTTCTCCGGTTTCCCCCACCATCAGATCATGTATATTATTAGGTTAATTCTCTGATCAGTTCCCTTGACCAAGGCACTGGAGTTAGTCCCAGGTGCTGTATGTTGGCTGCCTACTGCTCCTCTAGGATGGGTTAAATGCAGAGAAAAGGTTTTTTCTTTTTTAAAGAGCCCCTTTAAATTTGTGAGGGTCATTTTTTTTATGTACTCATGTCATACGATATAATATGGTTATTTTAAGGCTGGTAAAATGTGAATAAACTTGATTTGCGAAACAGAATAAAATTTGTAAGAACTATTTTCTTTGAGTGCATCACAAAATAGTATTATGACTTATAGCAATATTAAAATGACACTTACAAGATTATATTCTATTCTGAAATTCAGGTCAAGTTTATTTACAATATATAAGACTATTTATTATTATTAATATTGTTATTATTATTATTATTTAATAAAGTGCTTCCTGTTAACCAATCATTTAAGATCAAGCTTATTTTTAGTCTGCTTTTATCAGCCATTTGATGCTTTTTCATCTTTGCATTAGCTACAAAATGTCTTTTGAAGCTGATAAACAATAATACATTTTGAAAGTCAGATCATTTTCATTTATTGTTAGCCTTATGTTGTAACTCTACAAATATTTAGTAAGAGAGAAGAGAATGTCATTTTTTTCATTTACTGTAACCACAAGGTTGAAGATCAGAGAATAGAATTGATTATTTTAATCATTTTATGAAATTCATAGGTAATTGGAGATTTGTCAGCTGAAGACTTCTATGTGTACAAAAAGTTGAAGTAAGCAGAAAACGTGTGGGCTGATAAACAACAACAGAAAGCAGAGTTACAGCGGAGCTGCTCAGACACAGAGTCCCTGCTGAGAGCGGAGCTGCTGTCCCGCCACTGACAGTAAAGCGGGTAACCAGACATTCAAAAACAATACGTCATCCCACAATGCACCGCGCTTACGCTCTCCTTACAGCATTACCTCATCCCACAATCCACCGCGAGATTCAGAATCTTCTGGGTGGTCGTCAAGGCAACGCGCCTTATCGGAGGGCAGGGCCCCGCCCCGCGACACGCCCTCCGGCCAATGGGAGAGCCCCGTCATGACATCATGGCTATTTTTAGAGAGGCAGCGGCAGCAGATAAGGTTTGCCTCCACGCTGCACCGCTCAGAGTATATACAACACGGCCAGGCGGAGGAAGCACCGCAGTCAGCCGACACAAGTTAGAGCCGCTCGGCGCTTCTCATTCACGGACTCAATACAAAGTCTGGATACTTTGGCTAAAGCCTCGTGAACTGTTACTACTCTGAACAAACGACCGTCGCTGGCTGAAAGAAGTAAGTCCTGATTCCTGTCAGCAAAGTGCGCACTCAAAGTTTGGAAGTTTTTACGCACGTACAGAGAGGACGTTTGGACAACTGATAAACCAGGAAGAAGAGAAGGGGGGACTCAGGTGTTTTGTAGAAGACTTTATAGAACATTGTTTTCGGTTTCTCTTCTATGTATACCAAGATGGAAACTACTTTCTATGACGACTCACTCAACGCTTTCTCTCAGCACGACAACGCCGGCTACGGGTACAGCAACCCCAAAGCCCTGAAACACAACATGACACTGAACCTCTCCGACCCGACGGGCACCCTGAAGCCTCACCTGCGGGCCAAAGCCGGCGACATCCTCACCTCTCCCGACGTGGGCTTGCTGAAGCTGGCCTCCCCGGAGCTGGAGAGGCTCATCATCCAGTCCAGCAACGGGCTCATCACCACCACGCCGACCCCGACACAGTTCCTGTGCCCCAAGAATGTCACCGACGAACAGGAGGGGTTCGCGGAGGGGTTCGTCCGAGCCCTGGCTGAGCTCCACCACCAGCACATGCCGGGCACACCTAACGTGAGTGTCACCTCAGCCCCTCAGACCAGTGTCAACACTGCCCTGCCGCCGGTGTCATCTGTTGCCGGCGCCACCGTTTACAACAACAACGCCACCATGCGCTCCGACTCGCCGGTCTATGAGGACTTGAACACTTTCAACCCGGCCATCAGCACCGTCTCTGCGCCCAATTACACCACCTCAGCCCCGACTATGTCCTTCCCTGCTGCCCCGCCTCAGCTCCCCATCTACGGGCAGCCATCCTCCGGCCAGATCCCCCGGCTCACGGCGCTCAAAGAGGAGCCCCAAACCGTGCCTGAGATGCCGGGGGAGACCCCTCCTCTCTCCCCTATTGACATGGAGAACCAGGAGCGCATCAAGGCTGAGAGAAAGAGGATGAGGAACCGCATCGCTGCCTCCAAATGCCGGAAGAGGAAGCTGGAGCGCATCTCTCGGCTGGAGGATAAAGTGAAGAACCTCAAGTCCCAGAACTCGGAGCTCGCGTCCACCGCCAACATGCTGCGCGAGCAGGTGGCCCAGCTGAAGCAGAAGGTGATGAACCACGTCAACAGCGGCTGCCAGCTCATGTTAACTCAGCAGCTCCAGACCTTCTGAGGCGGTGTCAGCGGCGGCGGAGAGAGAAAAAGACTGTGGTTGAACGAAACGGACGCTTCCTGTGATAGTGAGTGGCTGTGTCTCCTGGAGGAGGATTTGGGATGATGTGGCGCGACACTGGCAGGACCGGGGACCGCGCGCGCTAAAGTTCCTGAGTGCCACGCGCTCCCCCCTTGGCGCGTCCCAGAGAGGGGCTCGGGACAGGGACAGTAGCCGTGAACCAGAGGGGGCATGGCGACAAGCAGGACACCCTTCTTGTCTCTGTTTCGTGCTGTTTTTTACAGAAGTGGACAGGACTGAAGTTTTCTTGATTTCCACCCCAGCTCTGCATGGACCTTATCATGACCATCAAAGGAGAAATTCAGTATTAGAGGATGTAAGAACCTGCAATAGAGACTTTTCTTGCTGTAGCCATAATGGCCTCAAACTTGGGCGTGTTTGGCCAACTCTAAACGGCTGAAAAGTTGTAACAAAAGCTGCCTGACTTCTGAGTTACAGTACAATGTACTTTTCTTAATTGTAAGAAATTAAGTTAGAAAAGCTTCAAGATTTACTTGTTTTTTTCTAAAGCTGTTTAATGGGGTTTCACTCATTGTTATATGTATATAAGATCAACTTGGAGTACTTATGTTTACCATTTGTAATAAGAAAACTGTATAATTTTTTTATGTTCTGTTTTCTGAGCACTTCAGAAACTAATCGATATTTAAGAAAATAAACCAGATGAAATGAAGCAACAGTGTCTCTGTGTTCCTTCTAAGTGTGTGGTAAAAAAATAAAAAAAGTGGGTGTGCCATGTCAAGAGCTCAAACAATCAAACATGTTGCAACATGTTGCAGGAGCAGCCAGTTCCCAGTACCTCAAGGTAAATTCCATTAGTGCTGGTATTGATCCAGGCTAAGTGATTGTGTTGCAGCTGACAGGCCGGGCTCACTTACGACTGATGGAGGCTGCTTGAGATCTCCACTTTATGTCTCAGCATACACACACACACACACCTACCTGAAGAGTATCACACAAAACCTCCCATTGTTCTCAGGTTTTTATCACTACTGCAAGTAGAACTCTGTAAAACGTTAACCGCAACACTGTTACAGAGTTTAACAGGATCATGCAATAAATCTCAACTGAGGACATCGAAGGCATCACTGATTTGACACACAATGAGAGGAAAATTACAGGGCACCCTTAATGCTGTTGCACCATTAAGTTATTCAACAAGACTTCCTGTCCTGGCGTAAATATGGAAAGAACCGGCATGTATGTCGAAACAAACTCTGGCAAAGTCTTTGGTCCTACGTTGTAAATGAATAGATACACGGGCTACAGCAGAGATAACACATACTGATGTTTGACTCAATAAAATGTAAAAGCACGACTGTGGGAGATACTGGATACATTTCATTATATTATCATATAATCATAATAAGGTGTACCTCCAATGAGTATGCTGTGGGAAGTAACTTAATAATCAAAATGTAAACACAACACAAGATAGGAGCCTCATTGACACAGGCCAGATAACTAAATATAAGTTAAGTGTAATGCTGATAAACCCATCCCAGTGTTTGCAGTTATGACCAGATGAGAACCAATAGTATTGTTTCCCATCCCCTCAATTAGCCTATATAAATACACCTCAACATTATGAAGTTAAAGACAGATTGGGACTTTCTACAGCTGAAATGAAGAAAGCTTTGACTTGATATCCACAGTAAACCCAGCATAGACCCCTATAACAGCAGGTGAATGTGGCAGGGCAGATCAGATATGGCACACAGGTTATACAGTATCATGCCTTGAACCAGTGTGTGCGTCTTCTCATGAAACACTAGAGGGCGACACAGACCGACTCACCTGAGAGATGAACTGAACTGTGGCTGTCCCATATTTATTCCTCCACTGTAGCTGGCATTGGCTCATTGGTTGTTGTTTTGTGCTTAAATGAAAACAGACCTGTCATGATTCACTGATGATTCAAAGACACGGAACAGCTTATTAACAATGGGGGCTGAATGGATTTTAAAATTACTTTTATATTTATTTATTATACATAATATAGCCTAAATGTGAAACAAACGTGCCTTATTGTCCTATTCTGTCAAAGCAGTCAGACTGTTTTGCATTTTATTCTTTCTTTTCCTCTTTTGTTTCCCTTTTTCTTTTTTTTCTTCTCTTTAAATATAATGTCTAATAGATTTTCGTAAAATGGTTTGATGCATATAATATAGCTAATTTAACAGTACATTTTCATTTCATTTCATGAACAAATATAATGACGTTAATTCTAATTCCATATCTCTTAGGCCCATAAACAGAGAAAGTAAAAGAATAAATATATATAAAGTGTATTGTCCGGGATGTTTATTCTTAATTATTATTTGTAAGGCTCCATTAGACTATTATTTGTGTTTAATTATATATATATATATATATATATAATATATATATATATATATATAATATATATATATATATATATATATATATATATATATATATATATATATATATATATATATATATATATATATATATATATATATAGTCTACTTTCAGCAGTTCTGAAGTCTCAAACTTGGGGTAACATGACATCATTCCGGAAAGCGGAGTCCTTCCCGACCATATAAGGAGAGGGAACGCTCGGAAGACCTACGTCACGACGCAGGAGGCGTGTATTACGGGAAGTGAATCGACTCTATAATCTCTGCATAATACGGTCCTGAGAAGTTACCAAGGGCAAGTCAATGAAAAGATTACCATGACAACAAAGCGCACCCTACTGGATATACAAATTAAGATAAATAAAAATAAATACATTAAAAATATCGAAATCTGTTGTCAAAGCTGCATTCAAGTACTGTGTTAAATTGGCTACATTTTAATATTTTACTGGAATACTTCCATTTTATGCTTCATTATTTTACCTCACTACAGCTGAGAGGGAAATATTGTAGGCTACTTTTACTCCTCTGCATTTGTTTAATGGTTATAGTGACTCGTAACTTTGCATATTTAGATTTTACTAAATATTTAACCAACTTGTATTAGTAATGCAGTGTTTAAGATTAAACTATGCAGCAGTACATAAAGAAGGCTAGTTAGAACAATCTCTAGATGTTAATGTATCAGTTGTAGTAACTAAATGGGCCTTATTAAGCCTTATTTATCAATTAATGTGATTTATAAAAATGACTCAGACCTACTTAGTAAGACTTCAATGTAGGACTCTAATGTGTGGTAGCCTATTGCTAATTTTACTTTTAAGAAAGTAATCTGAATACTCCTTCCAGCACTCCATATTTCACATCTGACACCAATAAATAGCTTCAAATGCACTGTTCGGCTTGTGTTTTGGTGAAAATTTGGCACAAGATTGTCAAACATTTGGTTTTAATTATTAGATATCTGACTTTTGACATATGTGTGATTCCGAGATTGAGCAGGATGGGGTTACCAAGGGAGTACACCATTTCTGCACACCCACACAGTCTCACACATACACAAGCAAGCGAGCATAAGGTTATCTTGAAACAGCTCAAATTCAAAACCTGTCATTGTCACTCTTTACTAACTTGAAATTATGTAAAATGTGAACGTTACACTGATCAGAAGAAACAGCATATTTTTATTTCAGTCACAAACTTTAATAACAACGTATGACCTCTGTCATAACTATCGTGCTGCCTCCAGGGGTGGAAGTAACTGATTACAGCTACTCAAATTACTGTGATTAAGTCTTTTTCTTGGGTATTCTGGGTATAAGTCTGTAATGTGACTCGTAATTAAGTATGCTTTACACCATAAAATCTACTTTAGTTACTTTTAAAATCATAATTGAGCACTGAGTACAATTTGATTTAATATCTAAACCTTTCGTCCACATTTTTGTAGCCAGTAAGGCTATCTGATCACAAAGGAGCCAATGAAAACCCTGACGTACGGGCAATAAAGGTTTGGAGATGTGACCATGACCACTGAGGAGAACAGAGCAGGAGTTGGTAGTAATTTAGACTGAAGATTTGGAGGAACAGAAACCACTTTGAATGAACACCTACTATTGATAATGCATTAAACATTAACAGTTAAAAAGTAACTAGTAGTTTTACTTGTAATTGACTAATATTTCAGTGATGTAATTGTTTTTGTACTTGACTACAGATTTTCAGCACTCTTTCCACCACTGGCTGCGTCGAATGAAAACATATCATGCTAGTTGGTCACATAATCTCACAAAGGGCAGGTTGAGCTGGACAGATCTGTCTGGTGAAAGGCCTCTGTCTATATTTTGTTGCTAGGGGAGGTGTTTCACTAAGCAATAAGGTATAAAACACACTCACACACACATACACACAACCAGAACCACAAGTTATAACAGTGACTTGCAGCGTGTGAATGCTCCAGAAACCCTTTACTTTTCCAGCGTATTTAAAATGTTCAATACACTCAATGGCTTCCATGTTCAAGCAGCATCAAACTATACCAACCCCTATGCTGTGGATGTAATCCGGGAAAAGAGGAGTGATCTGGTTCATGGGATCTCACATACCGAGGATCTACTGGATCATCTCGTCGCAGAGGGGGTCATGACAGCCGACAAGAGATCCATTGTTTTGACCATCAAGTCTCGCAGGGATCAAAACTGCAGGGTCCTGGACATCCTGGAGGCCAGAGGAGAGAGGGCTTGTCGGAAATTCTTCCATCCATGTCTGATGATGGCAGAACCCGACCTCTATCAGCGAATCAAGACCTATGTGGGGGGTGTAAACGAACGTATTCGAGACCCAAGGAGGCAGCTGATTGGATATTTGCTGGAGAGGGAGCAGGATGGGATGGTTGAAACTACTCATAGAATTGTCGCTAAGGAGACTCGTACTATATATGCCACCAAAGAAACTAAGAAACCTTGCCATGAAGAGGAGGACAGAAGTATTGTGCCACTTTTAAAACCAGAGGAGCAACAAACAGCACAAAGTAAAGCAGATAATCTCATCCACATGATTGCTACAGATGGTGAGGCAGCCCTGCTGGAGGAGCTGTTAGAAAACACTGATATCAACACAGTCACTTCCTCTAATGAGACTCTACATGTAGCTGCTGAGCACGGTCACCTGTCCATCATTGAGCTCTTGATCCGTAAAGGAGCCACACTGGACCTGCAGGATAATAAGAGTCACACAGCTCTTCACATAGCAGCCAGCAGGGGTCACACTCAGATAGTCAGTGCACTCATACAGGCCGGGGCCCCCATCTACACTCTGGATCTGCAGGGCAAAACACCAGTTCACCTGGCAGCAGGGAACAAGCACCTGAGTTCTGTGAAAGTCCTGGTGGAGGAGGAGAAGAAGCAGTCTGAGAGCCACAGGCGGGACATGTTTCTTCACTCAGCAGCCGTGGAAGATAATTGGAGGCTGGCTGAGATGCTGCTGCAGAGCGGGGCTGCTGTCGATGCCAGAAACAACCACGAGAAAACACCTCTGTTTTATGCAGTTTCCAGGAACAATGAGAAAACAGTGAATGTCCTTCTAAAGGCAGGGGCTAAAGTTGACCATGATGTTATAAATGAAGCCATTATGCTCAATGAAGAATCAATTCTCCATCTGCTGCTTGGTGAGTCTTTTCACCAAAGACTGTGGTAATTACGCTGTTATTTAAAGAGACAGTTCACCCCAAAAATCAAAAAATCATTTATTCTCTTGTAAGTTGCAGAGATTTGGAAATATCAGCCGCAAAGATGTCTGACATCTCTCTAATGTAACAGAAAAAGACAGCAACTAGATGGTGGATACCTTGTTGTGAGCAGTTTTATGTAGTAACTATTTTCTCTCTACCGATACTGTATCACCGTGCAGAAGGAAGCGTTCATCTACTCATGGACGAGAGGCTCACGCTCCTGATGGCACAGGATACGTAAACCTTAATGGCGTCCTCCTCGGCGGGGCTGGGACGCTAGCTAGCTTAGTTAGCTGGCCCCTCGTCCATGAGTAGATAAACACTTCTTTCTGTGAGGTGATGCAAAAAGAAAAGAGTTCCTGCATAAAATTGCTCACAACAGGGTTTGTGGATTATCTTGAGTGACCGGTCATGATTTCACAAGCCAAGTGTCATGTAGTCCTGTTATATTCAAGAGAAGGCAGACATCTCTAGGGGCGATATGTCCAAAACTCGGCCTCTCACACCAAAACATTTTAGATAGATAAATGGCGCTGCATGTAAGAGGGAAAATATGTATTTTTGATTTTGGGGTGAACTGTCCCTTTAACATCTTGAAACATGCTACATCACCATGCATTAGACTTCTATTTTAAGATTGCATGAAGCCGCAAACTTGAAGGCTTGCTCTGTTTTGTTTAAACCACAGATAATGCCAGAGGTGCTCTCAGTGAAGAAGAGCTGGGTTCCGCTCTCCTCTCAGCTGTCAGACAGAACCATGATGGACTGGTAACTGTTCTTATAGACCGCGGGGCAAATGTGAACATGTTTGACAAACAAGGCTACACCCCTCTCCTACTGTCGGCCGAGCTGGGGCACACTGAAGTCTTCAGGTAACATGAGACATGAGCTCATTTACAGATTCACTTTGAGGGAATCTGATAGCAATGGGGTATTATTATGTATATAATATATATATAATCCCACAAAAAAATAAATCCCCTCTTACTCTCTCATTTATTCCCCTGTCCTTCCCACTCAAAACACTTTCAGACCAAATGTAGAACTGGCTCATATTTATATTGTTTTCAGTGTAGCTGGCTCAGATCAGTAGGGAGGAGGGAGTTTTGTGCGTAGCAGCACACGTTGTTGACCGCCACAGGTGCATTATTAAAATACTACCACCAGAGGGCGCCACTGTGTGATATTGTTAAATTTGACATAGCCGCGTCAAAAGATTATTATTACACTATTTTATGATTTCTGCAGGCAGCAAGTGACAAACCATGACATGTATACAACAGAATGCAAATATAAATACATCTAAACATTCATCACACACAATGATAAATATGATTGGTATAATGTCCATATCCTTATTGCTATATCAAATCATGTATTCACTCTGTCCATCACTGTTATGATGTTATGTGTCTATAAATTCACTTCGGCCAATATGATTTTGTTGGAGAGTAGCTTCCTTAATTGCTCATTTTCACTCTGTTAGTCCTTTTTTTCTGTATTTTCCATTTAATTAAGTTGTGTCTTAAAGGTCCAATATGCAGGAATTTTAGTTAAAAACATTAAAATCGTTCATCCAGTCCAGACTGCTAGCTGCATGGCGAACTCGGCTAACTTGAATTCAACAGGCGGTCGATTCTTACATATTGCACCTTTAAAAAGTGACCCCTTTTTTCATTTCAGGGTGCTGGTAGCCAAACAGGCCAAACTGGATGCTACTTTATCTGACGGTTCCTCAGCGTTGCACCTGGCTGTCCACAGTGGCAGTGTGCCTATTGCGCAGACATTGCTGGGGAAGGGATTAGACCCCAACACTACTGGACCTAAAGCCCAAACCCCTCTGCACCTGGCAGCTCAATGCAATAGGCCAGAACTAGTTGATCTTCTGTTGAGAGCCGGAGCACAGGTGATCATCAAACCAGTTGGTCAATAGAGTTCATTTTGTAGATGTTTGTGCAGTCTGAGACTTGTGTGTTATTTCTTTAGGTAAATGCAGCAGCACAGGATGGGTTGACTCCTCTGCATGCAGCCAGTCAGCAGGGCCATGCAGACCCAGTGATCCGGCTTCTTCAAGGCGAGGCAGATCCGGGAGTCAAAGACAGGCTGGGGAAGACAGCCTTGCACTGGGCAGCCTCTTCCCCAGGGGAGAGTGGTGTTGTAGACCTGCTGCTGACAGCCAAAGCCAACCCACATACCACTGATAATGAGAAGAAAACTGCCCTCCATCAGGCCGCCATGGAGGGGAAAGTTGACGCTGTGACTTCGCTGTTGTCCCACAAGGCAAAGGCAGGGGCTAAAGACATGGATGGCTCCACGCCTCTCCATTACGCAGCAGCTGGTGGGCACGCCAGCGTGGTTTCAGCTCTTTTACAGTCACTCAACAACAAGGGGGTAGACGAGAGGAACGCGTGGAGGAAGACGCCACTTCACGCCGCAGCAGAGAAGGGCCACGACGGTGTGGCGGTGCTCTTCCTGGAGGCCGGGGCAAAGATCAACAGTACAGATCACAGTAAAGACACTCCTCTGCACTCTGCTGCCCGAGGTGGACATCAGGAGGTAGTGAAGAGGCTCCTAAACTGGGGCCAAGGTGGGCACATGGGACGGAGGAAGAAGGCGAATCTGCAGGCGACCAATAATGTGGGGAAGACACCGCTGCAGGTGGCAGAGAGTGGAGACACATCGGAACACAAGGACATTGTCACTTTACTACTAAGGAAGATGCTTCTTATCAAATAAATGGAAAGAGGTTATCGCATCACATCTCATCATATCCTGTGAAAGACATTGAGTACCCAAAAACATTGATATTGATATAACAGATATTCGTTTTCACAAGAGCAGTTGAGCCGCATGTGGAGGAGGCTTGGTGTTAATGACGCAACCTTTCCAAACTATGGAGACCAACGTGGCATATAATGGCGTTGCGCGGAATTTTACAAAACAACAGCATAGGAAGGGCCACATGAAATATCACAATCAGTGCATTTACAGGAAATGTAATACCAGGGAACATCTCTCGTCATGTCTGGTCTCTGCAACATTGAAGCAAATAAAATCCCATTTGTTAAAAAGGCATACATGAACAAATTAAATGGAGAAAGGAGATTTTTTTTCTCTCTTTGGGTCAATATCACACAAAAATATTTAAAGCCAAAGATGTGTCATTTTAATGCAAATTAGCCGTGAAAAAGAAAGAATCTGCATATACATGAAAGCCGTTTCTATTTTTAAAAGATTAGATTTAGTACATTAATTTTAGGTTTTGTCTGTTGCAGTGGTTCTCAGAGTGGTTCCAGGAAGCCCCAGCAAAGAGGGAGATCATTTATTTTTTGGTCTAATTTGTGTCAGATTAGGGGTCCTTGCTCTTTCAATAACTGTTGTGGATAGTCATGAAATTATGAAGAGACAATCACAATCCCCAGTTGATAAATGCTAATAACTTTTTACACAACACGATTTGATTTAATTTACTTTATTGTAAGAATCTTTGTCTGTAATGTCTTGGCCCCCAATACTTAAACTGTTCCCACATAAATAACAAATCACAACATTTAACCAGTCAACAAACCCAATGGCAAATATATATTACGTCAGACATTACAAAGGGTCAACGATTTCACTCCAACAAAGCTTCTGACGTACGTCACATTTACTGCTAATTAGCTAATGTTTAACCTTAATTTTGTTTATTTACATGTACGTTAAGGTTGTGATGTAGTTCTGTGTTTTCTGGCTGTTGATAGGCTTTGCTGTGGTCGCTGTATGTCCACGCTCAGTTGTTCAGGTTAAAAAATGCCGTTAAATATGTATTATTCTTTATCCGACATACACGTTATCTAAAAAAGATCTGAAAAGATGCAAGTTGTGCTGGATGATTAGCTTCTGGTCGGCTGGTGATGCATATCTTCCTTCCTATGATGTTTGTCTTCCTGTATGATCGTCGAAAGAAGATTACTGCAACTAACTGACACCAAAACCAAAACCGCTGGAGACTCAAGAACTTCACGGTGGGCTTTTTTTTTTTTAATTTAGTTTTGTTTTTCCTTCACATAGACCACATTCACAGTTCTAAGTAATTCTTCAGCCTCCCCCCCACATCATTTTTCCATCCTGTTGCTGTTTTCTGAATCAATACTCTTTCATCAGAAAATGATTTGTCACAATGATGGATTTATCCTTTTCTCTTTAACAAGGCCAAAAGCATAACGATGTGATATGTTTAAAATATATAAAATATACAAAAAATACTGCACAAAAAAATAGACATGATTATCTAGAACAAATCAAAAGCCTGTAGGCGTCTTAAATGTAGAAAAAAAAAACTCAATGTTTTATGTTTGCAAGACGCTCATACTGTCAGATTCCATTCTTTAGATGCACGGAACTGCCTTTTCAATAAATCATGTGTAAAATATGTTTGACATGTTAAATTGTTTAAAGGAGACCTATTGTGGTCACAAAAAGCCCAAAGTCCACACCAGCAGAAGCTCCTCTCTCCCACAGAAAACCCTGCTCATAAAACGCCTCGTCAGTAGTCCCGCCATTAATTCTGTGACTTTGTGACATCACATCACGCTACCATGTCACGCGTTTAGGTAACTTATGCCTCGCAGCTAGTTTGGCACATAAGAATTGATTCAGCATAGCTGCTCTGTTGTTGATAGTGGTACTGGCTCAGGCGTTTGTGAGCTGACCAATCAGAGGAGACTTGGTATTCAGGATGGGGGCCGTTAAAGAGACAGGAGCTGAAACAGAGTGTTTTAGACAGAGGTGCTGCAGCGATGGACAGTATGAGAAAACTGGAGTGTTATTTGGTCATTAAAGCATGTCAACCTGTTCTAGTAGTAACCCAAGATAACATTATGAATCTGAACAATGAATGAGCATAATATGTCTCCTTTAAAATGATTTACGAAGTGTTTTATTAAATGGTCATTTAAATTAGTCTACCATTATTTATAAATATTTGTGAAAGGCTCAAACTTTCAGGCCTAAAAAAGATTATAACTCAGTTAATTTATTCTGGCTTTAAATTAATCAGTTTTTTTGATCATTTACAGAGTAATGAAAGTAAGTTAATGATCATTTAAAAACTTATTTTTACTCATTAAACGTAGGCTACAGTAATTGAGTATGAGGACTGTGGAAAAACCTTCAGAGCATGTGATGATTTATCATTTATCCTATGACATCAGAGGCACACGGCGCCTTGTAACTCTTATTTTCTGCACACGAAGCAGCAAAACAGAAACACCTCAGCACATATCTGATTTTACACTTTAATGAGGCTGCTCTCGCGATATTTCAGTATCACGTGACAGGGCTACTTCCTGTCACGTGACATTGTTTCGCCTGAGCCGCGGGGTCGCTGCAGACGCCTGAGTGAAGTTAAAAATGGCCAGAAACGAGGAGAAACAACAAGGGAAGTTGAACAGACTTTGGCTTCAGAAAGAGAGAGAAGGTGAGCAGATAGAAGTCGTAACAACCGCTGTAATATTTCCTATACTTTGCTCATAAAAACAGCTTTCTGACGAGCAGCTAGCTTTAACTGTTAGCTACAGTGATGCTAACTGACAGTTGTTATGCTAACTTCATCTAAAAAAGTTCCTGTGGCTAATGTTCCTCTGATGTCTTCATTATCCGCCTCGTATAAGTAATATCAAAAGCAAGTCCTCCATTTTTTTTACATTGCTAACAACATTTCTTCTCCAAATAGCTGTATTTATGTAATGTTTTCTTTCAATGTGTCATTTACAGAGGGACGACTCAAAGATGTACACAAGCGGAGACCCAAACTGGTAATTAACAAGATAATAAATTAACATTAATAATTCAGCTCAATGCAGTTTTACTCTTACTAGCTTGTTACAGCCCACACTTGTCTTCACAGTCTACTCTGAACTCAGCTTCCTCTGTAAAAAAGTGGATCCCCAGCATCAAGAATGAAATAGAGTATTATCTGCAGGTTAGTGATGCTTCAGACAGATTCTACAAAGATAGTTTCTACTTACACTCAATTCCCTTTCTCTGATTGTGTCTCTGTTTGTGTCTCTCTCAGCAGTCCCAGCTGTCTCATTACCCAGAGAGGAAGATCGCCGAGTTCCAGCTGCACATTGAGGCTTTAGAGAAAGAGTACAAAAGCTTCATCACCAAACTACGAGTTATTGACCCCTCCTGTAAACATAAACCGTGGACTCCTCGAGCGTACTGCAAAAGGAGAGCAGACACACAAGAGTCTCCAAGTCTTGGTCAGTGCGCCAAAGGTTAAGGCCAAACTTAACTACATAGCTGGTCAGCTATGTAATTAACGACAACATCAGGCTCACTTAGGTTGCGCCGCTGATCTAGCTGAAGCCTTGCTAACTGTCTTTTTAGATTACGCACACTAATGTGTATATTATCTGTAATTGGAAGGCATAATGCTATTTCAGCCTGTGTCAGGCCTTGATTGAAAAGATATGTGACGTGGTGATCGATATGCTCCTGCTCCTCTGACATTGCTACACTGAATGATGTTTCCTGCAATAATTTGATATACTCCACTATCGTTTTGTCTTCTCAAGACCTCGAGAAAATTATTCCGTTATTTCGGGAAAATGGCAGTTGTTATTTCGAGATAATTCTCGAGATATTTCGAGATCTCGAGAAAACAAATGAAATTAACTCATTATCAATGTATGAATGCATGGCCCTTTAGGGCTTCCGTACAATAGAACAGAAATTAGAAGCACTAGCAAAATATACAAAAACATACAGAAGTCAGAAAGCACACATATGAGGATACATCTTCTGTATGCAAAAAAAAGTGTGATATACACAGCATATACGTAACCATGTCTAAAGAGACTAAGTAAAGTTGGATAGCGGAAGTTTAGTATTTAGGGCAGATCTAAAGAGGTCGAAGGTTGATGCAATAATATGTGTTTTGAGTTCACTTCTGAAAGTAAAAGAATCGACTCAGCTAGCCTCATGAATTTGGATAGGAAGACAATTCCATATAAGAGGAGCTTGGTAAGAGAAGGTCCTATCACAATACTGATGTTTTATTCATTTTTTGAATACTTAGTAGACCAGCATTAGCGAAGTAATTTGTCCAGTCAGCATAGAAGTCTAGTTGGTTACTTCACTGTATTGGTCAGTTATGTGAAGTTTGGGAGCAGAAGTAAGGGGACGATATTTGTCAGAATCTGTGATTGTGGACACCTTCAAGATTGATCACGATCTAAAACCTCAGATCACCCACCCTTTTTCATCCAAGAATATTAGCCAAAATACAAATGAAGTTTGCAAGTTGACAACAGTAGAAGAATTACAAGTAGCTATGGTTGAATATCCCAATGAAAGAGGTTGATACTAAAAGTAATGGGTTATGAGAATGTTGGGAAATTTAAATGACAGCAAAAAGGCAAGGTGGAACATTTGCATTTATGTATGTATGTATGTATGTATGTATAAGTTTATTTGACAGCAAAAGTACATAGCTTCTTCGCTGTACCAAAGTTAGTTGTAAGGTAAGTTACATCTGTAGTCCCTGGGCAGGATACAGAGACAACATCTCTGTCAAGAAAATAGAAAAAAACAGATACAAGATCATAATCAATATAGAACACCATCAGTAACCCCAACAACAACAGAAATAAAACATTGAAGTACTACAACAATAACAACTAGATTTCAGATTTCATTCTTGCTTGGGCTGATTTTAGCCATGATTTCATCTTAAATTTAAGCTGCATCTCTTTCTAACATAACTTTATACCAAAGTTCCAAAAATTGGTCGCTCTAATAGAGAGGGCAGATTTGCCAAACTCAGAAGATCCGTGCTGTACTACACAGTTACCTCTGTTGATCATCCTGGTTGTCCTCCCATTATCTGAGCACAGTGTTATGAACTCTATTAATTGGGAAGGAGGCAAACCATTGATCACTTTGTACACTAAACAAGCATCAGCAAGACACAACATTTTCAAAGGTTAGGAGCTTATACCTCTGAATCTTGTTATAGTAATGGTTTTAACCTGGACCACATTGGCCCCAGTAGTGGTAACCTAATTGCTTTTTTGTCCAGTACCTTGAGTGTTTGTTTGTAAAGTGTCTGTAGAGCAAGTGTTGTTTTTTCAACTTGTGATAAAGTATGAGCTGTGTGACAAAGTCATTGAGTGCAGTTACAGTTTTGCAGCATTTAAGGGTAGCTGTTTTTGGTTTGTGTTAATATTTCAATGATATCATTGCAGTCTCATTGGCGTCCAGGTTGGAGATACTCTCTAAATTGTTTTAAAGGCTTTTTTACTGAAATAGTCATTCAAAAAGCAAGTTTTGGTTTAATGTTCTTTTTTAACTGCTTTAACTTTTTAAACATACATATGCAAGTTTTTTTTATTACTATTATTTAGAGCTTTCAAGACACACATGAAGCACAAGACTGCCCTTTCAGATAACTGAAGATAGAGGAGCGCCTTGGGAGTGTGTAAAATTGAGTATTATTGGACTTGGGATCCAATGTGTGACCTGACTACACCGTTTAGACTAATTTTAGGAGCTCTGAATGACCAAGCGATCAGGCAGCTCCTGACTACAAACACTTACACAAACTGCCAATCATTTTTTCCACTGATGATGCTGGTTCTCTCTTTCACCCACCAGGCTTCCTACTCTGAATTTTCTTCCTTGTCATGGTAGAATACACAATATAATAGTATATTTCATTATCATTATCTATCTACTTTGTATCCCCTCAAAGATGTACTGCTGTCCCTGCTCATTCTTTTTATCACTGCTGCTGATTATATATGCAAGTGTCCAGTAGAAAACATAAATGTATAACTTAAATTTGCTATAACTTTAATCTCCTTTGACATGTTTCTGACTGAATTTCAATTTTGGTGAACTATTCCTTTAACACAGCAGTAGCTGATCTTTCACACTTCTGTGTACCTTCACTCTCATTTACAGTGAAAACCACTCGGCCCTGTGAGTCATACGACAGCGGCAGTCAGCGGGGTGGAGGTGAGAGTGACCTGGCTTGCAGTTGGACAGGAAGTAGCAAAACCTCAGGGGAACAGGGACCTCTCAGCCTTTCCCCTGTCCCCACAGAGGCAGTCCTTGCAGACCAGGACCAGCCCCTCTCCTTCGACCACACTAGGCTGGCGATAGCTGCTGCTTCCTTCAAAGGACCGTCAGTTCAACTAGGCTCTTCTCAAACCCAGAGCCTAGCCAGGATGCTGCAGTGTGGCCTGCCAAACCTTGTTAACGCTTCATTGAGACAAACCGTTTCAACCCAACGCAGAGAAACGGAGAATGCTGATGGCATTGGACAGAAAAGTGTCGTCCTAGACCCAAAGTCAGACTGTGAAGCATCAGAGAGGTTACCTGAGAAATCATCCAACACTAGGACAACAGAGGAGAGGACGGGCCATGTCCTGGGACTAGACTGTTACTCTTCTTCTGATGAGGAGGGTGGCACATGATATTTTTTGATCATGACATATAATCCACAATGTTCCTCATTTTGAATTACAGTGAAGGGTTTTATCCACCATATTCCGAGCCCCTATGATACATTGTCCTGATAATGGGCACGACTTGTCCATGAGTTTCCCCAGTAACCTGGTGGATAGAAGCTCTCGTTATGGTGTTGGGTCACATGGGCAGATCAATATCATGATTGTTATCACAGCAATTTTGAGAATCGCATATCACAAAAAAAATCATTTGTCTCTTTGATGTTTGTTTCAGATTTGAGTTAAGTGTAACGTATTGTGATATCAGGACTGCGAATCACAGTATGAAAGTGTTACAGAGAGGAGCTGAATTTTCTTATTGAATTAAAGCTCCACTTGATGTGTAAGGGAAAAGGTTTGCTTGCAAGAAACACATGAGTAATGTATTTCATTTCAGGTTGAGAAACTCATCGTAATTTTCAGGCATTCCTTCATTTATGTGATCAGTCATCGCGACCACAACTACCTCCATTATGCAACAGAAAGAAGGAAGACCGTGTGAGAAGCAGACAGTAATTGTTAGAGATACTTGCTGATTCAGTGATTCATTTTAGTCCGCCACAATTAACTAGAGCAGCAACACCGAACACGACCTGGTTAGACCCCAAAACCCCACCCTCCCACCTAACCCGTTCTATGCAACTGCTGTTGCTGCGAGGACCGCTTTCAGATTGACACTTCTGGGAAACAGGCTCATCAGCTTGTAGAGTGCAGACACCCTGTGCAGTTTATGGTTATGCTTGACGTATTTACCCTTTTAGTTGGAGATCTGTATGCACGCTGCAAGGTGGGTTTCCCTTTGTCTCAACAGGGGTGTGGAGAAACGAAACTTTTGCAACAGTGGACAGAGGCAAGGCTTTTGGGGTCCCCCATTGCGGTCATCAAAATACAGACTAAAAGGAGAAAATTTACTTTTCACAAAATACAAAACTGACTTGACTTCTCAAAGAAGCAGTTTGCCAAAGTTTAAGTGCATGAGACAACATTGCAATCAACTTTTGCAGCCCCCTCCACCACAAGGTTGGGTACTTCTCACATTGTCACATTCTTTCTCTGAGGTTGGAAAGATGCCCTTTATCACAAACCACTAAACAGAGGCAAATATTTGCAAGTAGATTATCTTTATTAAACAGCAGATAAGAGCTGATGATAAATGGAAAAGTTTGCAACCACAACGAAATGAGCAGCGTAATACCCGTATCCAAGGAAACAAACCCAAAAGTCTCACAAAGACCACAATGATATTAGTTCTTCAGTGAGTGGGGAGGAAACCGGTGTGTGTTAAGCTTTCCTGTAAGCTCATCTCTGAGGGTACTGGTTGAGGTTAATTCTCACCTCTGTAAAGAATCGCTGTCTCTCGCTACCGGTTTCTTCACACGCAGCCAGCAGGAATGCATAGACATGCATCCTTTTCATGTGGCAGCAGCATCTTCCCACCAAGAATACGGTGTGTGCTACTGAAACTGCTGTATCACTGTTTACTAACACTGTGCCTCATAAAGACTGATACAGGAGAATAATACATGTTATAATAAAGCATTTTTGAACTGCTTAATACTAAAGATAAAAATTAAGATTCAGTTTCTTTTTTGAGGAAGCACTTGATGTGCTTGACAGCTGTGAGTAAAGTCCCCACAAGTGTTAAAAAGTGTGTTCGTCTGGTCACAGGAGAAAAAAGTTTAGATTTCATATAGGTCACTATACAGGTGACTGTGGTTGCTCAATCTTTCCTTTCGTAGAAGTTGTGAAAAGGTCTCATTCTGATGATGACAAGTTGGTGGTTAGTGAGGTGGGGGTCAGCTGAAACCTCTAGCTTCCTTTTCCTATAGTCTTTTATATGCAAGGTGCAAAGTCAAAGTTGAACAAGTGAGCAGATAAAAGACTCTGCGTGTGATTAAGCCTCATAAAGTCAATATCATGCAGCAAGTCGCAGAGGAGAGGAATAGATGAGTAAATAGATGGATGTTCTCATGATGTTTCTTGGCTATAAGTTTTAACTAACGTGCACTTCAGTCAGTGTGGGAGGGTTTTGTGGGTGGCGAGTGTCTTGACAGCTCGAGCTTCTTTTTTCAAAAGTCAGAGGTGCTCAGACAAAAACTACACACCTCCTTCGTGCAGAGGCGATACATGCACACAAAGTTTATCTCACGGTGAGGACCTGCAACATGAGCTGTGACCAGAGCTACCCGTTCCCACAGGTGTTCCTCGTGGATGAAGGCAGTGGTCGTGGTGTTCGGCAGCACCCTTCCCAGTCACCAAATCTCATACCCTGCTGGTCCTTCCCGCCTCCCCAGGAGAGAGCAAGGGGCCGTGGGAAGAGTCGGGGCTGCATGGGGGTCAGCCACAGCGCAGCCCTGGTCGTGCTGATGCTATTCCTGCTTGTGTTTGTGGCCCTGGGGCTCGGATTCTACCAGATTTACAACATGCAGAAAGAGCTGAAAGGCATTAATAAGGTAAGGGTGTGAGAAATCAATTTTTATTTTTCCTGTGTCGTTTCAATATATTGTATTTGTATTGTTTTGTTTTCATTTTTTAGCACCTTGTAATGCACTTTTGCACTGAAGGTGCTGTATGAATGAAGTTGAAGTTGAAATACAGTTAGCTTTTAGTCAATAAGCTAATGATGACTGCAGAAGTGACTGGAAATAAGTAATTTTGAGGTTGAAAACGGGAAATGTGAAAATGTGGCAGCAGTGTGCAGAATATTAGAAGCAGGTCAAGAAGTAGTGAGGCTTCAAAAAGTAATTAGTAGATAAGAAATAATACTGTCAATGTTAATAATATTCCTGTGTGTAGAATAGGGCTGTGTGATATGGAGAAAAAAAAATCATTTTTGCTGAAAAAACCTGAAACCCATGCAGCACTTCTACACTTTATCATGATGCTGTTTTCTCACACATTTTACCATGTTTTTGATTAATTGAGCAGCCCTCATGTAGCTTATTGCTTCTTGTGCACTTTTAATGGGGGCTCAGTAGCAAATAAAAAAGGTGTGACTTCTCGCGCCTTTGCTGGGGATGATAAAGAGGTGTGAGGTGGGTGAGGTGAAAGGAACACCGAGCTGGAAAGTTCATTAATTAATACATTTATTCATCTTTTGAGGTGTTCATGTCCCTCACACTCTACCTCTACTCTGACATTTAAAAATGCGAACCGAGGCTGTAATTGTTCCATCTGTGGTCACCGGTCCAGTGAGACAGGATTTCCTCTCTCTCTGACTTGAGCTCTGAGAGGGCTCTGAGAAGCACAGAGGCACTTTGTGATGTGGTATTGAGATTCCTCTTTCTCTTTTGTCTCACTAAAGGCGAAACCTGCGAGTGAGTTTAATGCGGCTCAGAAGCAAATCGGTGAGTGTAAACACAGCACACAACACACACGCGTGAAGTATTCCCAATAAAGTAAAAGAGGAGCTGATGTGACTTTAATCTGATGGTTGTTTCAGGTCACTATGAACCTGAGGTGAATGGAGGAGACAAAGATGAAGACAGACCTGCAGCACATGTGATAGGTAGGTTGAACATCATGATTGAAATGGTACCAATACTGTGTGATTCTCTTTTTCTGTATAAGACGTGACATTATTCCTCTCCTCTTGCAGGGCGGATTGAAAAAAGACCCTCCGAGACTTTGCGCTGGGAACCGCGGGTGGGTCGGGCTTTCACATCCGGAGGAGTTGCTTACCAGTCTGAGGATGGCGCTCTGCAAGTCAACGAGACCGGGCTCTTCCACGTCTACTCCAGAGTGGAGTTGATCTTTAAGAACTGTGACCACAAGTCCTCTTTTGATCACTCTGTGTTTGTGAGGAGAGTAGGACTCGCCTCACCCATGACCCTGATGGAGGCCCACAGAGCAGGTTTCTGCTCCCAGCAGCCGGGGCGCTCCTGGACCACAGAGAGTTACCTCGGCTCCGCCCTGCATCTGCAGAAATACGACAGGGTCTTTGTGAATGTATCGCAGCCCAATTCTCTGAGTCATGCACATTATGCCAACTTCTTTGGTCTCTACAAGATCTGAAGAGTTGGAGGTTTTTGTTGTGTAGTGATTTTTACTCCAGTGAAAGAATGTAAACTGCTCAGGCAGAAGTGAATCTTACTCGACACTTTGCCCGAACGATACCCGTGTTGATTGTCATTTCATGTGACATATAATATCTGCACTGAAAACCATAATATGAAATATAATGTTAAAGGTGCAATGTGTAAGAATGTTAGCTGAAAACATTCAGAAATAAACTAAATTCATCAAATTTCAAATCAGTCACGTTTTTGACGCCATGACATCTCTGTGATTTCTACTAAAGCTCCCAATCCAGAACTGTAAACACAAACACTCCCCCGACAAGTGGCCAGTTCTTACACATTGCACCTTTAAAAGCCCAGAGAAAATCATACACATTCTCCTTAATGCCAGCTTTAAAATTAGTGAAACAAATATTGTGCCTTTTTATAAAAGTTGAGAGAGTCAGTTAACACTAATGCGCTTGATCTAGTTGTAGCATCTGTAAAATATTTATTCTAGTGTGGATCTGACACTTCTGATGTCTTAATGTGTGCTTATCAAAGGGAAACAGTGTTATATGGTGGTAAATAAAGAGTTAATTTAAAGTTGATTTTCTTTTGGAAATGTTTTTGTAAATGAGGTTTGACATGTTTGAGCTGTCTGTCATGTAAACACCCACAGGAGTTTTGTTCATGACCACTGGAAAGTATTTAGATGGAGACACCAACTCAATTGTGGTTCTGCTCCTGATAATGAACTTGATTTCCATATATTCCACCGAGGTGCAGCAGAAGTCTGAGAACAGCCAGGTTTGTATTTTGGAAGATAGAAACTAAAATGATACTTTTTCTCCTTGATTGAAAGTTTAGAATTCGTCTTACAGACCACACTGCAGTGCAGATGCATTTCAGCTGAGCTTTATTCGTGCATTTTCACACCCTCATCACGCTGGGTGTTTTTTTACAGTTAACCACAAACATTCATGTTAGCAGAGTATGAGCAGATGTGCAGGCTGGGCACAGATGAGGGGACAACACGGCGTCAGGTTTGACGTCTGTTTCCTTCCTGTATGAACATTTGAAGGGTCGTACTTGTGTAGAGGTCGATTTTGTGAAAGAGCTTGCGTTTCCTTTTAACCACGTGGTAAACTTAAAATTTTTGGAACAGGACCCCGGAGTGCTTCATATGTGTATGTGTTTCAGTTTTTTCAGACTAAATCATAGTCTGCTCATAAAAGCGGACGTGTTAGTGTTCTGTTCCTCATTAGTACACCCTAAAAAAGTGATTCTCTAGGGGAAGCTCTTTTGGTGCTATATAGAACTTATCTCTAAAGGATGCTATATAGCATCTTTGTCAAATTGTGTTACATAGAACCATTAGAGGCGCCGTCACTATATTATTTCAAACAAAAATGGGGCTAAGCAGCACCCTAAAGGGTTGCTTTGTTTCGTAATCATAGCCAATGATTGTAATCATTCTTCCTACCTCAAAATTGAGACTGGAACTGACAGATCTGAGTATCCAAGCTGTCTTTCTGTATCTACCACCCTGTTCTCCTCCTTAGATTCTACATGTTTGAGGTTACTCTTAAATAAATGACCAGAAAAAAAACAACAAAAGAAAACGGTGGGGTCGATTAACAAAACTTGTATTCACCATTTTTCTGATTATCTGAATCTGTGATTTTTTTTATCTGATTGCCGATAAAATGAATTGATTTAAATATGTGCTACTACTGAAGCAGCGTGTAATCTGCAAAGTAACTAACTGAAGATATTTTTTAAAAATGTAGTGGAGTAAAAAGTACAACATTTGCACGAGTTTGTGAATTTACCTCAAAATTAGTTTAGTACTTAAGTAAATGTACTTACATTCCATCACTGCTCATATGTTGCTATGAAGGTCTCTAGTATAAGCTGCACATGGAGCCTCAGTGATAACAGGCAGGCATGTCTCCTTTGAGGGCCTTGCAATATTTCCTTAGACCTAAAGGGCCTTAGGGGCACAGCAATGAACCACTGCTTTATTGTGTTTTCCTCAGGAGATAGCTACACGCTGTACTTTAAAGCAGTTCTTTTCCCCAACTCAACTAAACTAAGCTGAACAGTTTGTACGGCAAGGACGCTATTTGCTTTTGATTAATACGTTCACATCACACAGGCAGACCATGATGTTCGAAAGGCAAAGCAAACGCTGCAAGGCTGAGTGTTGTTTACTGTTGAAGTATTAAACCACAAAGTCAGATCAAGGTCAGATTGGTAGCCAAGCGGCTTCCTATATCACCAAATGAGATATTATGCACTACAATCACCATCTGAAGTTTGAAATGTAAAAGGCTGTTTAGCACAGTCATGCCAGACCTCATGGGACATCCGTACAGAAGCTGATGATGCATATTGTCTCCCAGAAAAAAACGTCTGTCAGGAAACAATCCTAATGTGCTCATATGTTCATTCAAAGAGTTTTTTGGTTGCTGTGAAAGTTCCTCCTGTCCATATTGGCTGTGAAGCGATCCCTTCCTGAGGCAAAACAAACATAAGAGATTAAGGTGCCTTATCTGTGGCGAACTAGAAACGAACTAGATGGGATCTAGTCAGAGAAGTAATGGTTTTCATCAACCTCGACTGTTTCAGTGTACATACAGGCGCTTGAGTGTTGTTGTAAAGCAGACCTGATGATGTGTAGGAAAGTAAAGAACGAGCACACGGTTTCAGGTTTAGCCACTGAAAGGATGATGACTACAATCTCCTCGACGTTTCTGTGAAATAACACCACCGAAAAACATTAGTTTCATCAATCCCAGGGCACATTTTGTCGGCAGCCCTGAGAGACAAAAACACAACAAGCTTTCACACGTGTCAACATTTTGTTTTCTGGAATCTTTATAAGGCTTGGAGGAGTTGTTTTTGTGCTGACAGGCGAAAATGTCACAAAGGTTCCAGGAGTGGCAAAAGTATGTGGACGCCCATGCCCCTGTGGGGGTGTTTATTGTTTTCGGTTTGTTCCTGAGAGGTATTTATCTGCAATATTGAATATTCATGATAGAATAAAGAAGAAGTTTAAAAACATGTTTAAAGTGACAATGCGTGGGCATAGTTTCACTGGCATGGACCAAACCAACCCACCAACTGTCTCCAGCTTCTGATTCATACATCACTGAAGTACCAGACATAAGCTTTTTCCAACTCTACCCACCTGAAACCAGTGACAGGAGCTCAGAGACAGAAAAGAGAAATGCAGAAATCTCTGATAGGAAAGAGGGAAAATGTGTCTAACCTGGTCAGAAAATGGTGCGTAAATGTAGGAGCCATCACCTTTATAAAGATGAGTGAGAAAATTAGATTTTTGGGTCTTTAAGGGAAACTTAATGACACATCATGCAGTCATATTTCATGCAGACAGTGGTTTGCAGTTTGGGGCACGTCCTTCCCGGCACCACTGTGCATGAAGTGAGGTAGACAAAGAATTGTGTTTCCAAGTTTGGTGTGAAGGAACTTGTCTGGCCTGTACAGAGTCCTGACTTCAGACCCATCCATCACCTTGGCATGAACTGATTTACAGACATACATACAACATCAGTGTTGAACTTCACTAATGCTCTTGTTGCTGAATGGGAGCAAATCCCTGCAGCCATGTTCTTACATCTGCTGGAGACTGACCAGGAGAGTGGAGGCAGTCCCAGCAGCAGATCACTGCACATGATATCGGTGTAGTGTGAGTGTCCACATACTGATGTGTGTGAGACAAGCTGCAGATGATTCTGTGTGACTCATGTTTTACCAATGCGACACGGAAAAGTTAAGGAGACCGCGAGGAAACTGAAACTGAAATGCTGAGTGTCATTTCCACCTTGTCTTTAGCGCCATCTATCAAATATTTAATGAATTGCATTTAATACAACCAAGCTGCAAGAAATAAAAATAAATAATGATTTTTTTTTTCCTCTGATTTTTTCACATGTCTGTTTGTTGGTTGGTTTTTCAGCAGGATTACATAAAAAATACTGCACAGATTTGCAAGAAACTTGAATAACTTGAGGAAGCTGGAGGTCTCAGACCAGAACAGACCCCATTAACCTTTGGTGCAGATCAAGTCTATACAACAATAAATTTAAACATTTAATATTTTGGCACATAAAAATACAGTGTGCAAGAAAATAATGCAACTTCAGCCTGACGTGACCTCATCTAGTTTCCAGTATGGCTATACTGAATGTATTTACCAACACAGTAACAGCAACCACAAGAACAATCTTATATAAACAGATGTTTAAAAAGATATGTTCATGAATAAAACACTGGTATAAAATTGTTAAATATTTTACATTTATTGAAAATAGTTTTTTAAATGGTTTATATGCACTTATTGACTTTCTATATATTCAAAATTCTCACGCAGTTTATCTTTACACCACAAGAGGGCAGCAAATTATCATCTATGCTGATTACGCTCCCTCACACTTGACCTGGACACCTTACACACACACCTGCACCTGATGAAGTGACGGGGCGTGACGTCATATTTGTGGTGCAAGTTGTTTGGTTGTCGCCTGACATGTTCCTGTTGCTTGTCCAAAGTTTAAAACTGTTTCTTTAACAGAAATGATACCGGCCTGTTCAGCCTGCATGTCCACAGCCGGGCACCGTGCACCGGTTGACTACATGGAGCTACTTTTATGAAGGAAATCATCGGTGAGTTCATGTTTAAACATTACATGTTATAGTTTGAAATGAGCACATGGAGGATAAACTTTAGGTAGTGAGTCACACACCTGACATGTAAAAAAAAATGTATTTATTTATTTATTTATTTTGTGCACACAGTTGGTATGTTTGCAGTTTGATGGCCCTTTTTATGTGTTCAGGCTCATTTTCTTTTTTTCTAATTGTCGTGTGCTTTTGATCTGAGGTTGCTGAAGCTAGATGTGTGCAGCAACTTACGCTTACAAGTGGTTAAAACAGGCGAATGTGAATAAATACAGTCGTATGATTTAGGGAATTAAGCCGCAAGATGATGAAGTGCACTCTGATTGACTGGTCTCATGATCAAATTTTAGGGAACATATTTCTCAGTCTCCAGTCATTTAACATAATATCATGATGAACTAAAAAAACATGTGTAGACATGAATGAAGTAGATGACTCGTGGACAATTTCCTTCCTAATTCTAAGGAAAGACACATCATGGGTTTCTTCTTCATTGTTCCTCTTTCCAAGTCGCCAAATGTTTCGTATTACATAACCCTGCAAGTATAATTGTATGTGTAGAAAGAGAGTAAACCAGCTTACCAGGTGAATTACTGCCAGCAACAGACTGATGTTTCGCAGCAGACTGTGGTGTACTGTGGGACACACTTTGTTCTGATTACCACTCCACAGTGCTGCGAGGACAAGTGTGCATCAAGCACGGGTCAAGTGTCGTTCATGTTGGTTACACACTCACCTGTTTGGTGCTCCACATCACAGGTGTGGGTGTTTTAACTAGACACCAGCTGCATCCAAAGTAATTTATTCACAATGTAGTTTAGTTCTTTGAAGAGCTGTTGAGTTTTATTATGTTCTGTAAAATAGACTCACTCAAATGACTCCAGATTGCAAAAAGTGAAAATGTTTCACTTCCTCTTCCTCTATTTTCAGGATGTGATTTCATTTGTATGCTGTGGATGTGTATTGGCATGAGTACTGGTCATTGTTAAGACTATGCAGCCAGTGGCGCATAACAGTGGAATGCATAATAGATGTTGCAGAGCCTCACCTGTGTGTGGGTTACCTGTGTGTTGATCTGTCGGTAATGCCTCAGGGCTCCACAGGGGGGAGATGATGTCGCTCCTCTCCCTCAGTCAGTCAGGACACTGAAGGTTTACTATTCCTCCTGATTAAGATAAAATTAGTGCCCACAAACTACTGTAAAACTGTGAACACGTGTTTTAAATAGTTTCCTTTGTTAATGTTGTTTAATCTGGGAGAAAGATGGATGTTTTGATGGTACTCTGTTTAAAGAGTTTCTTAGCTAGCTGCTGAAGACCTTAAAAAATTGTCCCCATAGAGTTCAACTGTTTCATCGATGGCATTGAGGCTCGTCACCATTACAGTCAAACATCTGTGCTGTTTGGCTCAAGTGCTGACTTAAGAGTCTAGTTCATACACAAGCAAAAATGTAAGTTCACATTTGTGTACCATATTGATATTTCTACTAAACATTACATATCACTTTCATATTACATATTGATGACCTGCCTGTCATATCAGAAGGTGGAGGAGAAGGTGGTGGAGTAAGAGGCGACAAGGCAGCCAAACCAGTGACCACCAACATTTGTATGCATGACACCACAGGATATTTTCAAGTAGGCCGCAGGACAATTTACAGCCGTGCTTGTGGCGACAAATAATAGATATTTTTGATGAAGAGTCGGGACATCTCTATCAGTGTTTGTTGCGACCAAACCAGGTATTTTAAGCCTAAACATGATCTTATCCAAACCATAACCAAGTGGTTACTGTGCCTAAACCTTACCATACGTAAGCACAGCGTTGACCGCAACATAAAACAGTCAGTCAGATTTCATGTTATAACTTGGATAAAATAAATAATTTAAATCAGTAAAGCCCCTTCTGGAATGGCACTCCGAGTCCAAGGCCCAGCAGTTAATTTAACCAAGCCTTATCCAATATCAGACTCAACAGCCCTGAATCACCAGATGTAGGATCTGCACCAGATTGTTCTGACTCGTAGATACCACACCACCTAAATACGCCTGCCTTTTTCCATCATGATCCATGCATTATTCTCTGAGAAATAGTTTTTGTGTAATCCTGCTGACAGACCAACAAACAAACTGACTCCTTTGTTTAAAAAGTAAAATCATTAAAGCATTAAGAGTTTGCACTGAAGTAGTTTTCTCCTACATTTTGGTATAAACACACAGTATGAAATTTCTGGCACCGAAGACAAAATAATTCAGTAGTGTGTGATCGTGGGAGTTGTTATTGTCATTGTTAAACAAGCTCTATTGCAAAATCTATGCGACTCGAGCAGAAATGTTCATGGATTTGGTAATGTTTTATTCATTCTTTACGGTTAGTCTCTTTCACCAACTTCCTCCTTCACTCTCGGACTCATTCCTGGAAGTTATCGCGACGTGACACACATGACCTTAACTACTTACTTGAAAATGTTTTGAACACTGTTGGAAACGTGTCTGATAATGTAAGCACACGACTCAACAAAATATCAAAGGTCTCGTCATTTTTTAATTTTTTTTTTTGGACGTTTCAAGCAAAAATCTTAAACCATGTAAGTTTTATTTTGCACTGTATTAGCTTTCTCACAGATTTTGGTATTATTACATTTTTCATAACATTCAAACATTATTTATACAAAAATAGTCTGTTTCATAATCTTCATATAGAAATTGTTTGGAGATTTCATTTTTTTTTTCTTTTTTTTGGTGCTTACCAAAAATAAACAAAAGTTAGTTTTCTAACTTTTGGAAGTGAATGTTAAACGGCTACAGATGATAAAATCTGTTGCTGACAATTACCGTATTAACTGGTGAAAACTAGAAACAGTTGCTGGATGGAAATGAGAAGCCTGATGTTATACTTTATTTAAAGAACTGTATTTAAAAACTATTATTTCGACAAATGTCAGCCCTACAGAATAATAACATGAAAATCAGAACATCATCTTAACTTTAGTAGTTTTAACTCATGTGAACTTGACTTTACTTTCTGTTTCATGAGCACTATCAACAAATAAATGAATAACATAGTCGTGAGCTCTAATCAGCCCAAAAATGTGAATCACCTACAGGTGTGCCGTGGGTGTGTTTTTTTTTTTTTTTGTCAGCCACTATTTATTTATTTAGTGTTCATTAAATAAAAAGCCACTGCGGACGAGTGAGGTGTACGTGTGCATGTGAGCACGAGCGGGAAAGGTTTCCATTGCCAGTAGTTACTTCAGATGAAAATAATGATTAAGTGAAATTGAAAGGGGGCAGATATAAATAAGACAAAAAGTTTCAGTTCTGAAGCATGTGAAAACACGCCAACATTCCATGTGACAGATGTGACATTTAAGAAAATGTGAAGAAAACACCTGTTCAACCAGACACTGTATGCCAGACAGTAAAACGAACACTGTACAAATTCAGCTTTTAGTAATCCGTACGAGATCTGAAGATGAGCACTGCACTGCTTTTGATCTCTTCTTGATTGACATTTTGTTTGTACAGTCATATTTCATGTAAAAGTCCCATTCGACGGGCACTACGAGGCTGCCAAACTGTTAGCCTTCTAGTTATTATGGTGCACTGTCGTCATAATATGGGACAAGATCAGAAACGGACATGTCAGTAAAGTTAAGAAGATTTGATGTTGTGATACCACCTGAAATATTATACTGCTTTTGATTATCCATTTACTTCTATTATCTTTTCCAAGCATTGTGCGTCCTTTGTGGTTATACTGTAAGCTGTGTTACAATCATAATAATAATACTAAGTATGATGTCTAATTGTATATGCAGTATGTTGATTTTGTGTATGCCCGGATCTAAACTCCATTGGCAAGAATTTCTGAATATAAGCCATGAAATTACTGCACGTACTCAGCTGCCCCAGAATGCACTGTGTCTCCACAGTCTGTCCAGCTGGCTGGCTACAGCAGCTACAGCAGCTACAGCTAGCTACAGTTGCCAGTTAAACCAAGATGAAAATAAGAAATGACAAGAAATGCATATCGTTGCTGTCCAGTCAATAACACATAGCTCCACATTTTGTATTTTTGATTTTTTTTATATAAAACTGAAGGAAGGAGTGCTCCTTTAACAGTTGAGACGATTCTCCTATTTCTTAAGCTGAACAAAACATTTACAGAGTCGCTGAATCATCTGAAAAATCCATTGCCACAAAGCTGAAAACAAGATGTTGTCATGAGTGTTTCTTAACTCATGACAAGTTGTCATTTTGGAGATGGCTGATGAGATGATAAGGTCATAAGGGACATCAGTGTTATGTAATGTGTACAACAATGCAATATGCCGGCCATGTTGCCCAGCATTTACTGCAATACGTGTCACATTTTGTTTGTTAAATCATGTTTTTTTTTCACATCCCTTTCTGTGCAGTTACCGATATTTACACATAGGGGTCACTGAACATCTGTTGCTTCACTGTGATGTTATCTGATGTGATTCCTTCAACGTCTGCTTCATTTATTATCAAGCCGACACTCACAGACTGAGTTGAACTGCTGATGTGAAAATGAGACCGCAGCTTTCTCCCAAATAAAAGGCACACATCCAATTGTTACAGGGAATGCACCTTTCTTCTGACAGTGCATCAACAACAACACTGGGGGGGACCACCGGTATTTATTATTTTAGTCAGCAGAAGGCTTCCTGGAATTGTACAGTATGCATTAAATCTCTATAAATTGCTCACAAATGGCTTTACCATGCCTGTGAGGCCGAATGCAGCTGGAGAAGCTGACAGATACTGGCAGAGAGCAGCAGGGGGGGATTCCCTGTGCCATCTCTCAAACTCTGTGAGTCTGTTTAGGGAAGGCGACAATAAACTCGGCCAGCAGTAGACAAACAGCTCGACAGAACCCACTCATGCCGCGAGATAAGGTCTATGAAGCCCAGTGTGGAGGTGGGACGAATAAACCTCGGGGGGACTCCCCTGTCCATATATTGGGAAATCTTATCGCTCTCTCTCTCTGAGTCTGTGTATTTCTCTCTCTGTCTGTCTCCCCCCTGTCTCTCCCTTTCTTTATTTCCTTCTCTTCAGCATCCTGTCTGCAGTTTCGTATCACCCCTGTCACATGCACACACAACATTTTCCATAGAAAGGTGCTAGAGATGTTTATCTAGGTCTCTCTCTCCGTGTCCCTCTGACACTGTCCTCTGTGATGCATAAACGGGTTCATAATGACTCAACCAGCAGCAGAAACCTGTTCCACACTGCTCTCCACTCCCCGCAGCCATCACACTTGCTGTTTTGGGAGCACAGTACCAAAAAGTGTGGGTGTGTGGTCCAAGAAATGTGCCCATCGTCTCCCTGTGTGAATGAAATGGAAAGTATGAATTTACCAGAAATGTGGGCTGCAGATCATTCGATTATATAAACAATCATTTCCTCAAATAACTAAGCACATTTTGCTTTTTGGTCAAGCGCCTTGCAAAGAAAGATCAAGCAATGCAAACCTCCAACGTGTTGTCATATATGCTTTTAACCAACTGCGTTGCATGCAGCATGTCAGCACTTCAGACTGTGGTACATTTACCATAAACAGCCAGACCACGCCACACACGCTGTCTTTCTTATCATGCACAAAAATGTGCAGGAAGAGGGCGCCGTGATTCAAGTGTAATTGGAGAAGTGAGGGCAGAAAATCTGTGCAAGTTTATGATAGATGTGATGTTAGGTTTCATGGTTCCCCCGCAGTGAGAGATAGCAGCTCTCAAATGTTTGAAACTGCATTAACTGATTTTTTTTTTTTGCCTACCTACCTGGCGTCAGCAGAATCCAGTTGTGAGGGCGACACTGATATGGTATCACAAAAGCGAGGTGGCAAATAGTTAACAGCAGATACAAGGTGACATTTCTACTCATTTGGAGTCGTGTTCCTGGCTTCATGGCAAATGACAAAAATCCAATATTAACTGTCTTTTGAGCTCAGTTTTTGGTCTCTACCAGCTGGTCACCAACTTTATTAGTTGGTTTTTTAAAGCATTTTTACTGGTCAAATTCAACTACTGTCTTGAGAAAAGATGATCCTGTCCACTGCTCTCTCTCAGCATCACAATTTTTTTCGTTCTACTATTAATATATATAAATTGCGGTGCCGTGCAAAAGCATTTTCACGGCCAGAAACAACGCTACGAGAGCGGTGAGAGTGAGACAAAACAGTAAAGTTGTGGGCTTAAAAAATGAGCTGAAACTTGTGAAAAAGCTCCATAAAGCTGAGGGGAGCTGCAAGTCAAGTCAGGTTTATTTCTATAACACATTTAAAAACAAGAAATGTTGTTTTACAAAGAGATTACATAAAACGCAAGAATTTAAGTAAATTACAGAAATAGATGAAATCGTAACACAAACAACATTACATGCAATAATAAGATAAAATAAAAAGACACTAAAAAGTAAAGAGTAGTGAGGAAGCTTCATGGGGAAAATTCACAGAAGAAGGAAAAGAGGTTTATAGGAGGGTGAATGTATAGTTCAGGTGATAATTAATTTACATACATTTGTTAATATTTATAGAAGCTATAGGCCTTTTCACCAAATACATTTTGACTTGTCACAGGACAGGTGTAGATAATAAATCTAGAGATTAATGAAGCTTCAGTTTAAAGCAACATTATATACAAATTGGCATTTTGTGCGATCTGGCGCCCCCCACAGTTTCTGACTGCAACACCACTGTCATAAATACAAATCCCAGGTCTGTAAAAGTTTGTCGGGCGTACTGTAGGCGCTAACTACAAACAAAACTCATCACGTCACAACAATGTCATGTGTTGAAAACTTGCATGTTGAAGTAAACGTATGTAACGCTGTGATCCTACCCTCTCACTGAAGTCACAGTGCAGAAACAAGTGTGGCGGAGCAGCTGAGACGGAGACACTGCGGCTTTTAGCAGCGTTCAGACACTTTTTGCTCGTTTGTGTCGGTCGATTTAAAAGAGCCGAGGTGATGCTGATCATATACAGTCCCCTCCAAAACTATTGGAACGGTGAGGCCAGTTCCTTTATTTTTGCTGTACACTGAAAACATTTGGGTTTGACATCAAAAGATGAATATGAGACAAGAGATCCGCAGTTCAGCTTTTAATTCCAGGTATTTACACCTAGATCTGTTACACAACTTGGAAGATAGCATCATTTGTAACATAACACCACATTTTTAGGTGAGCCAAAGTACAGGATCAGATAGACTAAAACTAGATTAGAGTGAATAATACTTGATATTCAGTTGCAAATCCTTTGCTTGCAATAACTGCATCAAGCCTGCAACCCACTGACCTCTCCAAACCTTTGCATTCTTCTTTTGTGATGCTTTTCCAGGCGCAGCCTCTTTCAGCTGATGTTTGTTTCGGGGGGTTTCTCCCTTCAGTCTCCTCTTTAGCAGGTAAAATGCTCAATGGGGTTTAAGTCTGGAGATTGACTCGGCCAGTCTAAAACCTTCCACTTCTTTCCCCTGATGAACTCCTTGGTTGTTCTGGCAGTGTGTTCTGGGTCGTTGTCTTGATGAAGCTGCATAATGAAGGATCTCCCGATCAGTTTGGTTGCATCTCTTTTTAAATTGGCAGGCAAAATGTTTCTGTAGACTTCTGAGTTCATTTCGCTGCTGCCATCATGTGTAACATCATCAATGAAGCTCAATGAGCCCGTCCCAGAAGAAGCCATGCAAAGCCCAAGCCATGACTTTACCTCCATCGTGTTTCACAGATGAGCCTGTGTGTTTGGGATGATGAGCAGATCCTGTCTTTCTCCACACATTAGCCTTTCCGTCACTTTGGTCAAGGTTCATCTTTGTCTCATCAGTCCATAAAACTTTTTGAGTCTTGTCTCTGTGCTTTTTATAGCAAATTCCAATCTGGCCTTCCTATTCTTGTTGCTAATGAGTGGTTTGCATCTTCTGGTGTGGTCTCTGTACTTGTTGTTGGTGATGTCACTGGCAGTGGTTTTAGGGTTTTTCTTTCCAGCTCTCACAATGTCATCAACTGCTGATGTTTTCCTTCGTCTGCCAATTTGACATCTGTTGCTGAGTACACCAGTGGTTTACATCTTCTTCAGGAAATTCCAAATGGTTGTACTGGCTACGGCCAATGTTTGTGCAACGGCTCCGATTGGGTCTCCATCTTCTCCCAACTTCATAATTGCCTGCTTTCCTCCCATAGACAGCTCTCTGGTCCTCATGTTGTACACCTTTTTAACTATAAATGCAGTCTGCAAAGGCAAAACCCAAAGCTGAAAATGAGAGCAGACATTCAGCGCTATTTATTGTTTGAATAATCAATTTAATGGGACACACCTGGGCAGCAAAAAACACCTGTCAGTCACATGTTCCAAAAATTTCGCTCACTTGTAAAATGGGTGGGTTGAAACAAAAGCTGCTATCTTTTTTTAACAGATCTAGATGTAAAATACCTGGAAATGAAAGCCAACATACTCATCTCGTCTCACATTCATCTTTAACACGAAAACAGTGTTTTCTTCCAAATGTGGAACAGTTTTTATCTTACTTAAAATGAAAGGTTTGTGTGTGCTGTTTCGTTTCTCAGATAAAGTAACATTTGATTAAAGACACAATGACAGTTGTAGGGTTGTCTGCTTGTTTTGCCTGTCAATCTTATCTGAACAAACCACATAGTCCTGATGAAACAGAGCAGTATTTGTATGTTAAACTCTAAAAAAAAAAAAAAACTAATTAAGGATGTTTTCTGTTTTTTTTTGTTTTTTCCTTTTTGAAAAAAAAACATTTTTCGGGTGCTAAAAAAAGTTCAATGGAAATGTCAGTGGTTGCATGCACAAAAACAACTTTTTCCTTTCTCAATGTTTATATGGAACATTTTTTGCACTTTTTACCACAAATGTACTTTTATGTGCACGTTGCATAAATCATTGTTTTTGTGAAAACAGTCAAAAACTGACAGGAAGCAGCCTTTCTCTCCCAAATGTCATGAGGCTGTGGTTTGTATCTTTAACAAGTAAAATCTAAATCATGTAAGTGCTAAATTTAAATTGGAAAGTGTGATGACATGTTATGTAAAACACACAGATCCAGACTCTACTGCATGACAGAGTTGGTGTAGAGTCCCGTCTCTTAATTTAGAGTTTGACAAACAAAATGACTTATGGTGTAAAACTGAGCCAAACTAGGGTACTTTTTTGACAGTCAACATCAAAAAGCTTTCATAGATTGAATCTCGTTTAGTTTAATGAAACTGAGCTACAGTTTTTTTTAACAGAGGTGTGAGGTGGTATGAAGATGCCCCTGCAGAGCAAAGCCCCTGGGACTCCCCCATCTATATCATTCTCTTTTCTATGAAATGTTCACGTTATTCATGCTATGGAAAACAGTGAGTGTCATAACCTCCCTGAGATGCTAAAAGTATTTTGAATGCAAGTCCCAGTGGGTCCCAGTGCACAAGTACAGGAAAGTCTATGATGGCACATACATACTTTGACATATACTGTGACATATGCAGGTCAGTTGACGCTAAGCAGCAAAGAAAGAGACTACACCCTCATGATATGACATACAGAACCTAGGCCAAAGTGGGTAAAACTACTTGATAACTGTTGATTACTAGACCAAGTTTGGGGCGATAGATTATCTACTTGACACTAAGAGTAGCACAGAGATCACAAAGCTAAAGACTTATTAGTCATTAAATTAGTCATTTAAATGAGTCATTTTCTGATGATGGACCGCTGCGTGCATCTCAAGAGTTCCAACAAAACAAAACAAAAAGGGTAATTTAATTTATTTTCTAGTGATATTCAAGTTGATATCCTTACTGATGTTGAGAACACAATTATTTTGTTTAAGAATAATATTGAACTCTGACTTTAAGTGATATTTTGAGAGTTCAGGACTGCAGGAAAAAAAGGAAAAGGATTGTTGGGATTGTTGGGGATTGTTGCTCCTAGTTTGTGTTGTTCTGGGGAACAATTTGAGTGTAACACAGTCCTAGCATGACGCTGGCTAGAGCTGATGTTAACATTTAGTCTGTCTGAGTTGACATAGAAACAAGTAAGCAAGTGTAACGCTTTCACTGCCATTCTGTATGGTTAAGTAAAGCACCAACATAGGCAGGGATGAAGAAAACTGCCAGCGAGTAAACATAGATAGAAACAATGCAATAAATGAAATACTGAAGCAGCAACAAGGACTTTTTAGTTGATTCTGGGGGCCCCTGTGGACAAAAGCAGTATAAGCGCCACCACCTTGTGTCTAAAGATTTTGATCTGTGAAAGAAAGATGAAATGCATTTTGTTGCGATGAGTTAATGTATCTATTTGTATTTGTGTTAAATTAATAACTGTACTGTGACGAGGGTTAGTGCCAGTTCGTCACCAGATTACGGAGCAGACTGTGGAGAAGGTGAAAGACATTAAGAATAAGTATGATGACTATAGAGAAATAGCCAATCTTCTCGCTGATGGTCCGCTTATGTAGGCATCCGTTTTAGATTTTGACTGTTTCAGGTTCAACAGGTTAAAAAGTTCTTTGTAGAACGTTTAAGACTTGTGTGGCTGGGCTGGGCTGTGGTTGATGTCAGGGAAACGGCGCACATGATTAAAGCACAGCTTAAACTTGCTGTCTTTGCTGCACAGAGGAGAGGAAATGCAGCTACAACAAAGACTGGGAGACTTTAACTGAGACTTAACTTTAACAATTGTTATTTAATTCGCAATGTTACAGCATAAAAGTTCTCTATTGCCAATGATGATGTGTTTTATGACTTTGTCATATTTAAGTAAGTTATGTAGTAAGTTTAGCATAGACTTTTTGATAAAACAGATGAATTAAAAACTTAAGTTGTATGAGTTGGGGCTAACTGACATAGATTTGTGAGAGAAAACCAACAAAAAAATGATAAGTCATTCACAGGCTATAATTAATAACCTCAATAGATGAGAAAATGTCTTGCTTTGATTTTGCTTCAAGTTATTCAAGGAATTATGTTGTGTCTAGCTGTGTCTTAGTAAAGAGCCAAAAATAAATGTTTGGGAGCAAACGGGAAGGTGAACTTCACTAAGGTGGGCCATCAACACAGTGACTCTGACATCACGCTCAGGGTGGGAAATTTAAATGTCGTACTGCTGTGTTCCAGATTGCACGCTGTGTAAACACAGGGAAGCTGACAAAATGTTATAATTTCATTGCTTCCAGATCAGCAACTGAATTGACACTGGATAATGAAAATCCTGAGGGACACCAGGCCATTTTTCAAAGTAAAACAGCATATTTTAATGATTAGCTTCTGAGAGACAACTGCTAATGTTAGCATTATACCACGTCCTAGCTAACAGTACTGTTTGATAATGTTACATGGTACAATAGTCTAAAAATACCAACCCATAACATTTTTTAAAGCCTGGCAGTGAAACACACTGGATGCTAACGGTAGCCAGTAGGTTATCAGATATGTAGTTTTACCTCAAAATATGGCCCAGTTCCCTCTAGATTTTCATCGTCCAATAATTTTTCAGTGTCTACTCAACGGATGACGAAATTATACCAATTTCTCAGATTCCCTACGTTTAAACAACCTGCAACCTGCCAGACAGCAGCGTAACACTATCCCAGCACTCAAGCTTCCCACCCCGAGCACGACGTCGGAGGGAAATGACCACCATGTCAATAAGGTAAGATAAGCGTCCGCTGTCTATATCGAACACCAATATGGCAACAAAGTTAGTTAGTTCTTTGGCCTGCTGAAAAACACTTTGAGTATATGAGCTTGTTTTTTCCTCCATGTACACACAACGAAAAATGAAAGTGCAAGCTCCGAAGTGTCTTGAGTCCTTTCCGGCAACTTCTGTGGTCTCGCCTCCCAGTTTGAGCTGTCAGGAAGTGAAAATAATGCTTCCAGAACTGGTTTCTCATGGGAAAAGAGCCATGGCTTGTCTGAAAGATGTTTAACGAGAAAGCATGATTAAAGTACAGTTTACCACAGGATGTAAAAAGTAGGGGATAACCACGTCTCTTTGTTGAAATGTTGTTGTTTTATAATACTATCATCTGTTCCGTCTTATTCCTGCACATTTAAGGAACGAGCTGCAGTGATTTTGGACAGAGGGTCCAGATGAATGTAGCCAGGAACACTCCAAATTGATGGGGACCTATATTTGAAGTGACCCAGAGGGAAAGTGCTGCAGAATGGAGGCATTTGTGTGCACCAAGTGGAAGTAACGCAACCTGACGCAGCTGTGGTGACCTGCAAAGACATAAAAGAACTCAAACAGGAAACTCAAAAGCCCTTTTGAATTGCTGTTATAAACTCTCACAGGGCTACTGTACAATAGACCATATTCATATGGCAGCTGTTTCCCTCTGACATCCCGGTCAGGAGGGGAAGCTCAAATGTAGTGTGTTCCAGGTTGCAAGTCGTTTAAACATAGAAAATCGGACAAAATGTTCAATCAGCTTTCCTGATTGACCATTAACTGAAAAGACAAATCAGGCCGCATAGAAAGGTGTAAGAAAAAACAACAACAAAAAAAACACATTTGATAACCCAGCTAACAGCTAAAGTTACTGCTTGAAAGTGTTACACGATAGAATAGGAAAAGAATAATAAAAAAAGAATAAAAATAATTCTGAAATATCAACACACATCTTTGACACATTTATTTAAGCCTGGAAGTGAATCACAATGGATGTAATCAAACGGTAGCTAGGAAGTGGTTTAATGCTAACATTAGCTATCAAATATGTTGTTTTACATTGAAATATGGCCCGATGTCCCTCTGGATTTTCACTGTCCATCATCTTTTCAGTAGCTGATCAAATGAGTGGTGAAAATGATAATCTGTCAGATTCCCTGAAAGAGTACAAATCACAACTTGGATTACAGCATTAAAACATTATACTCGCATTCGAGCTTCCCACCCAGAGGCTCATAGGAACATGGCCGCCGTGTGAATGAGGTCTATTGTAGGGAGAATATACAATATGTACTCCAGCACTGACAATACGGTATTTATAACTGTGTGGTTTGCTGTATGGGTATGGTTGATGATGATTATTTCGATTTTTTGTTTTGCCACTTAATTTCAGTCTTTTTGTCAAAATAATCACATGTGGGTGCCAACATGGGAAGACAAGGAAAACTCCGTATAGGTGTCTCATTATATCCGACATGAATCAAGTCGTACCGTATTACTGATGCAGTATGAAGAAATCCTCATCCTTGTGTTCATATAGACGTGATCTTAGACTGAGCTGTGCGTGGGTGAACTGTGTGAAGTGTATGAATGGACAATTTGTTCACCTGCCCTCGGCATCAGGCAGCTACACAGGAAGTCAGCTGAACTGTGTGGTGTGAGCGCTGCTGTCATGAAGGGGATGTTTCTGTGTCATAGCGGAAAACAGACCAGTGATATTGGTAGACTTTCTGTGTTCCAACTTTACCTCCCCCATTAGATTGCAAGTAAAGGAAATGGATGATGGTGGAGAGACTGTAGGCGAGCGCACACACACTAATACACAGTGGGGGGATATAAAAGAGCCAATCAAATGGGCAACATGATGGACTGTGGTATGCATGGAAAAATAAATGGGGTTTTTTTGACGTAAAGCAGCACACCGCACAATTTGCCAAATACACAAGAAGGGAAACATCAACTCCTGACTCCTACTCCCTGTCTCGGACTGTGTTTGATTGATCTTCTTCACAAGATGTGGTTGTTTATGTGTGAAGGCAGCTAAACTTAAAGGTCATCTGAGGTATAATCTAAATCACACTTGGGGTCTCTAAGGGAGTATAGGCAAAGTGTTTCTCTACCATAGTGTGCATCAGTAGAAGATGGCATAACGGCGGAAAAGTAGCAAAATATACCAAAAATGTGGTTAAGTTACTGGCTGCCACACATTTATTATTTTATTTTTATTCACACTCTATAGCCTCACTGCCCTCATCGTAGCGAGAGGCTATAGATTATAATCTACTGCCAGGCAATAGATTATAATCTATTGCCAGGCAATAGATTATAATCTATTGCCAGGCACGATGATGGCAGTGGCGATGTGTGGCAGCCAATAGCTCCTTTTTAACTTTTTTTTTAACTTCTGTTAGAGTTTAAAGGTGCACTACATAGTTTTGGGTTAGAAATTGTAATCAGAAGGGAAAGATTTTAATTTACTGATCAGTTCTGCCTACACAAACTAACCACTTTAAAAACTTTTACTTTGTTTATTTTTGGCGGACCCTGCCAGCTTTCTAGCTTCAAACAGTGTTCTGGAGACCTTATTTTTCTCTGAGAACAGCTTGTTTATTCAGTTATGAAAAAAAAGAGAATATTTCTGAGTTTGTGATATTACCTCATTCATGTTGTTACTATAAAAAAAATCCTGAATTTCTTCTCCAAAGCTACACAGTGCCCCTTTAAGCACTTTAAAGGTGAAGTTTATTTTTACAATAGTAATATTTCTCTCACAGCTGTACTCACTCACTCACGTACTGTCATGTCCTGCTCATGAATCATCAAGATCCACTCTTATTAACCTGAATCCATCAAGTCACAACAGGAGCAACAAGGAATGCAAAAAGAAAAAGAAACACTTTTTTTTTTTTAATTTGTCTTACTGGAATTTAGGTTCGATTTATTGCAATCAGTTCACCACTGGTCTCATGTGTTTCATTGCTGGGAATTATTTTATAAAGCTAATGCCAGTGGTAGTCTAGTATGTGACACTGAATTCAAAACAGATTCCTGACACATATTTGTGGTTTCTGTCGCATCTTCTTTTTCCTTTAGTTGCAGTTTTAACAAAATTTGATTCTCAGGAAAAGAAAGTTTTGACATTTGTCAGAAAGAAACATCCTCATATCAAACAAAAAAAAATTAGGTCATTTTCTGTGCCAAAAGCCTGAAGCCTGATTTTTCTGAAAGACATCTATCAACCCCATAGCAAATAAAGGTCAAGTTAAGCAGCAAAAAACGTCTGAGTTGTGGTTAGCTTGAATCACAGTGTCTGGGGTAAAAGTTGCCTACTTTACATAACCGTCCATGCCAGCACACTATGCCACTGCCACCTTACCAACTGTGAGACTGTTGGACAAATCCAAACAAAGGTCACTTAGGACTAAAAAATAAAATATGCCTCTGTTAATCTGATGAGAACACCCTCTTTTTACAATTCCTTTGTTCAGGTTCATACAAATAAACAATTTGGCACAAAAAGAAGTGCAGGCAGTCATGAGCTAGCATTGCCCTTGATGCTGGTGGTGCCTTTATAATGTTTCCCAGCCATTTATATTCAGTGGGTTTATCACTTAGACATTTCGTATCATCTGTAGTGGTGACAAGTTTACAAAACAGTTAAGTATAATGGAAGAGCTTCACGTTAAAGGATTCTCTATTAGTTTATATATGGATTTATATACATTACACCTGTAGTTCAATGAAATAATTGAAGACTGGCAGAAGATCTGTGCACATTTTGTTAAAGGAACTTGGGGCAGGATCTGTGAAATTATAAACATGCATTTTAAGATTTTTAATGCTAATGGGTGATGAAGCGTTCAAAACCAAAAAGAATGAGCCCACCCACGTATGTCTCCACTGCCTTGAACAGGCTGTGTGCTGCATAATGTACTGCAATTCGGGCGCGAATTTCCCACGCAGTCCTGCGGACGTGACGTCAGATGACACTGAATGTGCGTCCTCAACCGGCTTTCGACTTGGATACAGGAAGTAAACAAACACGGCGGACCCAAACTAGTGTTTGGGTAGTAATGGATTCTGCTACAGCCAGCAAACGACCCACCACCACACAAAGTCTACTAAAAAGTCATACTAAGAAGAAAACAAAGGTTTTATCAGCGGCATGTCGTGAGTCGAAACAAAATTACGAGCAAAGCGGGCTGGCACCTGAATATACATCGGATACGTGTTGGACTCATGGGGGCAGCTTCAACTTGAATTGGGACTGAAAACAGATGCTGACATGGCTCATTTCCTAGTAACCAGGTAAGAAAACATTACAGGTCATGTTTAGAGCTTGATTTGAAAATCATATGAGATCACCGAGGACTCGGAGTGACCTAATGTGCAAAGTAGCGTTAGCTCCAACATGTAACTTAGTCCACCGCTGTGTAACACTGAATAGTTACAGACTGCGCATTTTCCACGGTCCTTTAGTCTGAAACCGAATAGTTAGAAATATGTCCCTTTTATATATGGGACCGAAAGCCCAACCTGTTATCCAGGAGGTGACGTTAGCAGCTGGATGTAGCCACAGGCTAAGGGTTTGTTTGTGTCTGTGTAGTAACATTAGCCGCTCACACACAGCCATCCCGTATCAGAGACGATATTTCTGTCCCCCGATATGCCGTCTTTGCTTTCGCCCGTGCCTTTCAGACTGCATCAACCGTGACTGTAAATGGCTGCGCTTGTGTGTCGCTACACACAGCGAGCAGCTTCCCGGCTGCTTCATGTGTAGCGGATAAGACCAACGCAAAGGGGTAGCCTCCTGCGTCAGGTATCGAACCAAGGGGCACTTGACCAAGCGTCTGACGAATAGGGATGAGACGGCATCAGCTGCACTGCTGTGAAGAGCTCATGCGCGCTCCCACGCCGGCTCGGCTGATGGCTGCAGTTACCCTAACGGCCGCAACGGCCGGCGAGTCACTATTGAGTCTTATTTCTTGATCCTGCCCCAAGTCCCTTTAAGTGACCATCCATAAGTCCAATATTTACTCACTTTATCTCTGTTTTTTTGGCCTTCACCAACTCTTGAGGGAAATATCCGGCTCTTTAGCAGCTAAATGCTCCGCCATGTTCACCAGCTAGTCTTGGTCTGCCATTTGGTGCTGAGCAGGTAGAGTTCGGTGAGTATTTAGACCTTTTTTCACTGAAAACAGCTGCCTGCTGTGGCAGTACGAGAGTGAACCAAAACAGTAACAATGTGAGCTGGACAGCTCAACGATGAGCTAAAACTTGCTATGAAGCTCTGTTAAGATGTGAGTAGCTCTAGATCCAGGTGATGATATAATGTAGGCTTATCACTACACGTGACCCCTTCTATCCTCTGAGACATTGTTAATATATATAAAGAAAAAAGTCAAACCAATTTGATGAAACAGTTCTGCTTTACAGAGAACACACAGAAATAAATAAAGTATAAACACACTGATATTAAATTATTAAGGGCACTTTGTGTGTCTGATGGAAAAGTATTTTATCTTTGAGACAGGTATTCTCTCCCAGAAACTGAAAGTAAACATTTTAAGCCTGAATCATCTTGCATTTTCTTCCTAGGATGCATTTTTACACGATCTGATAAGACCAAAGGTCAGAGTCTGATGTCATTCTTTCACCCACGGAACATGGTCCTATTTTTAAATTAACCACAAATGTCAGATTTCAAAGATGGCGATAAGTGGGGGCAATGTGGTCAGGCTGTTTGATATTCCACAAGATTATTTTTTGCGCCATCTTTTGATCCATGTATGTTATATATAGATCAAGACTTGACTGTGGAAAAATAAAAGAAAGCCAGACTGTATGTAAATTTATCAGGAAATGACCTCAATTACTTTATCACATCACTAAACAGTTTCCTAATGAGTTCATGGTCTCAATCTCTAGTTTCAAGTCTTCTCCAACACAGGATGGTGTTAATTTTGGAAATTATGGTCACATTTTGGGTAAAAAAAAGACAACAGAGCAGAGTAGACTATGGGGCGTGGCCACCAGGTGATTGACAAGTCACTAGCCTGGCGTGTACTCGAGCTCTCGGTCAGCTCAACCCTCTCGTCCAAATATGGTCACTTCTGTATCCCAAAAAACATAGATGGTGACGTCTATAGTGTGACGTCACTGTGGCTTTACGTTTGGATTAAACTTAATAAACTGGACATTAGTCTGAACTCATACATTGGGTCTGGTTATTGGTAATGTACTGTGTACGGTCTCTGTCTTTCTAAACCACATGATCCAGTTGAAGTGACAAACGACTTCTGACTGTGTTGCGAGCAGCTCAGTGTTTGTGAGTACAAAGCTGTTTGGTGACACTGTCTATGAAGCCCATGTCTATAATGCATTGTGAAAGTACTTACAGTGCGTTATAATGCACCAATAGTGATGTATAGTCATAGTAACACTCCTAAATATTCATAATACTTTACAACAATAATCATAACTCATTATCACAGCAATGTCTACAATCATTTTTAAACATGAATGGATATACTAATGGAGTAATCCATTCATTGTACAGTATGTTAGCGCCTGTAAAAAAATATTTTACAGCGTTTTGTGTTGTTCTTGCATTGATGTAATCTTTTTTCACTTTACTTTTATATGCTTTTTCATTTTCTTTTCCTTTGGTGTTTCGTATAGGTTCTTGAGCATGTTAAAGATCTTGAAAGTTAAACAGGTCAAAGTCTGCAGCAACAGAAGCTCCTCTCATCCACAGAAAACACTGCTCCTGAAACACCTCGTCAGTAGTCCTGCTTTTAATTCCATGACTTTGTGACATCACCATGTCACACATTCGCATCATTTATGCCAAGCGGCTAGTTCGGCACATAAGAATTAATTTAGCACGGCTGCTCTGTATTTGTTAGCAGTGCTGGCTCAGGCGTGTGTGAGCTGACCTATCAGAGCAGACTGGGTATACAAAGGGGGGGGAGCCTTAAAGAGACAGGAGCTAAAAACAGAGCGTTTCAGGCAGACGGAATATACATTGCTGGTAAAGCATGTAAACATATTCGAGTAATAACCCACAATAAAATTATGAACCTGGTCAGGTCACCAAAGTCAGGTCGGGGGAGGCCAGGGTGAGGGGCAGTGGCCAATCCAGGGGCCGTAGGCGACGGCGAGACCCTCTGGGGGCTGTAGGCGATGGTGGAAACCCTCTGGGGGTCTAGCGGGAGGCCGTAGGCGACAACTGAAACCCACTGGAGACCGGCAGTGAAGGCTGAGACCCTCTGGAGGCCAGCGGCAGCAAAGGCTGAGACCCACGGGAGGCCGGCGGCGGCGAAGGCTGGCACCCACTGGAAGCTGGCGGCGAGGGCTGGGACCCTCTGGCAACCGGCGTCGAAGACAGAACCCCTCCAGAGGATGAGCAGGAGACGGGATCACACCAGTGGGTGTCGGCCGGACCACCAATGGAGACAGTTTGGGGCTGGTCGGCCAGGACACCAACGGAGAAACACTGGCTGGATCGGGATTCGCCTGAGGGATAGGGACTGGACTGGGTCGGACCTCCGACTGGGGAGCAGGAACAGGCGCCGGCAGGACCGCCGACTGGGAGCCACTGCCAGGTGTCGGCCAGACCACCGACGGAGAGACACTGGCAGGAACAGGCGTCGGCCAGGCCGCCAATTGGGAGCCACTGGCAGATGCCGGCCGGGCCAGCGACTGGGAGCCACTTGCTCAGTCTCATAGCCTCTGAAACAAGTTCTGCGGTGCCCGGAACCAGTTCTTTTTCAAAGTCTAAAAAGAAGTGCCTCCACCAGCTTTATCCTCCCACCCGAAAAGCGGACCATGTGTCCTCAATGGCAAGTTTGCAGTGGTCTGCTGGGTCCGTCTTTTTGGTCAGTTTGTTCTGTTACACTATGTTAGACGAGGTGAGGACCCAAACGCAGACAACACACACAGGAGGCAGGAAATGGGGGAACCAAAAGTGAGCTTTAATACCATGAATCATGACAGTGTAAGGATTATTGTTACAAAGCATTCTGAACATATATGATTGCTTATAACTGTAGGCACACTACAACACATTTTAAGTATGTATATAATGCATTATCAACATTAGTGCCACAAAATGTTATGATTATTGATCAAAAGTGTTATGAATATTTATGATTTCTTATAACTATGATTTTACAGAGCTATTGGTGCATTTACATTTCATATTAGTATTTATTTTCAGTATAAGTAAGTATTTACTTTCTCCCTGACATTCTGAGTGAGTGATGAAGTTGCATCATTAGTCAGTCAAGTGTTGGAGTTTCCCAGGTGGCCAGTGCTGTTTCAAAATGAATAGGTGCAAACAGTCCTGACATATGTCCTCACGAACACATTGACCCTGGGGTCGTAGCTACCATGAGGACACTGAGGACACTGAGGTTTTCTGGGTCTTTGATATCTTGATATACATATTTGTTAAACTTTATAATATCTGTCATATCATTAAAATAAACAATTATATTTAATAAAAAATGGCAAATTTATAGTTGATCAAACTTTAGTTAATAGTTATTTCACTGTGAGGAAGCAATGAAATGCTTTATAAACTATTTATTAGCAATTGTTTATTGGAAAGTGGCAATTGATGTTAATACTGTAAATGGTTAATAAATACTGTGAAGTTCATTCATAAACATTATTTGGATGGCTGTTAGAGAGTTGCAACTGTTTTTAACCTTTAAAACTGCTTAATAAATGTTTTATGAAGCCTTTCATTGTTTCTTAACAGTGAGATTATATAATTAACTATACATTTACCATTTATTAATGATGGTTATTATAAAGTGTTACCCATGTCAATAAGTTCTTTTTAGCAAAAAAATAAGTTTAATAAGTTTAAGTCAAAATTGGCCATATTTGTTACTTATCTTCATCTTCTTCTGTTGGAATTTGAGCCCAATTTTCATGAATATTATTTCCTAAGAGATTACTGGTCCTGTCAGATTGCAGAGAAATGCATAGATTTATACTACAGTCAAATTTATAGTAGTCAAAATCTTCTCGATGGGGGTTGGGGGCAGGACCTCAGTATGTCTAAAATCCTGGCTACGGCCCTGATTGACCCTACAGCAGTATACCAGGTTTCGACTTGGTCGTATTGCATTTTGATAGAGAAACAGATTCATGTGTGCAAACAAAGAGAACTTGAACTTGAACTGTAGACTGGCTGTGCTGACAAGCTTTTTCAGAGTTACTAGTGGGTTTTCAACACCTCCTCTTTCTCAGGAGACATAAGGTGTTGGACCCAGTGATGAAGCAAAATGTATCAAATCTAGAGCAGTCTAACTGGTTGCATCATGTGCAATAATAGTACCTGCTGGTATATTTCTACTTTTATCATCAGTGTTCTTTCATACTTTTTTCAAAAACATTTAATATGTTCTAAATGAATTTAGGTGTTTTGTGTTTATTGCGAGAAGTTGCCGGAGTGGTTTTGTCCCAAGAATATAACTGCACAGTTTGTCTTGGTGTTATTCAGATAATGATAAGGATAATAACCTTTGACCTTAGAGAGAGAAGCGGCTGGACTCTTTCCACTTCCAGACGTTTAGGCCATATAACTAGACTTTGCCCTGATTATGTTCAATAAAGTTCTGTCTCATGAGATACAATAAAAGCATTGAGAGATGTGCACAAACACCACTGTATTTAGAATCAGCCAATTACTTACACTGTGTAGTTGTACTGCTGTTTTATTTTTATTTTCAGCACCTTCATTTGTACTTTTGAAGAGTAGAAACATTAAAATCTTGCATCGTTTGTAAAAATATCTTTGGAACTAATAATAATAACTATAGTAACTACCATTAATAGCCATCTCGCAATATGAAGCTCTTGATATTAATCTTGAAAATTTCTGCTGCAAATGACTGCCAACACTTAACATTTCCAGAACTGTGCCAGCAAGTTGAGTTCATTCAGCTGTGCTCAAGCTGCCCTAAGCATGGATCAAATTAATTCACATGTGTTTTGAGCGAAAGCCAGGCATATTTTTGCCGCGCATTATTTGTGAGAATTTGAACAATGGTTTATTCTTTGGACCCAAACATACCAGCATACCAGCATACCAGCATACCAGCATACCAACATACCAACATGTGTGGGTGGATGGCTGGTGGTGTAGCTTAATCATTTACCAGAACTTGGAAGTCAGGGAGGTGTTGAAAGTTTCTATTTATAGTTTCAGCTTATTCAGTGTGGCGGGCAGAGTAATGAGGGTGTTTTAAATGGCTCTGCTGTGTAGGTTTAGGATATTTCAGAATGTATGAGTGAATGATGCTGAGTCTATAATGTTTAGATGTCAACAACACCACTGTCTTGTTGCTGCATTATAAATCGCAGAGGCGCTATGAAAAAAACGCACTCCTGAATTATTCCTTTCTGGGTGTATAGGGCTACATAAACCAATGTGTACAGTATGTTGTTTTGTTTTATCTTATTATAACTTATTTATTTTATTCTTTCTATAATACAGTTAGGAACACCCATTTTCTGCACAATAAAAGATCTGTTAACTCGAACAAGGCGCTTATAAGTAACTCATAAGTTTTTTATTAAAGTTCATAATTTTATTTTGGGTTACTACTAGAATAGGTTTACATGCTTTAATGCTCAAAAACCACATCAGTTTTCTCAGTGTTGTCCAGTGATGCAACGCTGTCTGAAACGCTCTGTTTTAGCTCCTGTCTCTTTAAGGTTGAAGGCGGGACTACTGACGAGGTGTTTCAGGAGTAGTGTTTTGGGATGGGATTTTGAGGAAATTTGGGGCTGATTAAAATTAATATTTTCAGATAATGTAAATGAAAGATTAATCTCACTATTTTCAGGTGACAAAGTACAGAATGAGTTTAGCATGTGTAGCACAGTACATGTACTAGCCTTGATCAGTGACTCTTGCAACGGGATGTGACATGTCTTAACTACAAAATGAATAGATTTGATGATAAAGGTTTGCTGACAAATCATAACTCAGATCATGTGTGAAGTACTAAATGTGTCCTTTCAGTAATTCCTCTGATTCAAAGCCTCATGTGCATCATTTGTTCCCTGTGTGACACTGTCACACACAAGTCGAGGCTAATATAAACACTGTAGTTCCGTGGCTGGATGAGGCAACACTATCGGACGTGCATCAGTGGATGGGAACCGGGGGTGTTCCTTCAAACATTGCATCATGATGATGACACACGGCCTCGCAGCTCACAAAACGCACAAACTTTCACTTCCTCTTTGGCTGTGAGATTTACAGCACACAAACAGAAGTCAGGAAGAAGTCGCATGTGGGCGGAACAAATAAAGTATCTACTGAAACAGGTAACTGAGAGCAGGTTAGCTTATCAAAGGAACTGTTATTGCACAAACAGAATTGCAGATTCAATATTTGTACATGTTATCAGGCATGTTAAATGGCTTTCTGGCTTTCATTATAGACATAGTAGCGTCATATGTAAGATTAAAAATGCATCACTGTTCTAAATGTCATTAAGACATGAAATCAAAAGGGAGGAAAAACACACTTGGAGGGCTGGTGATTCAAACGTGAATTACTTTATATAGAACTGATGTATTTCAGTCAATAAAAACAGAATCGATAACAAACTTGCAAGCAGTAACAAAAGAGGTTTTGAACCCATCGAGGGTTAAAGGAGCATTGAAGTTACCAGGTGTGTAGACTCATTTTAGACTGAGGTCTAAATGACATGGATTATGTAAACCTGCCTGTCAAATACATTCCTGAATAGTGTTGGCAACACATTACACAGCTTGATACTGATGTTTTAAAAGAAAGTCAAGTTCAATACATGACGTCCCGAATTCATGTTGATCCTTATTCACTGATGTGCATATTTGTCTAAGTTCCAGTAGTTTTAGTACAAACCTCCCTCTTTGGGTCACTGTGCCCCTGCTCATTAGGCTACAACAAGGAACTTTCACTTCTTGTTGTGCGGTCCTGGTAGACAAAAAAATGATGATGGCAAAACGAAAATCAGGAAGAAAAACAACCTTTTTTATTACATTTTTATTTATTGACTTATTAAATGACTTAGGTTTCGACATTGTGTGTGATAGACAGACGAAGACTCATATCCCCTCAAATAACCTGCCGGTGATGCGGTTGAGGTGCGTTAAACTCCTTTCTTCAAAATAAACTTTTTTTGCGTACCACCAGACTACAGTGCAGCTTCTTTCCCCAGGCTGTGTAATCAATACAAAATAAGGGGGAGAAAACAGAGAACCACATTACAAATTCACAATCATTTCACTTTAAACTTTAACTTAATTTTATTTACAAAATATGTTAGAAAAAAAAATCACAAAGTTGTTTCAGAGGGAGTAAGAATCTGTACAACATACGACAACCTCTGTCCTCAGAGCCCTGATTTGGATAATATACAATACTGGACTTATACCAACATGACTGGAGATCGCTGCCAAATTAAATACAAAGCCAGCTTTCATTCACACTCAAGAATTTCATAATTTACAGCAATCAAAGTGGACAGAGATCTTCAGATACAGTTTCCATTTGACTTTTTACAGGATTTATCTTTTAAAAAAAAACCTTCCACCTCCATTAAAACTGAACAACCTTTAATATAATAAACTGCGAGTCGGTCGGCTTGTGAAAATGGAAATGAAACACACGGTTCCCGCCTGGCTGGTCATCCTCACAGGTAAGAGGAGTCAAACAGAGAGATGAAAATGACTACGCAGGAAACTTATTCTTGTGAAACTAAGAAAAATATTGCTGTGGTTTGTGTTGTTGCAGAATGATGAAAAACAAGAAAGTAAAGCACATTATGACTTATCTTTGGTCTTTGCACAAATTTCTTGTCAAAAGTGATATTTCAGATTAAATCAGCAGCCCTACTTGATGGGACTTTCTACTTTAATTTAGTGTAGAAATCATGAACATGGGCATTTCTGTGCGTGTCTCTGTCGGCACTCATCCACAGGGCGTTGACTAAAACAAGAACAAAACAGCCAAAACAGCTTCGGCCTGCTGTCTACCTGTCTCCTGAGGAAAATCACATCCTTCCTCATGAGACTTCAGTGCACACGGCCGCTGTGCTTTTCCTGAAACTACCCAGAGACAGACAGAAATGTGGACCTGGCGAATTTGCATAACATGAAGCCAGACAGGTTTTATCAGCTTAAAACAGGAGCATGCCGCGCGTAAACATGAAGCCTCGTCAGCAGTTTGTGTTGCTTACAAGCAGAAAGTCTGATTTCCGCCTGGTCACAGTCTGTGAACATGGAACAAGCTGTCTGCGATGGTAGACTTGGAGTCAATACTTATTCTAGCGCCATTGACCAGCAAGATCTTACAGAAAAAGAATTTCACTGTCTCATTCACAGTCATCATTTGGAGGGTTCCCTTTCTCTCCCACAACGTTTGCCGGAGAGCAACCGTGTTGTTGGTGACGTCTGAGAACTTCACCCATCCGTAGATTAAGTAGGTTCCAGCTTTTTCCACAGTGCAGATGTCGTATTCTCCATGTGTATCATTCTCTACAGAGGAAAAGGAAGTATTTCTGTCAGCACACAAAGAAATTATCACCTGAACAGGAATGCTGGAAGCAACTGAAATAAATTATGCTTACTTGTTGGATGATGATGGGTTGTATTTGCTGTTGTTGTAGCTGTCAACAGAGCATCCTATAGACACAAAGATTGATTATAGACACACATGCATACATAGAGAGGAGACGTCAGTGATAATACTTTTTTTTTTTATTTCATTACATAAAATCTAAGGGCATCCACAGAAACTGAACACAATACATTTTAGGAAAGAAAAAAAGGAAGAAGAAATGAACAGAGACAAAAAACAAACAAACAAACCCAAAAGTATTCCTGTCATAGTCTTAACCTTCTTATAATGCCAAGTAGTGTATTAAAGCTATAAATTAAACAAGGCAAATTCATATTTATCCATATATACATGTATTGATAACTCCCTTGCTTAGATAACTTTCTATCAATACTTTGAGGAGCTTCTTACCTGCTTGCCTGGTGCTATTGAAATTAAAAAATGCAGGACAAAGCCCGTCACCAGAGCCCCGATGACCAATCCCATCACTGCTCCCAAAGCAACTCCACACTTGGAGCAGCCACGGTGGTCAGCAGGTGATCCTCCAGGTCGGTGAATGACTTCCAAGCTGTCCACCTTCACCTTGACCTCCATCAGCATCTCCTCTTGTCCTGCTTGATGTCCCTCCATAATGCACACTGATGCCTGTACTGGAACTCCTTGCTCTTAATATAGTCAGCATCTTCCCACACAAAATAGAAAGTGGGAATCCCACACTCAGTTAACTCCCAACGCGCCACAATAAAAAGCAAACAGAAAGGAGTGAGGGAATCCCTCAATTTAATTATTACTCTGGCACAGAGTCAAATCACAAGGAGAGTCAAGGTTCAGATTGGGATCGGAAAAACACTAGTTTTATATCTTTATCTTGTGGGACCGGAATACAAGGCATGTGCTTGTGCCTGTCGGTGTTGCGTAATGAGTGTTGAACTTCTGTTTCTGACACGCTGATATGTCTCAATGGCTTTAACAGTCAAGTCTTTTGTCTGCTGGTATGTGAACGTCTGTGATCTGACTGCCATGATCTGACCACTTCTGCTTCTGGAGGCAGACCTTTTTTTTTTAATCCTCCATACACATATTTTAGTTTACGTTAGATCAGCGGCGTTATCACACATCGAGCATGAATGAACACCTGAAGCCAACGCAGTCTCATCTCGCAACTTGCAACTTCTTCATTCTTTACACTCGAAGAAATTGTGTGCTAAGTGCAACATACTCGGCACAAGCGAGGCTGCACAACCTCCTCATGATAAGGCTTGGCTCGCACATGACCTTCACATGCCCAGTTTTCTGTTCATGCATCCAGTTTCACTCCAGTGCAGGATGGGAAAGCCCTGATACAGGATTTACAGAGGAACATGAAAGTGGCATTTTAAACAACCTTTCTGTCTCTCAGTCTGTGTTTCAGTCTACCTGTTTACCTTGACCCTTTTAGCAGGAAACTCCTCCATGAGAGAAACTGCCTGCTGTTACATCACTGTTATTGTCCTGCCCACACACTCACACAGCCCTTGCATCACTGTTGTTGCTCTACATCCGCCTTGGCTTCCGTCCAACCTCCCGGCAGATTTGATGACACGTTTCAGACTTGAGAGAGCACCCACCCACATACACACACACGCACACACACATGCATGCGCTTGCACACACACCCACACACACACACAAAACAGACACAACTGCTTATCTATTTCAACAGTCCAGTCTTGTGAATTTTTTTTTCTAATCTCACTTGTATGTGTGTGCCCACAGTTTCACTGTCTTCAGAGTGAGAACTCTGTCCGTTGCTAGTTTCACATTTTACTTTCCCATGTAAGAAGCTGATTCTCACGGTAGAATTGTGAGCTGGTGGAGAATTTGTTAGACATTAAATAAAACCGGAGGTGGCGAAAGTGCACGCGTTCTTTACTCAAGCAGAAGAACATACTTGTGCAAGTACTAATTCAACTTCTTTACTCGAATAAAAGTAAGACAGTACAGGCTCTGAAATATACTCAAAGTGCAAAAGTAAAAAAAGTGTCCCTCTGAAGGACGTTTTGACCAGTCAAAATCTGTGCAAAAGCTAAATGAACCCGACGTCATATTAACATAATTCAATGACTAGAAATTCTAACTTATATTTGCAGTATTAACGAGGTAATAATACAAACTCAGAAATATTTATTTTTTCCGCCAAACATAAACAAATTAAAACAGTCTGAAGCCTTTGAGGTCAGTTTAGTTTAATTCAGTCATGAAAACAAAGAGTTTGTTTATTAAGCTTGTTTAACCATTAAAAAAAATGTCTTTCTTTGTTTTGTCTACGTTCCTGCGTCTGCCGTGAATGATGAAGAATTAAAATTAAACTAATAAGCAAACTATTTTGAAATGTAAGCAGAATGTACAGATTTGTATTATTATTTATTTATTTGTTTTAAACTATAGCGAGCGAAAAGTTAAGAACTAGCCTCTATTTTGTGTGTCTGCTGAGTGTTTCAAGGTCTATTTGAATTATCAAGGTATCATTATAAAGGGAACACCTGAAATATTTGTTCAGATGTGTACGCATAAGTATAGATGTCACTGGGTCCTAGTGAATTAAGTTGGCACACAGCATAAATGAAAGATTTTTTTTTTTAAATTACAATTTTAGAATGAATATCCCTGAAGAATGTTTCACTTATATGCAACAACAAGTGCTCAAAAAATAGTCTAATTGGGCGCCTAACAGATTAAACACTCAAGTAAATACACCTAATAAATCTATTGAGTAATACAGTAATAAAATACACCTTGTGAGACTGGTTTCAATAACAACATCTTGTCAGATACAGATTTAACACAGAAGAAATAAGGCAGGGCTGGGCATTGCTCCAGGAAACAAACTGTTGTTCAAGGCAGACAAATACAGACACATTCCTCTTCATGTTTATAGGTGCCTCCTGTCCATGACACCGCAGAGGTGTGGCATTACACAGAATTTTTGTCACCAAACTTGCTTCCGTTACACCTGCTGTGTCACCATTCTGTGAAAAAATGGCTCTCACTTCTAGGGTACTTCAAGGAGAGACAGGGACTGAGTTTTTGTGGTAAATGATGAGTCAGCAAATACCTTACAGGCCTAACGACTATCTCCTATATGAAATTAGCTAGATCCGAAACTATTGAAATGAGAAAACATGCATGCATCTACTAGAAACTGCACATGGTTTTCAACCAGGCAGCTACCGCCATGGTTTGGAGGCCATTTGTTGGGTTATTATAGGGAATACTGTGACTAAGAAATTCACCTACAGCACCTCAAAACTGGAAATACTCTCAAATGTCACAAGAATATCGTTGCAGTGCTGAGTTATTCTGAGATAATGTAAAGATATTTTTTCTCAGAATGAATCAGATAGTAATCAGCTACAGTATAGCAAAGAAAGTATTGAGAAAGCAGTAGAGAGCATTCATTTTGGCATCATCCAACCTGGTACTACTTTACCAGGCTGACCTGTGAGACAACGACTCACAGCTACATCTTGAATCATTTTATAGACCTGATTCTCTTAATTGTGAGACATAAACTGTTAAACTTAAAATATTATCTTCAACATTACTCTCAAAACAAACATAAAGAGGAATCACAATAAAGAGTCACAGCCATCAGCAGACATCCATAATGTCCCATTAAGATCACAAGCACTGATATGTTCCACATGCAGCAACAGATATGATCTTTTATTTTGCAGGATACCTGTATTGAAACCTGTTACAGCTGAAACTGCTGTTTACCTGAAACCAGTGGGGATTTACCCTGAACCCTTCACAGTCCACAGATGTTCGTGAGACACAGCACCTGCATCCACAAACACGCATATCAAAGCAAAGAGAGCGGCGCACGTAATGGTACATTGCTAGGAGATGCAGAGGACGTACTCACCTGTCTGTCCCACCAACCAGTTCTCAACAAAAAAAAAGTTTTCAGAAAACATTCCTCTCTGAAGGCAGAAATTCATAAGCAATTTAGCAAATTTAGAAATCACAACTGGAGGATCCACCATGGGCATTTCATTTAGTAAAACACACTTGTTGGTCAGGCAACATCTTGGGTGTGTTTGATTTATGTCACTTAGCTTGCACTAAATCACTTTTTAATTAAAGCATGGAGCTGACTTCGTTTCCCTGAGTAATAACGAGCAACTTTAGGAAGGCAAAATTTTCCATCACATCATTTGTGATGGAAAATAACGGATTCAGGTTTGCTACTGCTACTAAACAGGAAGTACAGCTGAGGTTTAGTTGAGATTTAATTAAATTGTTGAATTAAGTGACATTTTACTTTAAATGATTGTGATTTACATTTCATCCTGCAAGAAACATGAATGTCTGTACCGAATTTCTTTGCAATCCACTGAATATTTGTCAAGACATTTAACTTAACCAAAAATGTCAACCGGCTGGTGACGCTACAGGGCCCATCAAAGTCATTATGGTACATCCTCTGGTTCAGTTCAGTCCATTATCTACTGCTTTTCCGTGAGGGTCGCGGAGATGTTGCCACTTTATCCCCCCTTTCAGGGGATTGCGGGGGTTACTGGGGCCAGATCCAGTTCTCATAGGGCGGAGGCCAGGGTATATCCTCAGCTCATCGCAGGGCCCTCTGACGGCAGAGGCTGCCACACAAGGTGCCAACTGCGCGCCAGCTCAGGAGCAGCTTGGGGGTTCAGTATCTTGCTCAAGGATACTTCGGCATGTAGCTCAGTTCCGCCCAGGGGAGCCAGGGTTCGAACCAGCAACCTTCTGGTCACTGGTCACCTGCTCTACCCACTGAGCTACAGCCGCCCCCTACATCCTCTGGTAACCCTGCATTTCTGTACAAAATTCAGTGCCCATCCATCTAGTAGATGTTGAGATATTTCACGGTGATAAATGAAAGCTTTGACCTGCTGGTGGCACAGTACTTGAAGAAATCGGGTGACTGTCTCAGTCAGTAGGATTCATCCTCTGGGGTCCATGAATGTCTATACATTTTATCTAAATCCAGCCAGTAGTTGTTGAGATATTTCAGTCTGGACCAAAGTGGTGTACCAAGCAAGTAACAAACATCGCCAACCTTAGACACTCTGGAGCCAGAAACTTTAGGCAATACAAGTGTTTTGCTTGTGACCTCCAGTTAATTGAGGTATCAGATATACTGTACGCTGGGATCAAAGTGATCAATATGCATGCATGACTGTTGAGGTGTCATAACAAATTAAATAAATAAACATGTCAAACAACATGTACTCTTAAGTGATCATCGGGTAGGCATTTAGTCGGAGTTGGAGGGTAAACCACGTCAGCTAACTAATTTGACCTGAGTGTTACAAGACTTCTACACAAGCTCCCAAAAGTTGCCTTTGTCCTGAAGCACAATTAATTACACCCAGATGCTGTAAATATCATCAGGCAGACTATCATGTACATTATCACACTGTGATGATAAACCAGGATTATTTTAATCCCTATTATTATAAATAACACTTGAAATTTCAATACTGCTCACTAAGCAGCAAAGGCCATAAAACAACTGTCTGTCTTGAGCACCGTTTAGTTTTATGTGTGCTGTCCTTTGCACTTCCTGAGCTTACAGTTTTCTCAACACTCTGTTAGTCTAGTAGGATAGGTCACAAGAGCAGTATCACCCTAAAGGATCAAAGTTCCCGTACCTGCAAGGAGTCTATAAATAGTCTCATAAAAGTGGCCTCTGTGTTGCTCTGTCAGACGGTCAGAGGGTACTATAGAGCACATTATCCATGAACAAATAGGAGTTCACCAAACATATTAACATGAAAAAAGTCTTTAGTGGTCACAGCTGGTCCTGTTTCTCCTCTTTTTGGCATGGGGTCAATATTTAGCAGTGGCAATCTGCAGCATCGTTGCAGAGCTGAAGCTCCTACATACAACCTCTCTTCGGGGTCGTTTTCCTTTTACACAACATGCTCAGTCTAACGCATCTTCCTGTCACATGAGCTCTGCACTAAAAGTACCATAGTTCATGTCTGATCTGAAAGCAATGCTCAATGTTTCCTGCGGGGGATCCGAAAGGGGCTCTATGTAACAATCGGCAGCAATTTACATGTATTAATCACTATTTACTGGCCATACGTGAGGGGATTGTAACGTGATGTGAAAAAAAGGTCAAGGCTGGTGTCTTTGTTAAAGGTCACATGGATAACATTTTATGTTTTATGTATGATTTCTGTACACAAATCATAAAAAATGAAAACATCTACAAAACCTGTAGAAAGGTGCAGAATAAAAACATTATTATGATTGTGAATTAACAATTTTACAAATGTTGTCAAGGGGATTATGCGTCTGCCTTGACGCCTTTTATTTCGCTCTCGTCAATGACTAAAACTAAGTCCGAGATTGTCCAGCCCCTTGCTTGGACATAGTCTCTTTCCCTCTTCTAAGCTTTCTACCTCTCTGCCTCTGTCATGATGTCTGCCGATCGGATCGGATCTGGAGCCAATAAATATCCATGACCACTGCAAAGCCGTTGTACCCTTTCTCACAGAAGACAGAAGGCAGATGTTAGTGGGTGCTGGAGGGTTTTTTTGCTAGTGTGAAAGAGTATTACCCCTTTCACATAATGCTGAAATTCATTGATGACATAGCAGTTACTAATCCCTCAACAATCCAACTCGAGGGCCTTATAGGCTGTCAGCCAGGAGGTCAGTGGAGAGTTTATCAGTTCGGTCTCTCTGTGGTCAGTAGGGAGACTGCAGAGAGGTGCTGGTGGAGGAGCCAACTATTTATCACAATAGTCCACAGTAAGAATTCATATTGCAACTATTACAGACATTAGTCATCTTGCTTTTAGAGGTTTTACTTGCAGTTCCAGATATAATATTCCATTTTCATTTTGCAGCTGCCTGTAGAAACCTGTTGAAACCTGTTGAAACTGTTGATGACATAAACCCTGGTGGAATTATTTCTCCCAAAACACAGGAATTTACCCTGAAACCTCACTGAACCTCACATTTGAGCGTCAGAATCTGCAAGAGGCCTTCACATGTCTATCCGTGCACATTTCTGGAAATTAACAGCTTTTAATGAGGCTCTACCCAGATGTCTTATAAATGTATCTTTTCTGTTTTTCTTGTATTTGTTTTATATTTTAAAGGTTTCCTACACAGAACCTTGGCAGCTGAGGTTCGGACTTCTGCAGAGCTTAGTTCTGTCACAGAGGCCAACGAGAGAGAGGCTAAAACCCAATCTTGTTTTTTTTATATATGACAGAGATAACGTTACTTTACCAAATATACACGTTAGTCCTCATCCTGACGGATGAAGATGAAAACACATTGTTTGAAAATGTAAGCAGCTAGCTCTGCTACTCCAACACAAGAACAATGCTTTATTTCTTCTTCATCAACTGTTGAGAACACTGAATTTATCCTGAGATAAATGTTAGACATGAAGAAGTGGTGGATTGGTACGTGGTTAGAGAGAAATATCCGCCATTGAGAAATCAGATATTTCTCAATGACGGGTATTAGATGACGTAGATGAAGCATTTTACACACACACACACACACACACACACACACACACACACACACACACGCAACTGTCAGATTTTCTGAATGCAATCTCAGCTGATTTTGGTTCAAGTATGATATGTTTTTCGTAACTTCCTTACAATTCACACTCTTCTGCCAACAAGTGGGGGTTAGGGTAAGGGTTCATGTTGAAACTTGCTGTCCTTGTTCCTGACAATAGTGCAGAAAACTGTCTTAATTGCACAACATTTTTTTATGTCATACAGCGAGTACTCACGAGTCACCCACAGAGACGCCCATCCACTGTGTACTTACAGATTACAAGCCAACTACACAGCCAAACACAGAGCCTCTTTGTTCTTTTGAACTATAGAAAACTACTAAGCTTGAAGTACACAGGCTGCATCTCACAGAATGTATGTGGACCCTCAATGATATGGTGAAGGCTGAGAGAGCTTCTTACTTCTCCAACCTAATATCTTCCAATAAGAAAAATCCCTATTTGATACTATAAACATTATTGTCTCTCCCGTCACTTCTAGTTTACCAGTCTTCTCTAACAGACACTGCAACAGGTTTCTCACCGCTCTGCTTTTAAAAGTTTTTAACACAATTGGCCCGTGCATTACTAATATATGTAATCACTCTCTTTTATTGGGGTGTGTTCTGAGTCATTTTAAGCAGGCTATTGTCCAACCTTTGTTGAAGAAATCTAATCTGGATTCTTTCTTGCCCTGAGGATTACAGACCAGTTCTTTCTAAAATCTTAGATAAGGGTGTCGGAAAACAACTTGTTCAAACACTGGAGCAACACAGGATGTTTGATAAGATTTGATCAGGTTTCCGTAAACTACATTCTAAGGAAACTAAAGATATTTTAATGGCTGCAGATACTGGTTATTGTTCAGTTTTGGTTTTAGTTGATCTTAGTGCAGCATTTGACACTGCTGATCACCACATTTTAATCGATAGGCTAAGACATCTGGTGGCCATTTCCGGGACTGCATCAGAGGGGTTCTCCTCCAATCTCTCAGACAGAACTATCTCAGTCTCTGTGGGTGACTCCTGTCTGACTCTGCTGCTATGCCATGTGGTGTCCCCCAGGGATCAATTTTTGGGCCCATTTTGTTTACATATACATGTTGCCCCTTAGGCAGATAATCAGCAATTTCAGCAACATTTTGTACCATTTATATGCTGATGACATCCAGCTGCATTTGTCATTTAAACCACATGAGTTCCATTAACTGTTTAAACGCCATGAATAGCTGGACGGTGAGTTATTTTCTGCAGCTAAATGCATACAAAACTGAAGCAACAGATGTCTTTGTCATTTGTTTTTAATTTGTTGCTTTGTGTGAAGAGCAATGTAACTTGATGTTGAAAACAAATAAAGGGATTATTTGATATATATTTTCTTTCCAGTCTTCACATTTGCTTATCTCATGCATGCATGTTCCCATGTGTGTCTTACAATCGAGGGAATCCCAACCTGCTGACCTTTGAGCTCTTTGTAATAATTTACCTGAGTGAGAGTTTATGATGTTGGCTCACCATGGCTGAAAGTATATGTAGATTTAGACCTTGTTAACTGACAAAGGTGAGGCATGTGCAGGGTTATAGTTCACTACCTCAAAGGGGTTGGAGCAGAGAGAGAAACTGAGACAAGGCACAATATCTCATCCTCTTGACTGTCGTGGAAAATCCGACCCGAGTCCTTCACAAAGAAATCAACAGTGCAGCAGCATTAAGCAACATCAACAATCATCCACAGGCTTGTATTGGCAACCGGGAGAGACGGGGAAAGTCTAATTTTTCACTTCACATTACAATACGCTCACATATGGCCAATAAAAAGTGATTAATACCTTTTAAATTGCCACATTTTTATACAAAGAGCCCTTTTAAAGGAGTTGACAAAATAACCTTATTCTACAACAAGGATGATAATGCTGGCAGTGTTGATTTAAGGCTCTAGTTTGGAATGTTCAGCAATTATCCTGTTCATTTATAATCAGCATGTTATCATTATTATGACTTTTCCCATGTTACATTATATTATGACAACATTTAAATACAAGTGAGTGATGTTAAGTTGTGGTACAACATCGTCCATAGTCCACATCATGTTTCTTTTTCCTCAACTAAGAGTGAAATCCTTAAAGGTTTAATTTCATAACCCAGCCTGCCGATTTCTTAAAGCGTTTTGTCTGTGATTCCTGTTTCTGTTTGCTGACATGAAGAAGCAGTGGATCGGAATGTGCTTCAAGAGAAAAGCTGTCATTGAGTCACAAGACATCTGCTTGTTCCTGTGACCAAAACCTAAAACTATTTTATCTGCAGTTTTCTGGAAAACTGCATGACATAGTCCTGTGGGAACACTACTACTGTCAAATACCCGTGTGATTTCAGCTCTGAAAGCACTAACAATATCAAAGTTGGTTATGGTTGGCTAAAGGCCTTACTTGCAAACGTTCTGAACAATAATAGGCTATTTATAACTGCAAGCTTTCAATGCAATCTCAACTGGTTTCCTTGTCTGTCCACACTTGTTCATATGCGTGGGTGTTGAAGAAAGATGCTTTGTGACTTCATTTATGCCCTTCCCAAAAATAAACCCCAGTATGAAGAAAGTGTGCAAGCATGAGCTTGCTCCGCTGTTTAGCCCTTATTCCTGATGTCATAGAAGCAGACTGTCAAACTGTACCGCTCTTTCGTATAGAGGTATTTTCCACACGTCTTGGAAAAGCCTGGAAATATAAATCTGTGAGAACCTGTTCATCTTTAATTAGAAAACAACAGGAGCCTAATGAAAGCCACATATCCAGATCTTCACACTCAGATGACACCCTCCCTTTATTGAGGAAAAAATAGACCTGGAGGTGAGTCTGAACCTGCCGCTCTGAGCTGTTAAGCCCTCCAGCTGTGGTAGAAGTGCAACAGTGTCACGTCAGGTCTTTGTGTGACGTGAGGTAGCGCCTTCCTTCACTTCACTTTCGCTTTTGGTTAAACGGTGGTTAACTTGCCTGATAATGATGATGAAACTGCTGACGCTCACGGAAGCCACACAGACAGACAGACAGGGAGGGAGGGGGAGAGAGAGACTGACGGACAGACAGTGAAAACAATGAAGAGAAGATTACTGCCAAATGGAAACTTTTTTTTTTTATTAAAGTTTCATTCCAACATGTGATCAGTGCCAAAGCGTACATGAGGTAGCCACACAGTTTATCCCCTGGGTGAATTATACAGTGCCATTCTCATACCATGTCATTATTTCACATTCATATGAGCTTATTTGTGAGGAAGTTTTAGCTCGTCTTGCAAACATTTGAAAAACGCTCCTCTTTTTAAACACACAATCTCTGTGTACAGGTCGATTCAAATATTTTATTGATCATATAGTAGAGATATAAAACATCAAACCAACCAATTCAAGCAATAATGACACTGTACAGTGAAATGTGCCTTACAGTATGCTTAAAAAAATAATATTCATCATTATAACAACATGGCTTGTCATTGAAAATATCACAGCTTTACTAATATGTACAAAGCACCTATCAGGGGATGAATCAACACTTGTTTCTTGCTTTATAACTGTAGGCATAATTAAAAACACACACATACAAACAGGTGCAGATACAATCATTCATCTCCTCTTCTCTGGTCTTTTACCCTGAGCTGTCTGTGTGTCAGTGTAAAGGCTGTCTCAAGTGTTTGTTTTTTTCACTCTCGGGTAACACCAGCTCCACACATGCTGCTCAACATGTTAGTCATAGAAAGAAAAGCCCAAGCAAGGCCCTGACAGTAAACATGTCAGTGAGAGTGTCAGTGTTGTGGTAAACTCCAGCAGTGTGGTGGAGCGAGTTAAACACTGGTTGGAGGCCACACAGCACACAGAGAGTTTATGAGACTCAGATTGGAGAGCTTCACAGGAGAATATAACAAATACATTCATCAGGTACTACACAACTTGGTAATGTTATTGTTAAATAAAGTGATGAGACTGAAAGCTATAGCTATAGCTATATATAGAATAAAATGAAAGCCGCTTGAGGAGTGCAAAACCCTCAGCGTCCCAATATCACTGAGCATTTTTAACTGGTACCTGATGTTTTACAAACCAAACAATTGACTGATAAATTAGCTAAATAATTGATAAAAAAAAATAAAAATAAAAATCCACTGCAACAAGGGGCTGCTTGTTAAAGGAACAGTCACCCAAAGATGAAAATTCAGTCATTACCTCCTCACCTTCATGACGATGGAAAGTCAGGTAAAGTTTCGTAGTCGACAAAACATTTTTTCTACAACTGAAGGAGATGGGGACTTGTTTTAAATAGCAACAGAAAAAAAACGTAAAATGGCTTCATTCAGCTATGTCTTTGCCCAGAGATACCAAATGGATTTGAAAGCCGTTATCTACACCCCTCAACAAGGGTTCAACAAGATTTCATCTAAAAAAAGGGTTTAAATAACGTCTCTTTGAATCAATGTGGAATCTCGGGGCTTCCGGAGACTCGGATTACGCCAGACAAGCTTTATGGAGCCGTTTTCTTTCATGTTTTTCAACGATTTAAAACAAGTCCACATCTACTTCAGTCGTTTAGGAGAATGCTGCAACACTGTTTGCTGTGAAGCTCCAGAAATGTGGTGTGGACTTTGAATGTCACCTCGACTTTCCATCAGCAGGAGGGTGAGTAGAAAATGTCTTGAACTGAATTTGAATTGAATTAATATTTATTTTTGGGTGAACTTTTCCTTTAAGGTGGTTTCGTCAAATATAAAATAAAACAATATAAAAAAAAAAACTGTGACTCGTGACTCGTCAGCACCAGAATCATGTGGTTTGCTCTTGCCCAGGACCACACACAAGATGTTGAAATTTCCTGTTGACAGTCAAACTCCCTCGGTCGAGGTAATAGACAAAACAGGAAAGAGTCCTTTAATACAAGTCATGTCATCAGCGCGAGTCCTGCTTAGTGTGTCTGCTCTCACAGCAGCAGATGAACACGAGCGCTGAGCTCCCTTCCTCATTCCAGTCGGCTCTGGACTTTATCTTCGGAGAGCGTTAATTGGTCCTCATCAGTATCGACACTGCACCCCCAGCAGATTGCTCAGGCCCACAGTCACATTCTTGAGCTTGAAGCCGGCTGTGGAGTTCAAGTACAGACTGGCCTCCCCTACCTTGAGGTAGACTGTATTATGGAGCACGCTGCAAGTGCACACTTCACTTGAAGAATTCATGGAGAAAGAGATCAGAGGAGTTTTACTCCAATTTCCCTGCAGCTGCAGCATCCCTCTGGCCTCCTTCCCACTCGTCATGCTCATGTAACACACATCCATATACAAAATATAGGGTCCAATGCATCTGATGTAGATCTTGTCTTTCTTCTCGCCACCCAGGCTCATATTCTTGCTGCTTTCAGCTTCAGCAAACTCCAGCGTTGTGTTGCCTGAAATGTCTGGAGGAAAGGCAGATCGTGAGACAGAGAGGGGAAAGTGGTAGTGAGATAAGAGGTGTCTAGCTTGTGATACTTTAATGTTGAACGAACACAATAACAAAGATAAAGATCAGATTAGAAAATAAAGGTCATGTTTCTGTTTCTCACCTGCAATGGATTGAAAATGTATGTGGATATTATTATTATCATCATCGTCGACCTGTGAGGAAAACACAGAAACTTACATTAGACCAGTGCCATGGTGGTGGTTTTTCACTGCCATTATGACTCTGACATTATAACTACTATTCAGGGTTGTTTTTTAAAGGTCACGCAGCTCTGCACTGTGATTCTCAGATGCTCAACTCTGGGAAGCACACAGCTTGTTTGTTTGCTACAGTGGCTGAGAGACACGTTGTGAAAATAGGCAGGCGGACGGAAACTAGGGAAAGTCTCACTTTCATGTTTGATTAATAACTGTAGTGAGAGTAACATCGCAGTGATAAACACTAGAGCTTAAATGTAGAACAAATGTTAGTCATTAAAAAGATCATCATCATCCAGTAATCATGCAACTGCGATATGTTTATCAGAGAATCAGTCATCCAGGTCAGAGGATCTCCGGAGAAAATCCACACCGACTTCTAAAGTGTCAACTATCGCTCTTCTTGATCACACTCGAGCAAACCTTTAATGGATTAAAACTTTTCTCTTTCTGAAAGCTTTTTGGAAAGGTTTGATATATACTTATTTTAAACTCCTATTTATTTGATCTTTTTGATTTCATTGTCTTTACTTCCTCTGTGCTCATGTCTTTTGACCTTATTCTCAATTTATCTGTCTTGTCTGGTTTTATTTTCTTTTGTAAAGCGCTTTGTAACATTGTTGTGAAAAGTGCTTTAAAAATGAGGTTTATTATTATTATAAATACAATTCTGGTTTTCATATTAAGACTTAAAACCACAAGCAAAAGAAGCTAATTTTAGGACACAGGCAGTTCAATGCAAATTCGACATGTAATACCTGCCTGATTGTGTCACAAAGGCACATCTGAATGTCACTCTGTAAGCTTTGTAAAAAAACAGCTGCTCCTAATAAAGGGCAAAACTACTTATTACTTTACCTTCCAGCCCTGTTATCAGTTGGTACTTAAACATTTTTACCAAAGTAAGAAGGAGTTTCAGATGGCTGATGCAGCGTATGTGCAAGACCCAGACATGTCCTCACACAGAATGAATGGAAGCTGCACTGAGGGGGGGGGGGGGGGGGGGGGGGTTTTCCAAAAAATGTGTCTGATAAAAGTTTGTCAGAGGAAATAAAAAGCTTGGGGTTGGATGATTATTGCATCCACTACACAGCAAAGGTTTTAAAACACTTAATAAGATAAGATTGGTCGAATTTTAATTCACTGATGCACAAGCAGAAGAAGTGCTCTGGAGGTTTTCCAGCAACATTTAACATTATTCCATGACTTTGTTCTTGTGTTTGTGGTTTCTGACAGATCAAACAGGGACCCTGTTATCACTGTGCTATCATTATCATCATTTGCTTTAGTTCATAATCATTGTTGTTCTTTTTTTAAATTTTATATACAGCAGATGTATCCCTTTTATTCTGTTCTTAGTCGTTTTAACTTTCTGTTGCAAACTTCTCTGAAAAACACCTTGAATCTAGTTGTGTATGAAACATGCTTATAAATCAATCAATCAATCAATCAGCCTTTCCTTACGTGTTAAGCCCTTATTTGAGAACCCATGGTTTGAAAGAATTTTTTAATTTTGCTTAAATTGCGCGTATTTGAAATAAATCAAAACGTATAAAGCCGCAGCGATGTCTCTGAGTGGAGTTCGTCAGCTTTATCAGCTCCGCTTTGTCTGAGCTGTCAGCGTGCATGAGAGCATGCTGCAACAAAAAAAGAAAAAGAGGAAAAAAAAACCAGCCTGATGTAAGAAGTCAGTCATGCTCATCGCAGTGCTCTCCTCTCCCAGCTTACTCACCAGCACCGGCGCGTAGTACGCGTAAAGCGTGAGCAGCAGGCACGCGGCCACCAGCAGGTTCTGCAGGGCGACGATCACCACGAGCCTCCTCGCGCGTCTCTCCAGGTGGTGCACGCGGCCTCCCTCAGCATCCATCATGCTCGCGTCAATCAGCGCTCTGAGCGCCCTGCACGAGCTCAGCGACGCTTTTAACGGAGCGGGCAGGTTGAAAGGAGGGGAGTGACTGGAAAGAAAGCGCTCGTGATCTACTCTTTATTTTGTTTGTGTGGGTGGGGGGGTTGCATCGCGCTCGTGTGCAACACACACACACACGCGGACAGGCGCGCGCACACATACACACACACTGCCACGCTGCTACAGAAACCGAGCGAAACCTCCCACATCATGACGCTTCAATCACGGTCGTGTTCCCATCAGATTGGGGGTATCGGGACTGATGTGAACCCGCTGAAGAGGGCAAGTCACAATTTGTTTCTAGGAAACCGAAGACAAAAGTGTTTGTGTGACAATAAGTTTTAAAAAACAAAAGAAAAGAAGTTAATATGATGAATCAGGCTGTGGTTTGAGTCTGTTGGTGTTTACAGCAGCCAGCTGTTGTAATTTCACCATATTGTGATTAAGTTTGTCAGTTGAATATTAACATGTGACTCAAGTCTGATATTAAATATATTTCATATTTATTCAAGTAGCAAAAGTTATTTTAGGGCTATAAATGTACATCAAAATCAAAAATACATGTAAAAAGGTAAATAATACATATACTGTACATGTATGTATACTGTAGGCCTACACCGCGGGCTGATCGATGATCAAAATCTCTATTTAATGTCTCTGATGCTGCATGTAATCTGCAAAGTAACAAGTAACTAAAGTGATCGAATAAATGTAATGAAAGTACAATATTTGCCTCCTAGATGTAAGGGAGTGTAGCTATAAAAAAGCAGAAAATGGAAATATTCACGTGAAGTACCTCAAAATTGTACTTAAGTGCAGTACTTGAGTAGATGTACTTAGTTACACTCCACCGATGACGTTCAGAAAACAGGGAACCATCTTGTGTGCTGGTAAGTCAAATAGTATTTTAAGAAATGTAAGCACTTGCGCATCAGTGCAGGGCCGGAGTCTCCTGTTAAGGGTGCCCGGGGCAAAAATTACCTTGGGCCCCTTATAAACACCCCCACCTCCTCATGTCCCAAGTGTTATTTTCACCATAATTAACATTTGAAGGAATAGTTTGGCATTGATAACACTCTCATGTCTGTACACCAAATAGAGCCAGCAGTCTGTTAGCTTATCTTAGCATAGCATACAGATTGGAAGCAAGAGGAAACAGGTGGCCTGCCGAAAGTAACAAAAATCCACCTGGCAACACCTCTAAAGCTCACTAAAAATCTAAATATCTCGTTTGTTTGATCAAGAAAGTCACACAACGTTGCATCACAACCACGGCGTGTCATTTTTACATAACAAAGATATAACTTGGCAGTTAGCGAGCTTGCTAGAGGATAGCTGTTGTCCTCTGCTCCCACTCTTCGCGCTAGGCTAAGCTAACTGAAAGCCAGCAGTAGCAACAGAGAGTCGAATCGAACCCTTTTTTTTTTCTCGGCAAGCAGGCAGGTGAGTGTGTTTCCTAATAAACATGTCAACTGAAATATTAAAAGTATTTTAACTATGCGACACAGTATCTTCCAGTCTATAGTTTACTACTAAACAGATTGCAGCAGACTCATTGCTGAAACCTTTCATCATCATCTTTCGTCGTTCGTTTCACCAGCGTAGTTACCCTTTGAAATGCAAATAAGGTGAAGACGCCCTCATCAGGGTGTATCCACTGAGTCATGGAGATTTTCGTTTCAGCAGGTTGCATTTTTCAAAACATTAACTCCTACAGTAAAATCTATTGATCACCAGAGAACCATTGCAAATCTAACTGAGGTGTAGGATTTCTCATGTGGGGACACGAGTCTCATTGCCTCACTCAAAAGTGTGTGTTGTACAGTGTGTTTGTGGTACCTGTAGTGAGTCAGTGTTGACTTTATGATGCTAGGTGGTACATTGTTCAGATAGCATCTATAACATATGAATTATCCTACAGGGACATCTAGTGTCTGTAGTACATAGTAATGAGTGAATAGTCCTCTTTGTGAGGGCGAAGAGTCAAATGAAAATGAAAAGTCAAATACTGATGGCAGCTACTAAGACAGAAAGAAAGACAAAAGTTAGTTCTGAGTGTCAACACAATATGAAGCTGTCAGCAGACACTGCTGGCATTGTGTAGAGGCAAATACAGTATTTGCTCAGACATGACCTGACATGCCTTTTATATGATGAAAATTGGGGTTTTCATCAAAGTTTCAATGTTTTGGAAAGTTTCCCAAGTAAAACATCTGCTTAGCCTAAACGAAACAGGTGTCCTACATCATCTGTTCTGTTGCAAGACAAACAAAGACGCTGGATGTGACACCAAGACGGCGCAGGCAGCTGAGTGTGAACATCTGCATGTGGGACAGGAGGAGGGGGGGGGGGTTTCACCGTTAAGTTTCCCCCGTTTAGGTAACAACTCACTCGAACCAGAGAGTAAGAGTATACAGTTTATAGCCATAATAGCACCGCTGCCAGGGTTAACAAACACGAGGAAGAAAATGTCAAGTGATAAGGACGCGGCCCTGTGGTGAAAGATGATCTGTAACAGAAGCACATACTCATATGGGGAAGTCCATTGCCAGAGGTACTGCAACAACACTTTGAAAATATTCATTCAAGACATACAGAGTTATCAGAGGACAAGAGCCTTTGGGACAAGCCGGGTATTTTAAATTTCTGTTCACAGATGCACACCAAGTGCAAGGGGATTAGGAAAGTTTGAGTTTGTCGACAGAAAAGTGCTATCTGATTAATCATCAGCAGCCCACGCACATCCTTTTTAAACCCCCTACACCTTTGGTATGTGAACAGGATATGAAAGAATGGGTAAATGCACAACTGAGGTTCAAAAGGTGCAATATGTAACATTTTTAGTTAAACCATTTAAAAATTAACTGTATTCAAAGGGGCTTTACTGGCATAACTTTAATTATTAACAGAATTTGGGGGAAATAGTGGCTTTGATGTTATGCCAGAGACAGGTCTGTATTGTGTTGTAGAGATATCAACTAAAGTTAGCATGCTAACCCGCTAGCAGCACAGCCCGTCCTCTCGTGTAATACCACTTTGTACCTCAAGTACAAAGCAGGACAGTGGGAGATCGTAAACAACGTGTCTTCACTTTTCCAGCAACTGAGAGACAACATGGGAGATGTTACTGTTGAAATGACAACTTATCGCTAACTTTTCTTCTCTTTATATTCACCATCATGGCATTCACATGAACGCGCATCGCGAAGACCGAGCGTAGTTAAAACCAGGCTTAAGTTCTGTTGGCGCAATTCATTTTACAGACTGGTCTTAACCAAGAACCGCTTAGCAGTTACAACCGGTGTTAGTAAAGACAAGTTGGTGCAACCCCCTATCAGTCTGGACCGCAAGCTGCACCGCCAACTATCTAAATGCAGTTTCGGTCAGCCAAGTTGGCGGTTACTCTGGTGATAGGCTGTCCAGTTTGTCTACATCTTGTCAAATCTACAATCAACTTAAGGTAGAACAGTGAAAATGAAGATAACAATAAGACCTGCTGTGCCTGCTCATAGTTCAGTTCAGTTCAGACGACAGCTGTACAACAGTGGAGGATCAGACCATAAGACAGCTGGAGGTTACTCACAGGTGTGCTAACCACAGCTGAAACACCTCCTCACCTCAATCATCAGTCTGCATCCAAGAACCAAAGAAATACATAAATACATTTTCTTTTGTTGTGATGTGCAAACTGCATTGACAGTGTCTTTTCAGCACTTATGTTTAAATCTCCAGATAACGGAAATGAAACCAGCCTCTAATCTAAGTTGAGGACAGGAATCAGACAGTGAGAAAGACAATCTCTTGGGTAATGGAAACAAAAAAAGTGCACAGGCATGGGAACGACGTTTCTAATCACAGCTCTGACTAATATGTGGCTAAATGTTAGTGCTGCCTTCAATTTAAGCTAAATTCTTTGCATGTGAAGTGATTCACATTTGGAAAAATTAAAACAAAATTTTACAGAAAGTGAGACGAAGAGATGAGAACTAAAACTGCTTATTAGAAATGAAATGTTAACTATAAGCAGTGCGTTCCAGTTATGACCTGTTGACACGTCTCCGATTCAATCTGACTAAAATAAAAATATCTGAGCGACTAAAAGTAGGAATAAAGTGAAAGTCCCTTTCAACATGAACACTGCACCACATCAAACCAGTTGCTTTTTTTTATATAGTAGCAGTGACAGCACCGACACATTTCAAAACAGGCTTTTTTTAGTGGTGAGGAAAAGATGACTGAGAGAGAACCACAATTAAACAGATCATAGTTTAATGCTGAAGATGAACCCACACACCTGAACTCTGTCTCCTCACTTCAAGTCTGTCATGTCAGTAGCTTCCGTATTTGCGGCACAATATGGCACTCTTCCATACACACACCCACACACACGCACCCACACAAGCACCCTTAGGCTTATTTAATATTATAATCCACAAATTTATAGTCTTTCGTCTCATAGTTCTATGTCACTACTTAGTTAAATATGTACACAAAGATGGCGCAGGGCTGAGTTCATTCTCTTTTCCTTCCAGTCTCAATTCAAGGAAGAAAAAAAAGAGCATTTTCATTTCTAAAATGGATTTAATGTCCTGTTAATTCAACAGGAATCTGTATTTCAGTTTCTTGGACTGTAAGCTCCAAACAGCCTGAAACACGGCGTCTTGCATCAAGACGTTTTTGGCTCATTCCCTTCCTGCTCCTTTGAGTGTCTACATCTCCCCGAGCTCCATCCTTCCTCCTTAGTTGACTCCTAAGTAAAAGCTGGACTGGGTTGGAGAATTTGGCACAAGGCAGGAGTGTCTTTACAGCCAGTAGTAGTAGATGGAGGGGTTCTTACAGCAGATACTGTCCTATAGTGTACAACAGTCCTGAGAGAGTGTTTATATAGTTGAAGGTGATGCCATTTTTAATCCAGTTTTACAGAACCACTCCAGTCTTATTAGAGTGACAAACAAGGAAATGACAAAGGGGGAAGAAATTCACAGTTTTTGTTCCACCCTGTCGATCCTTTTACTCACTCTTCTCCAGGCTCAGGAAGTTAATTCCTTGCTGTTCCTGTTTCTTATTTTTCACCTGTCCCTTGTTTTCTAGGGATGTGGGAGGTTCATTCGGTCCTCTATTAGAGTGTTGTCGGGGCCCTGTGCCTCCATACACTGCTTGACAGTTGCTATGACTCCAGACAGACGCCTGTCCAGGGCTGCGAGGTGGGGCTCGGCTAGAACGGGGTGGATGGGATCGAATGCCAACGCCTGCCGCATAGCCAAACTCAGAGCTCCGCTTCTCAGCAGGTTTAACCTGTTCCATGTGGACACACGGACCCTGACAGAGAGAGGAAAGGCAAGAGATATTATAGTAAAACAAAGATGTTGATAAAAACGTATCCGCCAAAAATGTATGAGATTTAGAATTGAGTACTCACATGCAGCACTGATAGAGTGGTGCGAGGATACTTCGCTCGTCCAGAGCTGCGTTCCCAAAGCTGCACACAGACAGAAAAAAGCAAAACATAAAATAAAATTACAGTTAAAAACTCAAGTAAAGCAGCCACACTCTACTGGTCATGGCACTGTAGAAAACCGCACACACTTTCAAATGCAAGGTTTTTTACGACACACGTCAACGACGCAAAGTCAACGGAACCAGAAGGGAAAGTCCCTTTGAGCTGCACAAACCACAGACCTGTCAACTACCTCCCAAACTGACTTTACAGCAGACTGAGATCAAGCAGGACATAAAGTAAGAGTCCACATTATTATTAGTAAGCATTTTTTTTTTTTTTTTTAAATATTCTGGTTTCAGAATATTAAAATCAGTCCTGAAATTTGATTTATGATTGTTATGAATTGTCAAATGTATAATAATGCAATCTAGCTCAGTAACTGAAACTGCATCTATTACAGTGCTCAGGTCAAGTGTGACAATTTTCTTTCATCTCTTCTCTGTTGGCCTTGTCCCTCATGTATCAGGGGATGGAAACAATTGCTGCCATTTCCTCTAAGCCACAACTATTTTCCAACATTATTTAAGTATTTATTTTCTTCTGTATCCTGTTTAATGACGTCCAAGTTGCCCACACAACAAGGCATCTTTTTCCGGTACTAGCTGTTCCTCATCTGCACCCACGGGTCTCAGCTGCAGTCCCCTTAAAATTGGAGTGCGTTCCGTCCGTCTCAGTTGGACCGGACACTTTTTTTAACCACACACATACTTTAACTATGAGGTGGAACAAGGCCTTCTACATCCTCCGCAATAAAGAAAAGGACACTATCAGATGTTACTTTTTTTCAGTGTTACATCATAATATTTCCTTTTTCATCTGCCTGGTCGGGCAAGTAGGCCAGAAATCAACTTTCTATAAGTCAATTTTAACTTGCCGCTGTAAAAACTGCTATTTATTAGTGTTTATTTAATAGCAGTTATCAAATAACAACAAAGAAAAAAAAGTTGTGTTTAATCTTGACCAAGTTAACTCCTGTTTCCAGGACAATTGAAATGTTCAGCTCAAAAACAACTAGCCAGCACCGTTTTCTCTCCAGTGCACCATGATTATTGCTCATGTGCACTCCAGAAATGACAAGAAAGCTAGATGGCTCACTCCTAACACATAGGTTGCTAGATTCACTAAACTGCTGTGACACTTTACTCGTCCTCCCTTATTGCCGAGTCTGCTCTGGGTCGGTGTGATTCACTGATTACTTTTCAGCATCATTTAAGCAGAAGACAACAGCCTGTCTGATGGAATAACCTCCCAAACACACTGGCATGAGTCATGACTAATCGGTAGAAGACTGATGGCATCCGTTGGTCAGTTTTAAATTCAAAGCCCCATTGTGTTATAATAGTGTGACACAGGCAGTTCGTGAATGCAGCGATGTTAATAGGTACACATCCTGCTTCTCAGACACATTAAAAACTGACAGGATGCAATGAACTCACTATTCTCATGTCCAGGAGATGCAACCATATTTTACTCCTGAGAATGCTGCATTGTGAACAACAAATCCACGTATAAGTAATTATATAAGGATGTCACTGTGAAGACAGAAAATAAATCTGGTTGTCGCTGCTTCCGACCATCTGTGCACTGTGTGCATATCTTAGCCTTACCATTCAGGAGACACGCTGTTTTAAAGCCACAGAAATAAACTATTGGTTTGGGTTTGTTGGTGAATTGGATTTTGCTGTTCAATAAAAAGATTTCAATATTAGCCTGTGTTACCTGCTGCCTCAGTCTCGTGTTTTAACGTCTTTCTTTTTGTCTTTCATCTGAGATGTGAAAACATCAGATTTCCGCACAGTCAGCAAAAGTTAAAACTGTGCATCCTGCTCATTGCTCGGTTATAAAATCTCAGGGCACCATGGAGCAGCTCTCCTGTCAGCTCCTGACAGCACTGTCAGAGCAGGGCCCCTGCTACATATTTTAGGGCCCTCGGCGAGATTGGGATTTGGTGCCCCTAAATCGCAGCTTCTCTCATCAGCAAACCACCGTCACATGGTGTCAGTTGGATTTTTTAAATCATTTTTGTAAGCTTCTATGTTTTACCCTGTGTTTTTGTCTCCAACTGACTGGCTCATTAACTTTCAGGGGGCAGCCGTAGACGTGTCAGTGTTTTGTTTTCAGATTTGGGATTTCATTTGTTTTTTCAGATACATTCACAACCTACATGAATATAATCATGATAATAACAATAAACCATCAAACACCTGTTTAACACTACAATTCGTCAGAAATCACAAATTTTATTGGTGACTCACTGAATCCACTCTTGAAAGCAGTGAACAAGATTCTGATGCGTTCCGGCCGAACTTAAAAGCCAGTCTCGCCTCAGAGAGGGCTTTCTAATTTGAGCCAAAACATAAAGGAAAAAAAATGATGCCACTACAGTGATAATAAATGTTAACTGGCAGTTGTTCATTCAATATATGCAAACGGTATCAAGAAATCAGTATCTCAATTGTGCCTAGTAAACCGTTCTACGAGAACCTCATTCTGTGATTCATTCTTGAAAAATGTTAACAAATGAGGCGGAAAAGTTTCCACTGCTGGTTTTGTTCACAAAAAAAAAAGTAGAAAAAAAAGAAAAACAAAAAAAGGCTTCAAAGAAGTATTAACGGCTCGATGCTCTCACTTCATGGAAGTGGCTGTTCACCATGAGTCAGTTATAAAGTAGTTTCAGTGACGATAAGATAGTTCTTGAAAAAGATGGGCATGCTGGAAAATCAGACAAACTGCAACTGAAAATGAAAATAAAAATCAGACTTCAAATATGAAATGGAAAAGTATCAGGCTGTTGTGTTCAGGGAGTGTTCTACTAGAACACTGTACTCTTTAGGGAAATATTATTCAGAAAATGTTAAATTATTAGAAGCAAAGAAAATATATGATGCTAAGTGACACTACTGGTGAATTAAAAAACACCTTCAGCCTACAAGATAAATCACATTCAGTGTCAACGTAAACACATCACTGAGGCCTGATGACCAAACATATAATAAATATAATTTCTTTCTATATATATATATATACACACATCTTCCTTTCTCAATGTAAATTTACAAGAATTGACCAAAAACAAGGAGTTAATCAAGCGTTATTAAGATACATAGTGTAAATAGCCTGACATTTCTGATTTCAATGATAAAATAAAACATCACCAATTCAGATGCAGAGCAAGTGAAGCCTCTAAACACAGAGGTTTGGGGACAACATACAGTCCGCACCGGCTGCTGCTGCCACAAACACGCATATAAAAGAGACACGCCAAGTTTTCATACACAGCTTAGCGCACTCACACAACCCTTCGCTTCTTGGCAACGGTGAATGTTTTAACTTTGTCTCCATACGACATCATCAACAGTGAGCTTCTAGCTGTTCTTGTCTGTCTGGGTGGCCTGCTGAGAATCATACGCACTGCAAAAAAAAAAAAATATATATATACATATTTTTTTTTTACAAAAAACTTAACGTATTGTATTTAAAACCGTACTTACAGAATAGGTGATCCTTAAATGTGGAATAATCGCATACACACTGCTAAAAGAATGTGGTCCCATGTGGCCATGACCATCTCCGTATGTGATCTGAGTAATCGGATCTCAATGTGTCTTAGGTGTATTCGCGCCTGCACATAGAGCTGTATGAAGCACGCCTCTGTCCCGCGATAACTTGTCTACTTAGTCTGGACCTAGATTTGATTAATACTGTTATTGGTGAATAGGAAGTGATAACACATATAGTCTATAATCCTGTTTCTGTTCATGGATGTCATTTTGTGTAGTTGTTAATTGCAGCCTGCAGCTGCTCTTAAGAAACTAACGAGTTATCGCCTCATTAAAACATGACAACGCCACGTGGTTGGCGGGGTCTTTGATGTTGGTAGTATTGGTATTGATATGAGTGTTAGAAAGCCTACTGAAAGTAGCATTTGTAATAAGAGGATTATTAGTTTGATTATTATTGCTGTTAGCATGCAAGATGCTTGTAACTTTATCAGTGGCTGAAGTATAAAGGATAAATCAACCACAAAATGGTTAAGCCTCCATCCTGTCTTCTGTCTAATGTGTTCAGGCCGACATTCCAGGAAGTATTTCTCAACCAGTTCCCCTTATTTTTCAGTGACTCACCTCTTTGCATTGTCGAGAAGAATGAGCATGCTGGCGCCACCATCATCCTGAAAACTCTCGTAGTGATGCCGATCCGCATTCCCAATAAGATAATCGAATATGGCTGTGTCAATCACGTCAAGCAGCCTCGGCCCTGCATCATATGGAGGCATTTTCTTTACCGCCTCGCAGTAGCTCTCGTCATACTCCCATCTGGATGTTTAACACACACACACACAGACACATACACACTATTATTTACAACCTCCTCCCTGGACTCAGCAGAGACGGCCAAGATATTCATCATCTTAAGTTAATGATGTTTTCATGCTTCTTAGTAAAACCTCACGCTCTGCAAATGAACACAAGGGACATATTATAATTTATAGTTTTTCCACAGTCTGGTATTACAAACAGGATTTCATTGCGACACATACTCTTGTTGAGTAAACCTTTAACAATGCTCTCCAGACCTTCACAATTCTAGGATCCTCACATAGTTTTGTAATCTTATGCAAACTTACATTTCTGTACTTTGAAATGCAGCTGAACTTCTGTATGAGGAGAATCTGACTACATTAGGAGTGCTCAGTGGGGAGCATCATTGCTGCTGAGCTAGTCTGCACACATATTCAGCTTAAACTCAGCAGGTGCACTGTCCTCAGTGAAAGGACGACGAATCAGATTGAAGTGAAACTGTGTTCAAAGTTGCTCCTCGGTTATTCTGTAAAGTCAGCTTTTGCTTCATATTTCATGAACACCGAGCAATCGTGAATTGTGAATCGTGAAAAGCAGCTCTGTGCAGAACCTTCACAATGAGCCATTACACACATTTTCATTTGATAGAATTGAATGAAGCTCAGTCAGTCAGGACTAGGGATGGGACCATATACGATTTCATCGCAGATTGGGATTAAAAAAAACTCTCAAGTTGATAATCGTGAATATCCTCGCATGACTGACATCAACAAAACTTTCCTGCTCTTTCCTTGCCACAAGATGTGTGTCCTCTGTGATGCCATAAAAATATGTTTCTTAGAAAAATGTAAGGTAGGGTGATTCTAGTATGTTTAAGTGCCATTTTAAGAGTTTTAACTACAGTATATGACGTGAAATTTTCAGATCATCAAATGCCTAGTCAAGACCCTAGTAAGGATGGCGAGCTGGCAGATGGTGATTACATGTGGCCTACGGTTTGTGAAGCCAATTCGTGAATAACAGCTGTGGTGGACATTCCTGCTGTTGATATGCCAATTGCTGGCTTACTCAAAATGTTTGATATCTGCGGCATTGTGTTGTGGCATAAAACTGCATGTTAGAGTGACTGACTGAAGGCACACCAGTGAAATAATCATTCTATTTAATGAGCATCTTGAATTCATGGATTATCTTGTAAAAAGGACAGATGCTCATTAACTGGATGAGAGAAATTTCTCAGCAATATTTACAACAATGTTATGACACGGTAGTTTCCATGTGAAAAAATGTTGCACAGAAACTTGCTCAGTGTAGCTCTTTAGTGATACTTAGCAGTTAAACATAATTGGTTATAATTTATTTCATAGGTCTGTAATTTCCTGGAGAGAACCGACACATTTAGTACTAATTATGGGAAAAATATGAATGTACTTGAAAGAAAAGCTTCACTTAAACTCAAGTGAATACCAAAATGCCAGTCATTTATTATTGCAAACCTTATCCTTCATGAATGTTGCACTGCATGCTTCTCTGTAGACTAATTTGACATTTTCACAGTTGACCTGCTGTACACTGACTAAAAGGCTATGTTAGGCTAGAAATTAACAGAAGCATTTAATTTGAATTAATAACAAGAGCACTGCCTCTTTCTTCCTGATAAAAGGTTCTTTAAAAGGAAAAATCTTGAATAATATTAGGAAATTACCTGTAAAATAATTTTTTGTTGCTATTTACAAGACGAATACCCAATAATTGCTGCATAAAATGGTTAAACTGATAGATTTTATCCAGCTATGATCCCTGATGAAGACCTTACATTTATTTTTTGTAATTACAATCAAATGATGAATTTAAGGTTTTAAAATTATTGACAATAAATCATTTAAATGATGCTTTAGTAAACTACAGGCTACCAAGGAAGAGCAATCGAGCCTGACCTGGAATTAATGACCTCTGCCCTATCAGTTTACATTTTGTCAGTCATCTCATCCAAGCATCTAATCTGCCTAAAATACAGTGAGAGTGGAACAAGCAACATTGGCAGCCCCAGTGTGCATTGGTTTTAATTCACCAATCAGGTTTGACTAATTAGATTAGCAAAGAGGTATTCAAAACCCATGAAATCAGATAAATGTTTTTAAAGTAAAACCTCTCACTGCTATGAACTCAATGCTATTTCTCATGTATTTAAATTTCAAAATTAGCATCTGAGAATCGAAATTATAACTTTTATTTGCATACATGGAAATATTGACTCTGCTTCCTACACCTACACCACAACATATCGTGATGGACATCACTACTAACCCAGGCATCAAATGATAAGACAAGTGTTCATATAATACTCTTCCCTCAGTCACGTAGCCCTCCATCAGTCACCCTCCCACCTCTGGAAGCTTTTCTCAGAATAAGGGAGTAGGTGGAGTATAATTACTGAAAGTGCAGGCCAGTCTTTTACAACCACTTACCTAAAAATACCATCATTAAGGAAGAGCTGATGCTCAGTATCAGCACAAAAACATTTCCATTTCCTTATGTTAAATATCAGTAATAATTCAGTGAAGTTAAGGGATTTTCCCTAAATTTAAAAAACTAATTAAACAACTATAGAGACCCTTTTTCGATTCAAACTCAACACCCACCTGGCCAGTTTCCCCTCTCTGTATGTGCGTCCCCAGGGGTGTCTGTGCTTCTGCAACGGCCAGACATCTGGCAGCCAAAGGGTTAACGATCCCTCCATTATCTCTCCCTCTGCACACGCTGGCTCGCTCTCCCGACAGTAATAACACTTACCATAGAAGCATGTATTATTACCTGGAGGGAGAAAGAAATAGGTACACATGAAAATAACTCCACTTGACCATGTTGTCTTGAAAGGGCTGTGAGGAGGTACAGTATGAGGCCGACTGCTAAGCTCTTTACAGGAAACAAAATCAGTAAGAGTGTGTGAAGAGTGAAGAAGTAGGAACAGATATAGTGTGACAAGTGTTTTCCACCGATAATGAGTCAAACACACACAGGCTACACTTACAACATATGTGTCTCACATCCAGATTTTGTCTAAACACAGAAGAAAAAGAAACTCTATACACGTGAGTGCACAAAAAGATGTAAAGTAGAGCAAAAGGTACCTCACTAAAGGAAAACAATAGTAGTACAACAATTCGCTGAGGGAAAAAAATAGTCTGTTGACCCTGCTGCTGTCTGGCAAGCAATACAGAAGTATCCACTGTCCTACCACCAGATTACAGAGTGCCTCCTTTCCTCAGGCTGTGAGACTACTTAATTCATCCCCCACACATCAGCATTGATTTTTTTTATTTCATGTAACATAAAGAGACTACAACTTGCATTTTGTTGTGCAACCTTGTGTTGTAGAATAACAAATAAATTAGGAAACCAGAATGAGAATCTGGTTTATTCCTTCCATGTTACAAATTAATTAAGAAACTTTTTAATAATAATAACAATAATAATAATAATAATAAACAAGTAAGTAATAAATAAAGACCACTATTGTCCAACGTCATTTCAGCAACTGGCTTATTTGTTTTAACACTGGGCAGCCCCTTTAAACAAAAGAAAAAGGAACACAGGAATTGATGACATCTTTTAGATATAATTGGTGACTCACTCATCACACTTAGCTAACTGTCAAAAGAGTGTAAGCTTTAAAGCAGTGGGTGTGCTGTGCTACACACTGATGAGAGAGTCTCCCCCATGCCTGAACCGTCATGATGTTTTTTAGAAGTGCCCGTCTTTAAATGAGCTGAGACAGGAGGCTCTCCGCTGGTCAAAGTAAGTTCATTTTTGGCCGCGAGGACCATGGTGTGAAAATCAATGTACAGCAAACTGAGAAACCAGTGCTGCAATAAAAATCCCATTTGTTAAACTTTGAATGTTCGGCTGTAAGACTCTCTAAATCAAGATAATGATCATTTAAAAGGCTGTAGTTTGTGGCACTGTTAATTAAACATCTCATTAAGACTCCATTAGTTAGTGTTGCTGACTGTCGACATGTGAGCACTGTTCCTGGTTGATAACACAGCTTTAAAGGTTTGGTTCAGCCATGTTACAAAAGGATCAATTTCTCACAACGACTGCACTGTGGATAATCTTAAGAACAGGCTGTTTTAGTAGTGCAACTGAAAACTGTTGACAGGGGCGATCTGATGTTTCTGTGTCAACCATCACAGACCATCAAAACTGTTTCTGTCAAATTTTCAATTGTCCTGTCCTGACCTTTTCAACAGAAGTAGTTTTATTGTGGTGAAGTAAATGATGTCATTATCACAAATTGAAAAACCGAACAAACGAAACCAAAACTTTGCATATGACTAGATGCAACTGATGGCGGGGGTCTTTTCTATTAGGTGAAGGCAGCCTTTTCTTACTACTTCTGTGGAGAACAAAATGACACATCTGTGTAGCTGCATATGCCACTGTGTCGGTGGGTGTTATTGTGTCAAGTGGCTCTAAACCACAATTGCAAAGACAAAATGCAAAGGTCGCACCATGTTGAATACTGATTGGCGGTAAGTGACAGCTTTGAACAGGTAACTTACAGAACACGAAAACACATGCATCACCTGAACAGCTGGTATATCAGACACAAAACACTGAAATAAATCTGTAATATGATGAGGTGAAAACCACCATGTCATACAATTACTAAAGCATGAGCCAACAATAGAAAAAGTGAGGCGGTATAGATTAGCAGTGGTCTCATGTTGCCTTTTAACCTTTGACTGAAAAAAACCTCAAGCTGACTGTTGAGGGATTTTTTATTAACACAACACTAATCTAGTATTATTAAAACATTAATCTAAATATTAGATTGTGGTGACACACTGAATTTGCAGTAGTTCCAGGTGTTCTCCAGGAAATAATTAGGGCTGCAGCTAACGCGCCAGCTCACCCAGAATCCAAAACTTTTCCCTTTTCATTTCACGGATTTTCTCGAAAAGATTAAACTGTCTATTTAATTAATGGGACCTTGTAAAAAATCTTATAGCTGTACTCCAAATAGTATTGTCAAAAGAATAGAAATACAGACACCTGTATCTGTATTTCTATGTTTTCAATACTCATTTTTCACAGTATCAGTACTCCAGTACTAACTGCGTTTTTGGTTGATTTCGATGCTGTTTTGAATAACTCACAGTACAGAAGCATTGTTACATTTATCTCTTCATAAAAATGTGAAAAATGGGAGCAAAATGTATGCAAAATGTGTGTGTGTATATATATATATATATATATATATATATATATATACACATACATACATATACACACACACACACATACATATATACACTGAACAAAAATATAAACACAACACTTTTGTTTTTGCTCCCATTTTTCATGAGCTGAACTCAAAGATCTAAAACTTTTTCTATATACACAAAAGATCCATTTCTCTCAAATATTGTTCACAAATCTGTCTAAATCTGTGTTAGTGAGCACTTCTCCTTTGCCGAGATAATCCATCCCACCTAACAGGTGTGGCATATCAAGATGCTGATTAGGCAGCATGAATATTGCACAGGTGTGCCTTAGGCTGGCCACAATAAAAGGCCACTCTGAAATGTGCAGTTTTGCTTTATTGGGGGGGTCAGAAAACCAGTCAGTATCTGGTGTGACCACCATTTGCCTCACATCTCCTTCGCATAGAGTTGATCAGGTTGTTGATTGTTGGGTTAGGGTTAGGCACAGGTGTGCCTTAGGCTGGCCACAATAAAAGGCCACTCTGAAATGTGCAGTTTTGCTTTATTGGAGACGGCTTATGGTAGAGAAATGAACATTCAATTCACGGGCAACAGCTCTGGTGGACATTCCTGCAGTCAGTATGCCAATTGCACGCTCCCTCAAAACTTGCGACATCTGTGGCATTGTGCTGTGTGATAAAACTGAACATTTTAGAGCGGCCTTTTATTGTCTCTGGATACGACACGTATACGATACGTATACGACAGCGTGTTCCAGTTCCTGCCAATATCCAGCAACTTCGCACAGCCATTGAAGAGGAGTGGATCAACATCCCACAGGCAACAATCAACAACCTGATCAACTCTATGCAGCAAATGGTGGTCACACCAGATACTGACTGGTTTTCTGACCCCCCCAATAAAGCAAAACTGCACATTCCAGAGTGGCCTTTTATTGTGGCCAGCCTAAGGCACACCTGTGCAATATTCATGCTGTCTAATCAGCATCTTGATATGCCACACCTGTGAGGTGGGATGGATTATCTCGGCAAAGGAGAAGTGCTCACTAACACAGATTTAGACAGATTTGTGAACAATATTTGAGAGAAATGGATCTTTTGTGTATATAGAAAAAGTTTTAGATCTTTGAGTTCAGCTCATGAAAAATGGGAGCAAAAACAAAAGTGTTGCATTTATATTTTTGTTCAGTGTATATACATACATATATATATAGTAGTACTAATAATAGTAGTAATAGTACATAGTATACAAGTTTTTACATGAATTTTTTGAAGAAAGTCCATCCAATGAACTGGGAGGACTAACTCAGGTGAAGAATTGAATAATCGTTTGGCGCACTAAACATCAGAAAACACAAAAACCAAGTGACATCACCAAATGCCTTGTTTTGTCTGATCAACAGTCCAAAACCCCAAAGAATCACGTTTACTATCCTGTAAGACATGAAAAAGCAGCCAACTGTACCATTAAAGAAGCTGTAACCATCATGTTTGTTGTTGTTTTTTTTTGTATACTGCTTGCACTGAATTTAGTTGCTCTATTATAGATGCCGTTTCATTCTGCTATTATTTTATATAATTTACTTTATTTTAAAACTTTTCTCTATTCATCTGTACTTCTGTGGGGATAAATAATGGTTATCTTATTCAATTTATAGACTAATTGTTGCACTTCACTATATATTAAACGGTCTTTGCCATTTGCTGAAAAGGTGAAAAGCCACTGCTTTAAAGGGGAATTCACCCATTTTACACATCAAAGCCTGATTTTCGTTCTTGGGGAGTACTACTACGTATGTGGTAAGCCGTTTGTGGCTTTTTGTGGCCATTAATGCTAATGATTTGGTAATTCTGGTAATGCTTCTTGGTTTGGAGTTCACCGTTACGATCTGATCTGATCTTGTAATATCCGGATGACATAGTTTGACTTGCTGAACGGGGACAAAAATCTGCCAGTGATGATGAACATTGTTACAGAATGGTGCTAGAAAGGGAGACGAGTGGTAAATGAACACAAAACACAGTAGTACATTTCAGATAAAAATCATTGAAAAGAAGGTCAGTTGTTTTTTGGTGCAATGGTGCAGTTATACATTACAAATATCTTGGTTAGACACTGGACGAGAGCATTACATACGAAGAAGATGACAGTGTTGTAGCTCAATCAGCGAGGCGAGCACTGCGATCTGTACTGAACAGAGTTAAACAACATGGTAATCTGGGATACCAGATTTGTGTCCTGTCTGATGATGCATCTGGTGTTTGGGGTTTCTGTCTACATACAAGTTGTTATTAGGGCTGTACTGAAGGTCATTTATTTAATATTCAAAGCTTCTATTGAGGTTTTCGAATGAAGCTTTAAATGTGGACGCCTAAACTATCAATTACGATCTAAAATCATCAGATTGCCCACCCCTATTACCAAGTAAAATGACCTAAAATTTTTAAATGAAATGCTTGACCACTGCAATTGTGCGTTTGGCGACTTGTACACCCCTGAAGGTTGGGCACTTTGTGTGCAGTTGGTTGGGGCTGAAGTATCAAGTGGCATTGTGGGTAATCGAGGCACCAGGTTTTGACAAAAAAAAAAAAGAACAAATGAATCGATTGTAATACTATTATGAGTCCATCATCAGTTTGACACTGTTTTGAGAGTGAATGTTAAAATGTATGTATTAAAATGTATATTTCTAACACTACAGTACAATTTCATGGACAATTAAGTAAGAAACAGTTTATGGATAAAATGATATTAAACATCAGTTCCTGCCTACTGAAAGTACGTCATCACATCGATGCATAAATACTAAATAAATCCAACTGCAATACAGCTCGATTTGCAACATTACCCATAATGGCCAAACACAACCTGGGATATTTAAGTTAAAGCTACAACTGTATAAACAGAATAGAAAAAAAGACAAATCTGTATAGTCAAATTGTCTGCCCTAATGACAGCTTGTAACCTCAAAGATGATGAAAGAATTGAATCGAACAGTCTTACAGGGACATTCCAGTGATTCAGTGATGCAATACCATGAAGTTTGGACTCACAAGAGACAGATAAAAGAGAGTCAGACTCAAACCAGCAGAGGCCTAACTTTTAGTCTTGAGTATAGGTAAAGCTCTAAACACTCTGAATCCTGCATTTCCCATTATGCAGCAAATAACATCTCATTATTTAAACCTAAAGCCAAAGTGAGAAAATAATAACCTCCCATGAAATCATAACGGTTATTTCCCTGCACTTACAACCCACGCAAGCAAATGATATTACCAGAAGTGTTTTCAAAGATTTAGCGGTTTTCCCAAAGACTGGTAAACTGACCTTTATGTTTCCTTTCAACAAAAGGTTGCCAGGTTGTTGCAGTTTTAATACATTTTCATCCATTTATTAATGATAAATAAATCCACAAAAGAAGGTATGGTATTAATACTCCTCTTGGTAATGCTTTATAATAACCATCAATAATAAATGGTAAAGTTATTGTTAATTAAATTAGTTAATAGTGAGTTCACTGTTAACAAACTCTAAAATGCTGGATATTATAAAGTGTTACACATCTCCTGTATGGATTTCTCTTTGAAGTGCTCTGACAAACACGTTTGTCAAAAGCACTGAGCCACACCCTCATCAAACAGTGCTTGCAGGGCATATCCTGGTCTAGAGCGCTGACTGAGAAAGCCGATTTAAAAAAAGGGAAAGTTGCATGAGACAGAGAGAGTGACAACTGAGATCAGACTTTGAGATAAGAGTCAACTTATGAGTCAAAAGAAAGAGAAATCATTCAAACAATAACGCCCCAGTCTCACTCTGAGATGTCTGAAAAACACACACACATTTATCCAAGAAGTGTGAGCGAAGACGAGAGTGGACAGATACTGACCCTGCATGAGGAAGGTGCTCAGCAGCTGGTCTGTGGCCACAGGTTTAATCTCTGTCCGCAGGTTGACGTATCTCCCCACCACTAGAGGCGCTCTCCTGAACCCCAGGATCCTGCAGAGAGAACGGACCAACAGGACACGACACTAGAGCTTTATTACACAGTAGATCCACTCCACTATCAGATCAAAGATGATAAATGTCAGACACTGCAATAATGATGTTTACACACCTGTCCAGGTGAAAAGCAGCCACCTCAGCGTTGTGTCTATCATAGCCTGCGTATGGCTCACCTTCAACCACGTAGTCTCGGTTATATCTGAGGCAGGGCCGAGAGGACAAAAATAAGAATCACACTTAAGCATAAAATACAAGCATGCAATCCCACTATTAACAAATCTGACCTCTTGGGTTTGAAGACAACTTTCTGTCCCCCGTCTAGCACCAGGAGGGCTTTGAGCTGCGTGCCCTTATAGCCCACATCTGCCCGTTCTATCCTGGCAGTGCTGAGGGAAGTGAGCACAGCAGCCAGCTCTGGGGTCTCCTCGGGGTAGACCTCTCTCGGGCCCACCCACTGGCTCGCTATCTCCCAGGGAGACTGAAGGGTGTGGGTAAGGCGAGCTCCCCGGGACAGAGAAAGGCCAGCTTCCATCTGCGAGAGGTCGGTGATAAGAACTCTGTGAGTAGTTACATTGATACATACGTGTCTAAAATATGCTCAGCTATAACCAATTAAAGGTGCACTACGTAGTTTTGGGGAAGAGATTTTAGTCACAAGAGAAAGATCTTCATTGACTGATTATTTTTATGCCCAAACAAACTGAATAAACAAACTGACACAATTTCCTACTGTTTTACTTTGTTTATATACCCTGCCACCTTTCTAGCTTCAAACAGTGTTCTGGGGACCTTATTTTCCTCTGAGAACAACTGATTGGTTAAGTGAAACAACAACAGCAGTTTCTCAAATACTGTAAAAGTTACCCACAAAGCCTGGCCCTTACTAACCCCATCAATATCTAAGAGGTGGAAACACAAAACAGATCTTGGGGTTTTGCTCCTTTAATTATGGGTTATGTACGGGCTAGAAGAGTATTATACAGAAAATACTTTGGTGGAAACGAGGCATTAAGAGTCTTGTGCATCCTCCCAATGACAGATTGAAGATGAAAATAGTCGCCCGGCACCCTGACCTTGCGAAACGCTCTGAGGTCCCGTCGGCTTGCTGCCGAGCCCTCGCCTCCATCCAGCAGGAAGATCTTGGCCAGGCCCAGCAGGAGGAGCACGGCACACAGCACCACCATGCGCTGTTTGAGCTTCATCTCCGCACCGAGCGGCCCCGACCCCCTCCTCACCCGACGCTGTGTGTGTCCCCCGCAGCGATTCCCCCTCACCCCTGATGCATGGCCCCTGCAACTCCCCGTCTCCTGCCCGCCCACGTGTCCCGTCAGATAAACCCCCTCTGAAGAACAGGAGCCTCGCTGGCTTCCTCCTGGACCTACACTCTGTGCAAACACGCAGTCACCTGGAGGGAGAGAAAGAGACATGAGGGAGGGAGGGGGGAGAGATGAAAAATATTGTGTCAATAATATGTGGAGAGAAAACCGATTGATTTTTCTGCCCCTCTCGCTTCCCCTCAGGGAAGACGGTGACCCAGTACTGCAGCACAGCTGAAGCCTGTCCAGCATAACTACATCAGGATGACACAGACTACATTCAGAACTAAGCACAAAACTTGTACTGAGTGCAAAATAAACAGCACACCTATAGCAGAGCAGATACGTAAGCTTTGTTGTGTCAAACCTGCAGGGCCACATTCACTGCATTCAAACAAACCTTGTTTCAGGTAGCTGACAACACCCCTCCGTCTCTAGCAGTTGATTTAGTAAAATGTCTGTCTCGTCCTCCTCCCTGCCTGTTTCCAGAGAGGATGATGGACATGCAGTCCTGCTGTGGTGCAGAGAGGGGGGTCAGCTGAGGTGGTGGTCCCAGCACATCCCTCTGCCTGGGCGGTCTAACCTTGCAAAAGAAAAAAAAAAATCAGGGTGGTGGTTCGTCTGATTACAAAGCCTCCTGTTGGATTCACCTGCCCGTCAGACACTGACACACGGGGCCTTTACATGCCCAACTCAGCTTTTGCATGTTGTGAGCGGGGAAAATTAACACGACCGCCACGTTCACTGACTCACCCAGCCCGGAGTAAGGTTATCAAACCTGTGACACGACCACGACGAGCTAGCCATTAGCAGGCTTTACCCCCACTGTAAATAACACTTGGGCTGGCTTTTCACACACCTCAGCCGAGACATGTCCGGCCACGCAGGCAGCCGCTTCTTCCACACAATCGCTCTTTCATGATGTTGCTGCCTTTTTTTTTTTTTTTTTGACACCAGTGAGAACACGGTTGGCCGGCAGTGACCGCATTAAAACAGCTACAACCTCTCAATGGCGACCTCCGCTTATACGCGTCACGCAGTGTTTATTCCTGCCTTATGTGCCGTATCAGGTCACAGCATCTGCAGCGACACGGTCACATCTTTCACGACAGGGCTAGCTGCTTAGCACACCGCTGTACACCTTGCTGTGTGTGTGTGTGTGTGTGTGTGTGTGTGTTAGCTAAAGCAGACGGCTAGCTACAGCGGCGCTACGTCGTCTGTTGTTTTCCACTTGCTCGCCGACTGAGCTCACTTACCTGACGGTCATGTGTCGTTCACGGCACGCAAAGTCGCTCCCGAGTGTCTGTAAAGTCCCTGCGACGTCTCGGGTTCCTGTAACGAGCTATCCTGCTGCTAGAAGTCGCGGTGGCATATCATTTTCACGATTTCCCCACCGGTGGCTCCCTCTCCTCCGCCCTTTTCCTTCAGCTCCTTCTCTAGCCTGCCGCGTCCACTTCCGAAACACTTCCTCCTCCTGCAGGCGCCGCGCACAGCCGCCAGGTGGCGCCGGTGCACCGTGGATACGTCCGCAGCGCAGCTATGCCTTCATGAAGGTGCGACAAATACTTACAGTGCTGCTTCTCCACAATCAGGCCAGGATTTTAGACATACTGAGGCCCTGCCCCCCATCCATCCATCCATCCATCCATCCTTAGGAAATAAGATGTATGGAAACTGGACTAAGTAACAAATATGGACAATTTTGACTTAAGTGTATTGAACTTATTTCTTTGCTAAAAAGAACCTCATAATAACCATCATTAATAAATGGTTAAATTTATAGTTAGTTATATTTAGTTAAGTCATTTCACTGTTAAGAAACAATGAAACGCTTCATAAAACAGTTATTAAGCAGTTGTAAAGGTTAAAAGCATCAACTCTCTAATTGTCATCTTATGAACATTAGTTGCCACTTTCCAATAAACAGTTGCTAATAAATGGTTTATAAAGCCTTTCATTGCTTCATTGTGCGCGGACCCTGCCACATTTCTGGCTTCAAACAGTGTTCTGGGACCTTATTTTCCTCTGAGACCAGCTTGTTTATTCAGTTATGGAAAAAATCAATATTTCTGAGTTTGTATTATTACCTCATTAATATTGTAAATATTAGAATTCTGAGTTTGAATTTCTTCTCCAAAACTACATAGTGCCCCTTAAAATAAGTAATACATATATTTACATGTTTATATTACATGTACTGTATACTACCGGTTGACCGATCACCCACCTGGATGATTATCAGATCCGATATTCATCTTTCAGGTTATCAGAGTGTGTGTGTTTTAAAATCTGATTGCCGATAAAATAAATTAATTTAAATACAGACTGAAATCTGAAAAGTAACTAGTAACTAAAGTTATCAAATAAATGTATTGAGGAAACAGTTCATATTTGCCTCCAAAATTTCAGTGCAGTGGAAGCACGAAGTAGCAGAAAATAAAAATACTATGTATGTCAACAGGTTTGTTTGTTTTTTGACAGATTCAGTTTAATTAAAAAAATGAATAAAGCTTAAAATGTTTTTCTTCTTCAGGAAAATGAAACTGATTTATCTTGCAACACCTTAGCCTGAGCAGATATTTTACTAAATAAACAGAGTTTTTGACCATAAAAGCGTCCCTTTACAGGTTTTTTTGTGCATGATCACGTGGTTATATAAGACGCATTCTTGCAGCATGTTTTTATGCTATTGGCCACCTAATGTACAAATTAATTAACATTGGCAGAAAATGCAAAATAGACTATTAGCTAGCAAAAATGGATGATAACAATATATTTAAAATGCAAATGCATTCAACCCGCTTGCCAAGTCTAGAGGACCACACAATGCATTTTTGTGAGTGACACTGAATGTAAACGTAATTTTGTTTGATAAAGAAAAAACTACAAAAGGCACCTTTAAGTTAAAAAAACACCACTAACCCTGTAGGAAAAAAAACCCTGTAAAATATTTGCATTACATTATATATATTAACAACAAAGGGCTGGATATACCTAGTCTGGGTAGCAAAAATGTAAAATTACGTAAGTAATGGTTTCCTTTAAATACTGGACCCTCACTGCAAGCAAACCCACAACTGTTTAGTTTAAAATCCAACATCCGTGCTGTGATGGATGAGAATGTAACCACAGCTTCGTGAAGTAATGTTTCATCAGGATAAATTATTGACTGACAAAATAAGCCCCGTCAATTCCAGAAACTGCGGTTAATGTAATTTGCTGCGTGTTATTAAGTTAGCTGATTGAAGAATCTAAATTTTTGGGCAATATTTAGGGGAAAAAGGGTCAATAATGATAAAGAAAATAAGCCGACTCCAAGGGCAACACTTTCCTCACGCTTACAGTAGCTCTCAGTCTCTGCATCAACTTAAACAGCAGCTTGAAAGAGGCTGGGACTGATTGTATGCAACACTGAGCCAACTGAAAAATACAACAAGTCACACAGGCTTCACAGCCTCCCACTCATATCTACACCCACAAGACAGTCGGACAATCTTCAGCAGAACAATGAGCGTGAGACAGATGTGTGGAGTAAAAAAGGGCAGAGTGTTTATTGGTTCTCAGTCTTCACACCAGGCAGCGCATCACTCAGCCGTGAGGTCACAGCGCTCGCCACAGTCATGACACGGGCAGAGACAGACACACACAGAGTCAGGTAAAGGGTGAGGGTCGAAGGTCATTTACACATCACCCTCAGTCACCTTCAGATACTTGATCGAAGATTTTTGTTGAAGTCCTTGGTAAACAGTGAATGATGCCTGTCCCGCGCACGGGAGGCACAGATTCACATTGATCCTCCACCAAACCAGTTGTATAATCACACCCTTCCTCCGGCTGAACCCTTCATCTCAACTATCATGACCGTTACACAGAATTAACTCACAAAGCAGATTCACTCAAACACAGTTAATACAGGGCAAATTGTGCATTTGTAGACAGTATGGTCAATTTAAAGGAGACAATGTGGGCATTCACCACAGAAAGAGGAATTTTCAAGCATGGCATCTTTGTAATAACCGAAAATTATGTTAAACGAGGTGCGCCCGACATCTGAATTTTTTCCACTCTCGTTCCAATAAAGATGATCATGGGGTTATTATGTTTGGACATGAAATCCAAGAAATGAGTCGGCTGAAATTAAACATGTGTTTCCGTTATTTTGACCATATACTGTACAGAAATGATAGTAAAAAAAAGAAAATCATGTAAACTCAGGTTACAGTGAGGAAAACCTCACACAAAGCGCTCAACATGATCTGGGTTTCTCTCCAGGGAAAAGAACTGTTTAACCCAGACCCAAATAAACCTCCCAAGTAAGGTTAGGTTTAAAACTCAGGAATCCACCTCAGGTTCATTTGTCTTTTTCGTTCACCGTTCTTCATTAACACCAGATAAAGCAAGTAGAAAGAGTGGAAGTGAGAAGGGGATGCTGACCGTCTACATTGGGATTGTTTACATCTCATCTACTTCTGTTTACACTTATTTTTTTTGCTTCTCTACGCCAATTTGTCAGTATACTGCAAATGACAGCAAGTTCAGCTCATCTGAGTTCGTAAGTGAAGCGATAAACCGATCACCGTCTGTAGACGTACTGCAGGTAAACAGTCTGTAAACCCTCCCCCCAAAAAACCCAAACTCTTTCTCACCCATTTCACTTATTTCATTCACAGACCCTCTTTGTCCCCGGGCCGACCAATCAGATTTGGCCTCTGCAGTGCCTCGGCTCTGGGATTTTGTCACTTCAAACACTCTCTTGCTCCATAATGCAGCATAAAAGCTCTTTCACAGGCCACAAGTGGACACAGATGAGTGTAGTTTTCCCGAGTCCTCCTTTTCTTCACACTTCTATTAGAAACACAAGCCAGCTTGGAGTTGTGGCATCAGCTGGCGGTCACCTCAGCCTCTACTGACTGCCTGTCTGGCTTCATTTACAATGTGTGTTGTTTTTTTTGTTTTTTTTTATAAAAATAGAGAAGTATGCACAGGCACACAAATGCTCACACGTACTTTGAGTAACTGCCGCATTACCATATGCCCGTCTTTGGCTTCCTCATTCATTCTTCCACAGGTTCACCCACTACCATCTCTCCTTCAGTTCATATATAAAAGGACTTGACATCTTTTTATGGGCACTGAACTCTGATTGTTGGACCTTAAGGGCTAGGTCGACCAATTTCACACATTGAAGTGTGTTTACAGGTCTTGAGGAGTACTACTGCATATATGAAAAAAGTATTATAAAGCCTTTTGCGGCTCCAGAGGAAGCTGCATGTTATCTGATAAATCGCCTCTAGTTATGTCACTCAGCAGCTAAGTTGCATTGTGGGTAATGTAGGCTCAAGGTTTTGAAAAGAAGTCCACTGGTTGAGCATTACACTCATATAACACTGTTGGGCTTCTTAGGAAGAGTTTAAAAGTAAATGATCAAAATCAATACAACAGAACCAGAAATGTCACCTTTTTTATTCCACTCATTCTTCCTTTTCAAAACCTGGTGCTTTCATTACCCACAATGCAACTTAGCCACTGAGTGACATCACTGGAGGCAGTTAATCAGATTACATGCAGCTTCCTCTGGAGCCACAAAAGGCTTTATACTTCTTTTTCACATATGCAGTAGTACTTCCGAAGAGCTATAAACACACTTTAATGTGTAAAATTGGTGGAGTTACCCTTTAAAAGCTGAACTGTTGTCTTGTATATTGTGCTGAGGACAGTTTGAATGCAGGAGTGTGACCTTACGGGCTGGATATTAGCCTGGAGAAGGGGGTTGACTGAAGCAGTGAGTCTGGATATGTTCACCTTTCCATCCCACCAACCATTTAAAACAACTAACTCCGAACTTAACATACCCCATCAACAGGTGGGACAATTGTTTCTACATGCTGTAATACATTTCCTAAGTGTTATCATGTACATGTGGAGGATTGATTGTGATTTTGGGCAAAAGATTGTGTAAACATACAATGTAAACAAATATTTTAAAAAGATTAGATCGATGAATAGTACTGGGTGAAAACTTAACATCATCCTGATCTTGTTTGTTCATTTGGATGCACTTTGCTCCCAACGAAAACAAACACTCAAAGTCGTTTTGTGGCACCCCGAAACATCTGTGATGCACACTGACATCTGATTCCACTGCAGCCCTATCCGTCCTAACGTTTCGTCAACCCAAAGAAAAAACAGTGACATTTCATCACTTGGCACTAATTATAACCAAGGTGCTTCTGCTATTCCAAATCAGATGCAACATAGTGAGGGCCTAAGATTAAGCTGATTAATAGAATGAGGGGCAAAAAAAAAAAAAAAAAAGAAATAGAAAAAAATAAAATTCACATGTACATAAAATATTCAAAATAATTGCTCCAAAAAAGGAGGAAAAACACAAAAAAAAGTAACATTCAGTTGTAACAGACAAATCTACATTGACGTGCAATCATCTACTACATGGTAATACTGTGAACTGCACCATCCCTCCCAAAAAAAAAAAAAAAGAAATGTAACAACACAAAACAATACAAACAAACAAGATTTAAAATAGATTCTGTATGGCTCCAGGTAGCTTCGAATGTCCGCTCCAGACCAGAGGCTCTAACCATATTCAGCAACAAGAAGAAGAGGAGATAAAATCATGTGTTATGAGTTTCTATTTGCTCTCTCTTGGACTCTTTCACGGTTTCAGTTCTGTAGTGTTTGTGTGTGTGAGTCTGGTGAACCGAGCGTCGCTTTTTCTGAGAGCAGACAACACTGGAGGAAAATACAGGTTTGTAAAAGGATTAACTCGTCTTGCCTACCCAACCGTGAACACATCTTAGCTTAGATTCTGGGATTATCGTACCTTACTGTATGTGGAACACAGACAAGATTCCTGTCATTTAAGCAACCCCCACCCTTCCTCACCCAATGCAGTTATACAAACACACACGCATACGTACAGAACACTTAGCGAGTATATGACAAGAAAAGGGGGCGGCTAAGTTCTGTAATAAAAACTGGACACATTCAGGAAGTGTGGGAATTGTTTCTGCTGGAATCGATTGCGAATCAGAGCCCTTACGATGCGATCGAACCAGGCCTGTCTGTGTGCGAGAAAGTGAGTGCGTGGCTCAAGAAATAATCCTGTAACTCCAAATCAATTCACGTGAGTGAAGAGACCAACAATTTAAAGTGTAAAAAAAGAAAAAAAAGTATTTTCAAACCCTTGAAAGTCTGATGGGTTAGTCCGATGTGAGTGTGCTCGCTGCGATTGTGTGTCCGGCCGATTAAAAAAAAAGGGAATCTTGCATTCAAGCGTGGCGGGGACACAAATAAAAAGTAGTTAACCCCCTTAGTAAAAGACAAGAGGACAAGAGGAGAGGTTATTTATGTCCGTCTGGTGAGAGAGGAGAGGAGAAGTCGAATGACTCCGCTGAAGTGCTGAACAGTCAAATAAACAAGACACAGAGCAAATGGGAGACAAGAGCAGTGGTGCAGGTCCTTGATCAGTAGTCAGTACATCCAAAAACAGTCACCTCCATTCACACTCACACACACACACACACAAATGCGTGTGCACACACACAGACACGCGCGCGCACGCACACACACACAGACACACACAGACACACACACACACGGTACTCTGGTTAAGGCAGTGGTGGCAGGTGAGGCTGCAGTGAGGCCGGGGCTAGAATCAGGGCTCATGGCAGTGTAAGCTCCCACTACTGAGTCAACACTCCTCCTCATCCTCCTCCTCCTCCTCCTCCTCCTCCTTCTGGTTCCTCATCCCTCTCGCCGTTGCTCACTCCTCAGCATCGCTCACTCGAATGACATCAGATTGGCTGGCACCTGCAAACAGAGGCCAGGTGTATGAAATGTAACAGATCAGTCAACAGTGTGTGTCAAAGTGTGTTGAATGTTCATGCAGCTCCGTACCTGTTGCCTATTGCTCTGACAGGCAGCACTCAGATGTTTGAACCAGAGCAGAGCGTTCATCCTGTTCCCTGCCTGGTACTTGTAGGTGTTACCTAGGCAACGGAGACAAACAGCGTGAGATGCCAAGTCTCTTGATCCCACCTGCTTTCTCAACACTCTGGAAAGATGGCTGAAGCCTCACTTGACTTTGGCCCCACACAGTTAAATAAAGTCACAGTGGAAAAGTTCAGGACAGAGGTGTGTGTGTGTGTGTGTGTGTGTGTGTGTGTGTGTGTGTGTGTGTGTGTGTGTGTGTATGCATGTGAAAATGTGCACAGGTGATGTCACCATTCAAACCAAACTCCAGTGACATGGTTCATATTTTTACTGCATCCGTTTTCAATGAGCTGACTGTTTGCTCGCTACTCATTTCCGTTTTGTTTTTCCTTTTGTGTGTGTGTGTGTGTGTGTGTGTGTGTGTGTGTGTGTGTGTGTGTGTGTGTGTGTGTGTGTGTGTGTGTATGTGTGCGCGCATGCATGCTTCTCACCATGCTCTGAGTCAGTCAGCAAGAAGACATCAGGATGCTCAGGATCGTCAGCCATCATGGCCATGAGACCCACCACACACACGCTCTTACTGGACGTCGACTTGAACTGGACAGAGGACAAATGGAAACAGAGTGTATTTTCTTTCTCACGATGACTTTGTTGTGTCTGATGCATCTTTTAACACAAGTTTTGTATGTGTGTCCTCTGGAGCTTGCCTGTGAGCCTACATGTGCTCTCCACAAGGTTCTAATTACCCTGTGAGTGACACACAGGACTGCAGTGATGTCATCGGTCCCATTATTCAATGAGTGCTACCATCTGTCTGTACACCCACAGTCCCCTCCACGCACGCACACACACATCTCAAGTCTTACCCTTACCCACACTCTCCTCTGAGCTCCTGAAGTTTCAGTTAATGTTCCCATCAAACTTGCACACATACACACACACACACACACACTCACACTCACACACACACACACACACACACAGGACAAATGTTTAACATTTCCCTTCTGCTGTGCATACCAAGTTAAAAACACATGAAGAAGAATCAGAAGTGTTTCGCCCTGAGTTCATTCTGTAATTAAACTTTTTCGCAGGCTGCCTTTATTGAACACACAATGTATGCAGACAGTTTGCAGAGCAGCTGCTGCAACTTCTGCTTCCACTGTAATCAATGAGACTCGCTACACCATATGTGAGCAGTGGTGCTTATGTGCCACCAAGATCAACTCTCATTCTTCTATTTATATTATTTACATGAGGTGCGCGCCGCCCTTCTATCCAGAAATTGGTTATAAAATGTCAATATTTTGTTAAATTAAACTACCTGTCTAAAGGAAATGACTCTAGATGGCTTCCACTTCGGGGTCTTGATCCCCCTGTCAGCATTTAAAGGGTAACTCCACCAATTTTACACAGTGAAGTGTGTTTACAGGTCTTGGGGAGTACTACTGCATATGTGAAAAAGTAGTATCAAGCCCTTTGTGGCTCCAGAGGAAGCTGCATGTAATCTGATAAATTGCCTCCAGTGATGTCACTCAGTGGCTAAATTGCATTGTGGGTAATGTGGGCGCAAGGTTTTGAAAAGCAGTCCACTGGTTTGGCATTCTACTTCTGTAACACTGTTGGATTAATTAGGGATAGTTTAGAAACAAATTATCAAAATCAATACAGTAGAACCAGATATCACCTTTATCATTCCACACATTCTTCTTCCTTTTCAAAACCCGGTGCCTACATTACCCATTATGCAACTTAGCCACTGAGTAACATCATTGGAGGTAATTTATCAGACTCCCCAAGACCTGTATACACACTTTAATGTGTACAATTGCTGGAATTTCCCTTTAACAAGTAGCTGGTGGTTGCTTAGTAACTTCAACTGGCTTACTGTCACCTGTAGATGTTAACATATCCAAGTTTCACAGCGCTGTGTTAAAACTGAAGACACAATCCCAAAAATGAATGCTCACTGTCTTGGTTTGCCTGTGACTCGCACAGCCCTACACATCTGTGCGCTGCAGGTGTAGCCAGTAAACAAATATATTCCGCTGCACATCAGCGCCACAAACAGTCTGCAAAGGTTACATGTTCAATGAGGCCAGACTGTAAGAGTGAGTAAGTAATCACTATCATGTGTCGTCTACTTGGAAAACTGAGTGTGTTTTTTGGGTCACTTGGTGCATTTATTCTCACAACTGCAGTTCACGTGGAAGAGTTCTGAGACTCTCAGGTGTTAAGTAATGTGCTGTCTGTTATTGTCGTCATCTGCCTAAACAAACAAACATAGTAAAATCTCCAAAGGTTCTATCATCCCCTGTAAAAATGCAGACTGTTAACAGATGACGTGGAGGGTCAGTGTGTCTAAAAACTGCAACACTTCATCATCAGTTAGGTGTCAGCTATTAAATTAATCGCAAACTATTCTGATAATCGATTCCAGCCTCTTAAATGTGTGTTTTTTTCTGGTTTCTTTGTTTTTTATAGACCAAACAACTCATCGATTGAGAAAATAATGACAGATTTATCAACAACGAAAATGACTGTTAGTTGCAGCCACAGTGTGTGTGTGTTTGTATAACTTACATGTTTTCTCTCAGTGGCCTTCAGGGACTTGGCAGGGTAATAGTAGAGCTGGGCTCCGCAAAGAGCAACCCAGTATTTGGTCCATGACGCCACCTGGAGGAACAACAGTGATATCCGATTGTCAGCTTGATTGAGTCAATGAAATGCAACAGTACGACACTCATGTGCTATCAGATCTCCACGGGATGTTTGTGTGAGTCACAAACCCTTGACTGGGACAGATAAAGAGACACGATCAGAGAGTAAGAGACGAAGATGAATCACAGGAGAGACTGTAATGGTTTGGGAAACCTGGCTGGATTAATGGAGAACAACTGTTCATAATTAGCATCTTGTTCCATAAACACTAAAGGATTTTAAGACTAACACAAGGAAAATAAAGAGAGTTACGAGATGAGGGAAAAGCATCTGAAAGAAAAAAAAGGGACTAACCCTAACCTGCCAATTAATACTCCTGGTGTGAAGAGATTTGACCTGACTACAGTGCCAGATCAGGAAAATATTTTTTTTAGACCTTGTTACATCATCAAAGGAGTTCGTAAATCACCAACACGACCTGTGACAGTTTGAAGTTGTTTCAACTGCACACAGAGGTTCAGATTTGTTTCCAGTCAGAACGGCATAGGATAATCTCAGTTCAAATATAAAAAGGCCTAAAGAGGCCCAAGGCAAACAAAAGCGGGGGGGAAAAAATGCAAGCCCGGTCAGAGAGGATGAGAATTACAGTAAGTGTAAGGAACAGGCAGAAACAAAGATGTTCTGCAGGTTAAAGAGTCTCTGAGGTCCTATTTTGCGCTCTGCAGACAGCATTTATTGCCCATCTGCTCCTGTATAGCTGTAGGTAGGTATACAGTATGTGTATGAATAGCACATGGACACATGCACGTGTACAAGCCTGAGCCCAAAAACATTAATCAAGTCAGTCAAAGTCATAGCATTTATTGCCATACGCACAGTGAAAGAAACAAGTTTCCCTGTACAATGAAATTCTTCCTTTGCTTTCCACTCAGAATGCTGTTTTACAATGAAACACAAGTTATAAAGTTAAAGGTTAAAGGTGCAGCACATCGCCAGAGTAACCGCAAACTGCTGCTGACTGTAGCTGCCATTAGCTATTTAGTTCATTAGCAGTGCAGCTAGGGGTCCAGATTGCGATCTCATAGCAATGGGGGAGTGTTGGTGTGCACCTTTAAAATATCAAAAAGTACAAAAATACAAGAAAAAACAGGAATACGGAGATAAAAAATATACACAGATGTATAAGATGTATAAAGTGGTAAGTACATGAAAATACAAACAAAAACTCTGCGTTCAAGAGCGGAGCTAGCAAAGACGTCTGCCATGGTGGGCACCATCTTGAGATCAAAAGATGCTGTGTAAAACATTAATAACAGAATGTGATCATTTGCTAATCCTTTTTGAAATAGACTTGATTGAGAACAGTACAAAGACATTATTTTATAATGTTTTGCCCTCATAAAGTCATTGATTTTAGTTAACGCAACAGTGAAACACGTGAAGGATATTCCTGCAGTACATGGGCTCAGGAAAACTTTGTCAAACTGCTGTTGCTAAACACAGTTTGTTTACATATGATTGCATTCTGTTTTATTTACGTCTTACAAGGCGTCCCAACTTTTTTTTGAATGTGTGTGTGTGTGTGTGTACATGTGTGTGTATTCTCACTGTTGGTTTCTTGCCCTCCTTGAGCACGGTCTTCCGTCTCAACACCCCCTGCACTGTGACCGCTCCGGGATACAAGTGAACTGCGAGCTCCTCTGACTCCGCTGAGCTACAACAGGACAGAGACAAACATTACAAGCTATATACACAAACATACACACAGGAAAACATGCATGTTCTCATGCGCGCACACACACCAGATTAAATCAGAGATGAACTAGTAATAAAAAAGGCAGACGCGATCTGCAAAGCCACCATAAACTCTGCTACATGAAAGCGCTTTTTCGTTTAAAACTACATCTATTTCCGTCTTGTTTTCACTGAAGTGAATTTCACAGATATAAATCTTAACACTGGTATCTGCAGAGAGAGGAGCAGAGGCAGACAAGGTGGTGTGCAGATTGTGTCTGTCTGGAGGATCAGAGCAGGAAGCCCAGAGCAGGAGCCCAGTGAAGCCTGGTGGAAAGAGAGAGAGTGAGAGAGAGAGAGAGCGAGAGAGAGAGAGAGGGAGAAACCCATCCCTGACCGCAAGGGACGCTTAATATGCAACGTCCATGAGAATTGGCTTTAATAATCCTGAAGAGTCTGTTCCTCTCTAACTCAGGAATGAGGATGTAACAGTTTCTTTCCAGTAACACATGGAGCTGAGTGGGACTTTGGAAACTCATTTTAATCTCCAAGCTTTGAAATATCGTGGAAAGTCATCACAAGAAGAAGTCCAGGTTGACTATGAGCTCTGTGTGTGTGTGAGTGTGAGTGTGAGTGTGAGTGTGTGTGTGTGTGTGTGTGTGTGTGTGTGTGTGTGTGTGTGTGTGTGTGAGAGGCATGCAAGAAAATTAAGAAAGGTAGATTAGATGAAGAATCATGACCCCAAATCGATTCTTTGCCCTTCACCTGATTTCACCAACACACACACACCTGTTCCCCACCACAGCATTACCCCAGCACTACGCACACACACTAAGCACCAGCACACAGCGGCCCCTGGCCCTGGTAGGGTCTGAGGGGGCGTGAAGTGAGGATAAGAGAGGTTTTGGTTGAGGTCAGGTTTCGGGACGCGTGTACCTGCTGGGCCTCAGGACTCCTCTGTAGGGGATGCGGGCCACGCGGGTCACTGGGCCCAGAGAGTGATAGAAGCGAGTCCTGTTCAGAATGGAATAAGACAGGATAGGATAGGGGCACGGGGACACTGTTAAGGCTGTATGTGGGTGTTTATTGTGTGTGTTGTTTTTCCCTTCAGATTGCATGGGTTAGGGCTGGATGAAGGAGCTGTCATTTGGTTAGAGGAGTTACTGATGAATGAGTGCTTACAGGGTCATTCAATAGCTTAAAGAAATGGTGTTTTGGAAAGAAGAAGCAGAAGAATCTTGAGCTGTTTATTTCAGAAACTAGTGAGTGTGGACACTTGTTGGCACAGTGGGACTGCTGGTTAGGGGATTTAAATGTTAAGCACTTAATACATGTTAGGCTGCAAGAGAAGCAGAAGCGTCTGAGAGCAGCGGTGGAGGGATGAGGCGTGACGGAGCCCCGGCTGCGAGGCTAAAAAAGCAAGGCTGGGCATGGCGTCTTTTGTTTGAGTTTCTAATGGCAGATCATTTCGCATAGCTGTGTCTCGAGGCCAGAGCTTTGAAAATTATACAATCACATCTGGGATGGAGGGATTTTTTATGATCTTACATGTGGATGTGATGAAAAGGCAGCGCAGACACGGACATATTAGCCTTACCTCTCAAATGCTGGCCAAGACACCTCCTCGCTGAGCTCAGAACCCTCGCTGCTCCCTGTACACAAACACAAACCGTCACTAGAAAATACACAACATGTCTTTGACGGAACAAACAGTGTGCCAAACATGTGCGAGTCTTACCAAGTGAAATACCGCTGGACAGAGTTGAACTCTCCGCTTGTCCTCGGGTGGGACTGTGGCTCTCCATCACACTGTCGTCCAACAGATGGCGAGAACCGGCATTGGGGAACGTCGCACTTTTAAACTCCACGGTATTCATCTTATGGATAAAACTACGTGGACACAGATCGAAGAGAGAAGGAAAAAGAAAGACTTTGAATGACAAAAAAGGTATATATAAAAAGGTCATCATCATCTTCATCAACATGCAGAAAAACTGACTTGTAGCCCAGGCTGTGGCACTTCCTGTGTCCGTATGGCAGCAGGTTCCTGGGCGAGGGCGGTGTGGCCGGGACTTTGGTTCCTTCAGCTGCTATCGTACATTTACGACCACAGAGAGGAGATGCTGACGCTTCCTGGCCTGTGGATAAAATAAGAGTAAGGTCAGATTTATCAAGCAGGTAGGTAATAATAATTCTACATTTAACACCCAACTTACCGACGAGATCCTCTTTGGAGGCGTTTGCTCGTGGTGTGCTGGTGCCTGGCTCGATCTTCTGTGACAACCTAAATACAAAAAACATTCAACCACCAGCTTGAATTCATTCTCTGTGGATTCACTCATTACACAAATAATTATGCGGATGGAAGATTCTTCGGGAAACACGGATGAACGCAGTGCCTGACAGCAAACTATAAAATTAGAAACAGGATAAAAATACATATTTTGATCTTCCAGGCAGGAAATTGCTCCTGTGACTAAATCAGAAATGATGAGGCCAAATCTGGGTGAGTTGGGCAACAGCTGTTGTTCTTTGAGGTTTGTTTCTTACTTGTAATTGTCGTCCTCCACAAACTTCTGCAGCTCCTCGATATACCTGACTGAGTTGAGATACTTCTGTACATGAGGCAACACTGGTATATCTGGAAAAGAGAAAGATAATAACAAACATTAGCAAAAATGTACGCCTTCATGTGATCTAAAACATTTACTTCAAACTTCACAAGCTCAGGTCAGTGACAAAGCAGTAGCCTGAGTGCTACTAGGTAAGAGTTCATGGAGAAAAATATTTGATCTCTCCAAAACTCTGCCAGTTAAATAGCTCTATATTCCAACAGTATTCACTGTTACAGAGTGTTTACTCAGTAACACATTTCTCTCATCATCCTTCTCATGCAGTAAAAGAGCAAAGAAATTTTCTGCTATCCCTGCCGACATTCAATCAGGACAGAGAACTCCAGAAAGAGGAGGTCCTATCTGCTCGTGTTTGACGATTACCGCTCCATGTTCTTGTGGTGACACAAAGAGGATGGACGGGATTGCTAACTGCAAAATGGACAGGAAGTTAGCTGAAACGACAACAACGCTTAAAGCAGCTTTAACAGACATTTATTGAAATGAAAATCTTTTGAGATTGCCACTTTGAAACGTATGAAATATCCTATAAAACCTTAGTTTTGTTGACTGATGCTAAATGCAGATGGAGTAAACTATTCCCAAGTCTTTTTAATTCAATATATTCAGATTTCACAAAAACACACACCTATGCCACACTGCCATCCCATGAGTTTGTGTAGCTGTGTGTGTCTGAGCTCACCGTAGGTACAGGATCTCTGCAGGTCCGATATGATTCTGAGAATGTTGTTCATCAGGTTTGATCTCTGTTCGTTCTCGAGTATGCTGCCCGTGGAGGGGTAGGCCGAGTCTATATACGTTAGATCGTACAGGTACATCCCTGAAGTAAAAAAGCAGACGGACAAAAAAAAAAGAAAAGATGAAACATGTTACATCAAACCAGGAGAAACGCACAACCCTGCTCTCTCAGCCTTGAGGGCCCCGGTGCGAGCCAAACGAGGACATCTGTTGATGGTGTTGCATTAAACACCACTGGAGAACATGAAGATTTTCCTTCCCTCTTATTAGAAAGCAAACACGGAGACACACAGACAAGGCTGGATGTCTTAATACAGCCAGATTTGCTTGGATGCATGACGTAAGTGCCATGCAGCTGTGGATTGATTGGTGTGAAGACCAGCTGGTAATCACAAACTGCTTGTCAGGAATAAGATCCCTGCACAAACTTTCTGCATATACTTTGCACATGTTTCAAATGGACTTTTTCCCTCATGGATCTAAATAAGTTCCTTGGTTGGATGACTGATCTTCTCTTCAGCCTTTCCAGCTCGAGGCCATCTCTCTCCCCTCCCTGCTCCCGCTCTCATTGCGTCTTTTTGGCAGACTTGGAGCAGAGATGAGGATCTTAGTATCTCATTACATAAATATTAACATTAAGAGACAAATGCGGGAGCAGCTTCCCACCATTCTGAAAATGGAGATTACCAGAATCGGACTAATGATGCGCCTGTCCTTACACTCTCCTCTTTTCTCCTCTATGTCCCCCTTTCTTGCTCAGTGTTTCTTATTTTTTCCTTCTTTCTTCTTTCACACGCCAGCATCGAGATGGAGTACAGATGTAAGAAAAGTTATCACACAGTAGACAACTTGACACTCCCCCTTCCCCTGCCTTGGAAAACGGCGTTAAACTCACAGATGTGTGCACATACACACACATTTACAGCAAAGTCTAAACACAGATGCACAAATAAGCCGAGACAACAGAACTGCAGGATTAGCGCCAGTAGATAAAAGGGCCAAACCCTTGTCTTCACGATACCATACAAACACACAAACACAACCCCATCTGATAAGAATCACAGAGAGAGAGAGAGAGAGAGAGACGATACAGTTCACAAGCGTTCGGAGACGCAGCTGTAAGAGGGGGAAAATGAGAGATGGGGAGAAGAGGAGGAAGAGAGGGATCCTGAAGGCTTAACCGCTGTAGCTGGTCTTCTGAGAGCTTGTCAGGGATAACAGCAGTTAGTCATGCACAAATCCATACTGCCTGGAACACCCACAGACAGATGCGTGCTCTGAGGACCTGTGGTTAGGGTACACAGGCGCTTTGTGCGTGTTTACATGTGGCAAAAGAGGATCAAGTTTGAAACCTGAAGGTTGGAGGGAAGACATGTGGTCACAAAGCATAAAGGAATGCTCATCTGCTATCTGCTCTATTCTGCCAGTTAGTTACAAGATCTTTCAAATATTTCAGCACAAACGAAAACAAAAACATATCTGTCCACATCCGGCACACCTAAACACAATAAAGTAAGCAGTGATAAGGAGCATGCAAAGAGCAGACTACACCTGAGGGATATTCTGCAGTAACAAATCATTTTTATCCGCCTTCCTTTTTTCTCCTGCTCTCTCAGCATAAGCTCTACAGGAAGCAGCTCTGAAACCTCAGCAGCATTACAATCAGCTCTTCCTCCAGCTAAAGGAGAAGGCAGAAGGGGAGGGGAATTGTGAGTTGTAATCAAAGAAGAAGGGGTCAAAGCAGCTCATGTGTGCGCCCCAGACTCATCAAAAGCGCGTCTGGATTCAAACGGGTCATGTTTCCTCCCACTTCTTCCACACAAGAACCATGAGGGTCATTGTTGAGGATGGGAAACTTAATGAGGCAGCTCTGTTATTCTCTTTTTCTGTCTTTTTTTCTCCCATTAGAGTGACATCAGAGGTAGGCTGGGCCACTCCAAAAAAAACAGAGAGAAGGAAAAAAAAAATCAAACTCCCACACCCTCATCCCCCTTCTCCTCCCCTCTCTTCCTCCTCCCTCTTTTCAAGTCTCCCCCATCCTTTGTGAAAAACTAAAGGCATCAGTCGTCAGAGCTCAGTGTGTTCAAGCGGCCGGCTATTGAACCATGCCCCAGCCCGAGCCCCAGGACAGCTGAGTCTACAGGGAGGAGCACATCTTTGGGGAAGTAGGGCCTTGGCAGAAATAAAGGCGCTTATATTGTGATTTCCAGCTGCAGGACAGAAGGAGTGAGTGGAGGGGAGCACCTCAGAAGACTGGGACAAAGAGAGACAGAGATGAGTCCTGATCACTGCAGCTCGGTGAAGACAAAACACAGCACACACGTGAAACTATAACTGCAGGAAACACACCCCCACTGCTGGTAACAAAAAAGGTAAAAGTCATTTAGAGTTCATTCTGCTTCTAAGTTTCGTTTTTGGAGTGCCGGCATGACAGTGTGTGCGTGGGTTTGTAGGTGTATGCATGAGTGTGTGTGTGTCAGAGCAGCTGTGAGGGCTCTGGCTGAGAGGTTGGAGAGGTTAGGACGTTTCGTGACTGGAGGCTCCGGCTGCAGACAGAAACATTTAGCAACGCTTCTTTGGCTTTCCTCCGGAGTCTGAGGCCTGGGATGTACAGCATGCTGAGAGCTGTATCATGTGTGTACATTCAACACCTACTGTACAGGAGACCATGTGAGGGGTGTAAAGAGTGTGTAGGATGTCATTTGTGTAGGCAGGGACAGAGTCAAGTTTAGTGAATTGGCATTTCCATAGTATGGAGGGTATGTTTTAAAGGTGCACTGTGTAGTTTTGGGGAAGAAATTTGAATTAGAAGAGAAAGATCTTCTTTGACTGATTTTTTGATGCCTAAACAAACTAAATAAACAAACTCTTTGTTTGTATGACCGAATAAACTGAATAAACAAACTGACCTTAAAGGACAACACAATTCCATACTGTTTTACTTTGTTTATATTTGGCGGACCCTGCCACCTTTCGAGCTTCAATCAGTGTTCTGGGGACCTTATTTCCCTCAGAGAACAGCTTGTTTATTCAAGCTGTTGACAGTTGTTGTCAGTTGTGACACAGTTTATTCTGAGGTTCTTCTCCAAATCTACATGGTGCCTCTTTAATGGAATATAAAGAAAAACAAATAATGAAAAACTTTCAATGTTTTTATTTTTTTTTATTTATTTTTTTTAGATTTAACACTTCCAACTGTTAGGCCTTATCTAAAATTTAAGAAACAGAAAGCTAAGAGAAAGTTAAGAGAAAGAAAAGTAGGGCATTCCTGCTAAACACTTGGGGGAGGCTGATCTGATCAGATGGAGAGATTTGAGCTGTGGAGCCAGGCTTGTTTATTTTTTCTTGGCTTTTGGTTTCCTAATACAGCACCATCTGAGCCTAGGCCACGAACTGGGGGGTGGGGGGGTTAGTGCAGGGATGGCGCACAACTTAACCTGGTGAAATCGGGGATTAGATCAATAACATTACACCAAACGAGGTGGTGACAAGCTTTTCCCCATTACATATGAGCGTTAAGAGATGCACAGAAAGTACATTGTAGTTCTTGAAAAAGTTGACTGTAAGAGACTACAAGTCTGCCGTGTAAAGGGGGGGGGATAGAGACGATACAATGTAATTCAACGCTAACCACATCCTCTATCAAATACACCCTGTGGACAGAAAACACTTCAGTCAATACCTTGCCATGATAGCAAAAGCTTTGAACGCTAACAACATCAATCTGGTGCACTTCCATATCACCAACTAACAATTATCTTCAAATGGTTTCACTTATGTCAGGGTCTGGTGTTGGGATCTGTGGAAAATATTCTGTTTTGCTACAAAGCCACATCTGTGAAGGCTGTAAACGACCATGAGAGGAGAGGACAGTGCTGAGAGCGCACACATACACACAAAAACACACACCCTTTAAAGGAGCTTCAAAAAGCCTAAGCTTGAGGAAAAAGGCCAAAATGAGGGGAAAAAGGCTAAGAAAACATATCATGCTTTCTTCTCTCATTTTTCTTGCAGGGTAATAAATCTTAATTTCAATACCTCTAATAACTCAGCCTAGAAAAGAAAAAAGCTAAAAAAGATGAAGAGAAGGACGGAGCAGCTGTCTGAGAAATATCCAGGACATTTCATGTTGCAGCCACAGCGCTTGGCTCTCAGGTTCACCTGAAACTGGCCTTAAATGGGTCATTACAACCAATCCACACATAAACTAACCATTCTCCTAACCCTCACTCCATGTTATAAATCACTACAGAATTTCTGTTTGATGTCTTTCCTATTAAAGATTTTAAAACTCCCAGGACAAGCCAATAAAGAGCGGTCAGGTAGTGCACGGTAGGCTGTCAGAGCCAGTTAACTGCTGCCCTCCCCCAGCCATCCTATCACAGATTATGTTGTAACGCAGCAGGAGATTGATAGCTCACTCAGCCAGCACTGGCCAACTGTGGTTTTTGGGCAATGGGCATGTGGCCAATTGTATCTCAGTATTTGACCAGAGGCTATGTGCTGACCCTTCACAGACGCAGATGTTTAACGGACAGCTCGGCCGATCTTATCTGTAAAACACACAGATAACACACCCTGGGTACAGACGTGGGCTTGTCCAGAAACCGCTGCTCTCTTGCTTTGCTGACCACATGCGGTTAAATCCAACCACAGCAGAACAAGCCGGACACATTATATTACTTAAACTCAAGCTACGAGGCTGCCTGTAGCGCTGCTGGATGTGGCTGAAGAATAACAAAAAATTACAACTGTGGGGAGAAAAAAAAGGAGCTGCAGCAGAATCCGAATGAAAGTCTCTAGCTGCGGCGTTGGACTCATTTAGAATCCCCCTAATGAGAGCTTGGACACAGTTGAACGGACAGGTCACCATAGGGAGGAAGAGGTCAGCCAGGAGGGTCGACACAAACACACAAGAGAAGTGGAGGCATGTTACCAAGTAGAGCCGATGGCTAAAGAGTGTGTAATGCAGTGTGAATTTATTTGCTGATTCAACTAATAGAAAGCATGTGCAGCCGGTGGTATGACAGCTTAAGGTTAAGTGTGACTCAGAGGAGAAATAAAACTCAAGAAGAGAGTGGCGAGTGCGAGTAATCTCCTAAACCTTAAGATTTACACCAACCAGCCAACCAAACATTTTTATAAACGCTGTAACATTTTTATCCTCCCTCCTCCCGGCTCTCCTCTCTCCCCTGACCCTCCTCCAGTTATTCTCTAATGCTTGAAACCTTAGCAGCAGCAGCGGCGGCGGCAGCAGCATGTGTTCGTTCAAAGCCAAGTGTCACTTTACGAGTTAAATTCAATCAGAGAGAAAAGCCACCTGAACGGTCAAGGTAACAGCTAATCTGTCAGCCTGGGTCAGAAATTACTGGGGTAATTTTGTTACGCAAGAATTAATACCATGCTGCACATATGGACATATAAATAAGTGCCAGTGTGCGTTGTGTTGGCGATGAGGGGCAGGCTGTTTGTTCTGCGACGGGGGGAGGTAAAAGGATGAGTGCCGAGGAGTGATGGAGGAGGGTGTTGGAGGGTTGAGGGTCCTTATCTTGACAAAGTATGACAGATGGAGAGTGACGGCCTTATATGAACTCTGCCCCCCCTCCACCCATCCTTGAGCATAAGAACGGTGTGTTTGTGCATCTAAAAAGAAGGGGAAGAAGAAGGGGACCCGTTTTCCACAAAGACCGATTGATTGCAGGGGTTGTGGAGTGGAGGGGCGTGGGGAGGGGTGAGGTAGAGGAAGGGTGGGGCTGCACCCTAATCCCACATATAGACCTCTGACCCCAACATCAGCCCACATGTTTAGAGTTTCACTATAGAAGAAGGAAAACAGATGGGGGCCGTGGGGCCTCGGGGAGTTTTTGGAGGCTCCCTCCTCGGTAATACAGAGTTGTGAAGGGAGACGACTCAGTACCTAGAAAGCAGGAACCACTTCTGTGGTTATTATTGGATTGGTTGTGTTCTAACCACAGGCTAATGTCTTCCTAAACAGAACCACTTAATCTAACACAGCGTCTTCGTTTTTCCACCTTCTAACTCTAGAGGGAGGCTTCAGGAGCAATTACTAGCACCAACTGTAGAGGAAATCCTATCCTAGCTCTTTCTATCTGCTCTGATTCCTGTTTTAATATTTCCAACATGCGCTGTTTAATGAGAAAACATAACAACGACATCAAGACTGTCCCACGGTGTATTTCCTATTAAACTACGGTCGCAGTATTTCATCTCTGGGCGCTTTCATCAAGTTTACAAGTTTTTCCTAGTTGTTAGCACAGTTTTTAACGTTTAGTCATTGATTGTTTCATAATGTCAGGACTTTTACTGCTTCCCTTCCTTCTCATGCTGTGTTCCGCTCTCTACTCCCTGTCCTTTATAACCTAACATCTTAGCTATTTATTTCAATTCAAACTTTTCATCTGACTTCTGGACAACTCCCCACACCTCAGATGAAGAGAATCGCCCCTCATTTGAATTCCTGACACGTTCCAATTCATACATCAATTTCTGAATCTAAAAAACTGATTATTCCCGCAATTCCAAACCAGTAACATGGTTTCTCAGCTGTTTCCCACCAAAGACTCTGCAACCAGTCGCTTTAGCTAGCGCGAAAGTCAAATTGTGTCTTTAAGGGACAAAGTGTCTTGAGTGCTCATGTAACTGAGCTTTCATTGACGGAAACAGTGGCTGGTGACATCATGTACAGATGTGATGGAAGTCAGTTTCTGGCTGCGCACCAACAGCAGAGCTGGCTCAGCTCCATGTTGTCATGTAAAGCAGAGCTGCTGTTTATTGTCAAATCAAATCCAAAACCTCTTCTCTCCTCCGCTCACCTCCTTTTGTTTTTACTTTTCTCTCTTTCTCCTGACCAGTAATGATATGTCGTAAGTTTCAGTCCATTTTGGACTTGTTGTGGGAAAGTCTGAGGTCCAGATGGGGGAGTGGAAGCCTGGAAATACATTGGCTATGAAAATATAAATACATTTTGTCGAAGTCTTTCTCCCCCGTTTGGTTTACAGACCGACACATCAGAGCTGGTAAATCACTGCGGGAGACGCGCTGTGAGCAAGAGCTCAGAAACCAACACAGCAGTCAAAAGACACTTCTGGCAGGATGACAGACTGGATCTTAATTTCACACTCTCGTGGGCTCTAGCTCATGTTCCTCACCTGATACATGCATGAACAGTCCAGTGCACTCGACTTAATGTACTCGCAGATCACCAGAACGGATTCTCCCATCTTGTACTTATTGAATGTGAGGGCAAGAGTATTCGTAGACTCTGTTTTAAATAATGTACAGTCCTGCAATAAATTCTACACTCTTGAAGGTTTTGAAGTTCAGTTTATTTTGAAACGGTTTTACAGAGGTCAATTGTATGGTCATTTTGGAGGATGTGGTTTTGAAGGTAGGATTTAGTGCAGCACCGTTGTACTGGACAGCATTAGTTTTAGTTGGATGAATCTAATAAACTTCCAAGTCAAATAAATACTGTATGACAGTGAGTTTAATGGGATTCATCCCAAAGAGACACCTGCACCGAGCCAATTTTCCACAGAAGCAGTTTAACTGTTTATTAAGCAGTTTGCCTTGGCTCAGATCACAAAATGATGTCTGCGTTCTCTAAGGCCAACACACACACACACACACACACACACACACACACACACACACACACACACACACACACACACACACACACACACACACACACACACACACACACACAGTAACCTGAAGCCACAAGTGTGACATATGGCTGTCTTTCTGATGCAACAACCAACATTCGTTATGCTGTTTAAACGACGAGGCTAAACACATTTTTCCTGTCAAGCCGTAACGTAAGCAGCCGTGTTGCTTAATGAGCACTCTGTTCATTTCCTCTCTGACGACATGCAGAGAAAAATTATTTCTGTCTCCCACTCAAGCATAAAAAAGCTAATCATCGTTCATGTGCTACATTAAACTCCCGCAGAGAAAACTAAGGTAGACAAAAGCCAGTTTCCTCGCTATACACACAAACCCCTAGAGTGAGTGTGGGCTGATCATTATTAAGGAAAGTGAAACCGAATCTGAAATAGTCAGCTGTGGGCTTTATTCAGTCAACCAACAACACTGGAGAGCACAGCTGAGCTGATGATCAGGGTGAGCAAAGCCAGAGGCAAAGCTGACACCACTTTGCACTTTCTGTGCATGCCTGTGTTTAAAAATGTAGGGCAAATACAGGTACATATGTCAAGAAAAATAACCGTTTGTGCCTTTGTGTGGCATGAAGCAGTCCAGAGATCTTTAATTATTGTTTAGTGAATAGACAATAGCCTCAGCACTCACAGAATCACTTCTGCTACTCAAGTCAAAGAGCTGGAGAACTAAAAGAAGGGAAGAGACTTGACCTATAATGAGACAACACACAACCTGAACAAAAAACACAAGCGAAATATAGAGTCTATGGCACATTTGACAGTTTTCCCTTAAAAGGATGACAGGGTTATTCTAATGGGCTTGAACAATAACATGATTGTGTCTTATTCAATTGAAAATTATCCCAAGTAGGATGAAAAACTTTGTGGTAAAGACCACAATGGAAGACAGTGTCATATGAATACTGCCAGTCCTTAGACTGTTCCAATAACAACCATGAAAATAAATTAAACCATAGCTCAGACGGAGACAGAGACAGACAGTGAGGACAATTAAAAAGCCACTGTCATATGTCTCCTGACTATTAATAACTATAAGTGGGGTGATGACCCAGCAGTGCACTTACAAAGACTTATGAAGCTCACACTGTTGCCAAAACATAAGGCGGGTGGAGTTAGAGGCCCGCGGCAAATCCTTCCTACCACACACTGGTTTCACATGGATGTTATGGAAAACAAGAGCTGTTTGTCTGTACAGCTGAGCCAACAAGAAATTCTATTTATATTTAGGAGAAAATTAGTTTCAGTTATTATTATTTGCTGTACTGCTTGCAGCCCAAGACTTTCATATGTCTCAGTGATTTAGCTGTAATTGGAAGACCTGGAGAGAAAAGAGGCGAAGGAACACAAAACAGAGAAAGCAAAGAGAAAGGAAAGAAGGAAGAAGTAAGGTTCACACGGAGAGGAGAGTAATTAAACGGACAGAAACAGGCAGAGAAAAGAATGCATATTTGTCAAGACTTATAAACGAATAGAAGCTATTCATCTCAGAGAGCTCCACATCAAGTTCATGATGCCTGGTCAGGAAAGATAAATGGGCCATGACCCACTTTCTTCCCCTTTTAGTCTCTTCCATCTTTAATCCACTACTGTCTGTGCTGTCTTTTTAAATCTGCGTGCTTTGTTTCAGCCTTACAGCATGTTGCTCCTCATCTCCTTCCCTTGTGTGGTCTCTGTAGTATTCGAGCACGTAGCTCACTGCTCTTCTTTTTGTTCTGACTGAAAGCAACATTTCTCTGAAGCACCTCAAAATGCATTTCCAGCTACATAATACTCAAGAGTTATAAACACATGAGGGAACATTGCTCATTTATACCAAGGCACACAACTCCAGGCAGTACTTGTGAGCCAAAAGCAATATTTTGGCCTTGTCCAACGAATGGAAATAAAACAATGCACATGGTACATGAACTTATTTCAACTTGTCATAAAAATGCACAATCGTATAAGAAAAGAAAAAGTGCTTCCACTGTCCCACTTCCAATCTGGCGAGATTTAAGTGCAGCCTGTTGGGAAACATCCAATAGTGTCTGACTTTTATTATTTGTTGCTTCTTTTGTTGTTGAATCTGAAAAGAGCCAGATGTGGACTACTGCTGGCATAATTGGCCCTTCCAGGTCTGCTGAACCAATACAGTCAAGTAGGACGGCTGGCTGCACAGATCACTACAAATGTGATACACAAACTCTCACCCTACAGAAAGAAATCTATATTCCCAATCCACAACAAACTGTACTGCCTACATCCTAAGTATGTGAAGGCATGCTTGCGTGCATAATGTTTTACTCCCAAAGGTGAGCACTTTATGTTTTCCGCTCAATAGCTACCAAGTCCCCAAGCACTTCAGCAGTGTTTAGTTTCGGTTTGTTGGGGTAGAACAAAGGAGCCGCTCTGCTTGTTCTGGGGAAACACTGTAAACCTTGTAGCTTCACGACACACTGGTGACCTCTCCACGTTCCCTGGAATGTCTTTGATATTCGGTGGTTCCATGAAAGAGACTAGGCCCCTCATACTCAGAACCACCACCAAGGAGGAAATAAGGCTCCAAAGGATAGGAAAGAGAGGGAACGAAGGGCAGAGAAGGAAAGAAAAAGGAGGATAAGAAAGATGGGAAATGAAGGAGGTGGTGGTTGATGGATGAGCTGCAATGATGCCTTTCTTGTTCATGCTTAGAGTGCATGAGGTTGACTGAGGTTGATGCTGAAAGGACAACTTGTGGAGCTCACAGCAGCTGTAGTAAGTATGGGTGGGCGATCTGCTGATTTTAAAATCACGACTGATCTTGAAGGTGTCCAAAATGTATATCTGAGATGAATTGTCTGTTCTGTTTCCAAACTTCACACAACCTTTACCTTTGCATCGCTATAAAGGTCATTAATAGCTTGCAGCGTGGCAGAAATGGAGCACTTCTTTTTTTTACGCAATATTGTGCTTTAATGGTGCAAATGCAGGAACTAATTGGCCATTTCAAGTCTGGCCATAGTCTCGTGATATTGTTTCTCAGGCAGATCGCCCACCCCAGCAAAAAGCCGGTCATAGTTTGGAAGAGAAGTTACACATGAGAAGTGATACCGCTGACGCTGCTGTTAAAGTCATTAGCAGCTCTCACCGAGGTCAGCAAGGATACAGTACCTGGTTACGCTGTCAGACACACTGGCTGCTGGAAAAACACACCATGAAAATGAAGAACATCTCTGGATAGTCATGCACAAACAGTACTCAATCATATGGATGGACACACAAGCTTACACATACCAGCAAGAGTGTGTGCACACATTTTAGTTCTGCAGTACTAACTGTAATCCTGTCCCTTCTCTACATTGTTCCAAGTGACAGAGTTGCCAGAATTCCTGAAGAACCACAATGGCGTCATGTGAGAGACACATAGGGCCTGAGTTTCAGGGTGGAGGTAGAGCTTAATGATGTGGCACTGAGTAAAGACTGACTGAAGAGTGATGGAGTGGATCGGGGTGGGGGGGTGGGGGGTGGGGCTAGACAATTTTGGTGTTGCGCAGGCCCAGGCCAGGGTGTTAAGGGGAACAGTGTGTACAGCTGTGTATGTGTGTCTGTGTGTGTGTTTCTATGCTTGTGCATTGATGAGAAACAGAACCACAATCAGCAGGGGTGAGAAAGAAGCGAGGGAGTGCCAGGAGTCACCCCTCAAATTAGACAGGGCTGAAGACAACTCTGCACAAACTGTTTTCCTACCTTCCTCAAACATCCCTGCAGTGACCGTCTGTATGTGTTCGTTTGTAAAATCTTTCAAGTGTAACACAAATACTGCCTCCTCCTCGACATCCCTGTTGGATGTATGGAGCCACATGGAGCAGTGAGCACTTTGAACCCGTCTCACAGAAAAGTGAACAGGAATCAGAGGTCAATGTGTTTTACTAGGTGGAGGGGGGGTCACTGTGCAAGTAAGCAGCAGTGTGGACACTTGGTCATATCTCTAAGCATGGTTTAAGGTCTTGATCCCTCTTCAAGGTCTTTTTGACCTAATACTTAGTTACTTAGTTATTTAGTTTTGACCTAATACTTAATTTACCATTCTCCTGAATGCGCTACATGACCTGCAGTAGTCACATAGTAAACACAGAATTTCTTGGGCCTTCAAAATGCACAGTGACTGTTTGGGGGCCGAAACTACAGTTATCCCTCTTCCATCGAAGTGGCTCTAGTTCTTGAACTGGTTTTACTCCAAGATTTTTGGAATCTCGGTGCTATCCAGCAAACCAGCCCATGTTAACACCAGTTTTGAGTGGAGGCATTATAATAATAAGGCTATGTCATCAACTGAGGGCTTTGCACAATGCACGACCACCTTTGAAATATGACACACCCACTTCAGTTTGCACTTGCAAACCTGCAGTTCTTTTGGTTGTATCTGGGACCCCAATTTTCAGGTTCCGAACCAATTTATTTTTGGTCGAAATGATCAGAACGGTTCAAAATAGGCTGCACGAACCGGAACCGGTTCGATGTTGGCCAGAATTCAGAACTCAAACTAGGTTCCTGTGGTCAACATACTGAAAGGCTCCCATAATTGTAAAAAGCGTTACTGAAAAAGATTATTGAGCTACATACTTCAGAAGACAAAAGGACGTGAGTTTGCTAGAAAAAGAATAATCTCATTCCTAGAGTAAAGAAGATGAAGCAAGAGGAACGGCAGGTTCCAAAGATGAAGCACAGCCATCAGGCACACAGCAGATCTCTTATTATGTGGGACTGACTGGACCACAGAAAAATTGGGTATCTGTCAGTAGGGGAACCAACTGAGACACAAAGCAGACCTCATCCCGTGGGCTGGCAAGAAAATGTGGTCTCTCTTTCAATCTTTTCACACAAACGATACTATGTGGAACAATGACCTGACAATTATTGCACACTGAGTGAACACTTTCCTAAACATTCACTGATTGTCTGTGAATACTTGAAAAAGTGTCAAATACCTTTTTGTTAAAAGCTTATGGCAGTAATTTCCTCCTAGCCTTAGCAAACAAACAAAGTGTCTGTTTCAGAAGCCCAACTCTTAAGCTATTGTATTCTTGCAGGGAGGCCTGGGGGGACGGAGCACCAGTAGCTGTCCATCTATCCACCTACCCAGCCTGCAGCAATGCAGGGGCTGATGTGGAGCCTGTGCGCTCTGCTCTGCCTCTCTCTCTGGGAGGAAAGTTACTGCAGGAGCTCCAGGGAAGCCCGAAGGACCAAAGAGCCTTCTCTCCACAGGAGTAAAAGAGCCCCCCTGGACCCCAATGCCAAAAAGTGTTCCTACACTTTCCTTGTGCCTGAGCAGAGAATCACAGGTTCAAAGGATAAGTTGTTTTTGTAATAAACTGTTTGTTATTCTTCACATGGCTGTCTCCTTTTAAACCATCCCTAGCTTTTCTAAAAATCTAAATCTTGCTAATCCTCTAAACAATTCATATCTGTCATCAGGTCCAATCTGTGCCAGCACCACAGGCCCCGAGCCTGACAAGGACAGAGTGACCCGTATGGACATAGCAGATGTGCGGGAGGTGCTCAACAAACAGCGGCGTGAGATTGAGACGCTGCAGCTGGTGGTGGATGTGGATGGTAACTTGGTGAATGAGATGAAGCTGTTGCGGAAAGAGAGCAGGAACATGAACTCCAGGGTGACCCAACTCTATATGCAGCTGCTGCATGAGATCATCAGGAAAAGAGACAACTCTCTGGAGCTGGCCCAGCTGGAGAATCGCGTCCTCAATGTGACCTCTGAGATGATGCGACTGGCTTCAAGGTACAAGGAGCTGGAGGGCCGGTATGCCACAATGGCCGGGGTGGTCAACAACCAGTCAATTCTCATCTCTGCACTGGAGGAGCAGTGTATGAGGACTCTTGGACGCAGTGAGCTGCCCGTAGTTCCCCCACTGGTACAAGTGGTACCGCAGAATATACCAGTTAATAATCGTTTCACCAATGAGATACAGAGGGACAATAACAACCGAGCCTTTCCCAGAGGATCACGCATGGAGTCCCCTACTGCAAGCCCATTTGGGATTGACCCTCCACCACCACAGGGAACACTTACTTCTGATGGTATGTACCAATTTTTAAGTGGCAGGGGATGAGGAAGGAATAAGTGACTGAACACTGTCAATAATCAGGGATCCAATTAGTTTTTTTAGGAGAGGGAAGCTGAGCAACTGTTTAATAAATTGTCCTAAATAGTACAATTACCTACCTTGGACGGCAATTGAAAACATAATTTCTCAAAACAGTTGGTATTGCTGACACACAGTTGGCTCATCCTTGGCATGCTACAGAGGTGGTGAAATCATACATTCCTATGATTCCCACTTGGCTGTCGGTATTGGCTACACTGCATAGAGCATATGTACTAAATTAGTAGGATGTGGATTAAGCATCTTTGAACAGCAGTAAAAACACTTCAGAGAACAGGAATATAAATTTACTGCAAGGCTTTAGTCAGATTTGCATCCAGTCAATGCAAGAAATAAAAGGAGCAAGGTATAGTCAAAAAAAGCCCATAGTCCACATGGTCTCTTCCAGACCCCTAGACAAAACCATCAAATCAGATGAAATCCTCAAAGAAAGATTAGTCTCCTCTATGAGACTGATAAATTCTGACATCTGAGAGAGATCATCTCCAATATGAAACCAATTTGCAAGCATATAATGCTACTTGGAAATGGCTCCTAAAAATTAGTCGGGGATGTTGTGTTTTGACTGGCGATTAGACTACGGCGGGGAATGTTGACAGGGGTTATACAGCCAGATGCCGAAATGGATGAAATCATTCATAACATCCCTCAGACAAAAGAGGATGAAAAGAAGGCTTGTCTGAATCCTGACAGGAGAGTCACATAATAGGGTGACATAATATGGGTCACATGAGAATTATGAGGTGAGGAATACTTTCACCCGTATCTGATTAATTCAGATACAGACATTTCTGGTTAAATCCGCCACTTAAAAAGGACTCCAGTTAAAGATATCCTTACTATCTTGCTACTTGCCATTAGAGAAAACAGCAGGTACCATTTAGAAAATCAGCATTACCAGAGTTAGCTCTTAAATCATGTACTGTTACTGTTGCATATATATTTATGTGAAGTGTGTATTCAATCCAAAGTATCTGATAAATGTCTCGTCATGAGGTTGTCTAGTGTTAATTCTTAACCCTCCAGAAACCAGTCTGAGTGAAACAAGGCTCTCTTCAACTCACAACACTTCATTCCCCCGTAAAGCACGAATAATGACAACAATGTGATAATGATTCTTTCTCCAAAGAGAAGAAAACCTAAGACAAAAACAGAGAGAGAACTAAAAGGACAGGAGGTGAACTGGTTGGGGGAGGAAAAAGTAAACTCTGTAGATTATAAAAAGGACTAAGTGTTCATGTGGTTGTTTCCAGCTGTGTAAAATAATTATCCGCCTACTTTTACAAAGCCCCTGTTGAACTGTAATTTTAGGGTTGCATTAGTCAATCGTAGGTCATTAGAACTGAGAGCTCCATTCCACTATTCTCATCTGTATTGTGGTTGAAATGTTAAACAATAAGCTGCTGCTTCTTTCACTGACTGCCAGAACCTAATTTTTGCACATCCCATTTAGGGATGGGTACTTCTTCTCCTTTGATACATTTATAGGATATCTACTCCACCGGTTTCCTTAAATGTTCCCTTTGATTGCAATTGTTAAATATAGATGGATAAATGTATGCTTCTCAATAGATAGTGTATATCTAAACCAGAAAGAAGAATAAGTTAACCTAAAACCCAAAACCAAGCCAAAGGCCACTTATAGGCTGACTTCAATCTAGCTTCACAGCTACAAATACAGCTGTAAACACATATTGCTTGACTACAGATTGGTCTAGCTGAATTTTTTATAAACCACTAAGGCTGAATGGCTCTTTTTTGTTTATAACCTCAACATCCTAAAGCTCTGTTAGAAGAAAGTAACAAGAATGTGACATTAACGAGGGCAGGGGAATAAGTTAGAGAAGCCCTTCACTGATAGGTCGGATTAAGATATATCACTAGAAAAATACACTAGTATGCCGAGGAATTTTAGAGATCTGTGCTGGGGCATTACACTGGGTCCCTGTGCTCCTACACTCAGCTGAGAAAACCATCTCCCATGGACCTTTAGGCCCTGGAGGCCCCAACACAATGCCGGTGTTCATGCTGGTTTAATTCATATGCTCACTGGGGAAAACAGAGGAAATATGCTGGGTTTAGGTTCAGCAGCTTCAACTCTGGGTGCAGTGCTACCACATGGCTTCACTTGGAGACGAAACCTTAGTGAATATTCATATAACAATTTAAGGGTGCACATGCATGTTTGTGTAACTTGAGACTGCAGGATGTTTGGATGGTCTGAGCAAATGGAGATATTTTCCAAAGAATGTGGCCACAATGATAAATCCCCTCAAACCATGGGGTCTAGCAGACGATCCTTCCAAACCTTCTCTCCCCTTTTCTCTTGTCTGCTTTCTAGAGCCCCTAGACTGATGATGATGACTTTTGCATATGCAATAAAAAAGAAAATATCTCTTTCAATTCAGCTGCTGAATGGTTTAGTTGTTCAGGGGGTTGAAACTGACCTGAACTTCTGAACATTACGAATATTACTGCTGTGCCAATTGCAATATGATAATGGAGTGTGGACCATTGCAAACCCGAGCACAATCTCTATTCAATACATTTTTTGTCTTCCTCTTTTTCGACAACCATCTTTCTGACCGCAGGTCCCTTCAAGGACTGTTTCCAGGTGCGACAGGCCGGCCACGCCACCAGTGGGATGTACCTGCTTAAGACAGAAGGCAATGATCGGCTGATCCAAGCCTGGTGTGAACATGGCCTTGACAATGGTGGATGGACCGTGTTGCAAAGGAGGAAGGATGGCTCTGTTAACTTCTTTCGGAATTGGGAGAACTACAAGGTAAGAACTGTATTCAAAGCTTTTCCTTTCTCATTTCCTCAGTGACTCAGTCTCAGCAGTTCATTCTGGGGCCACTAAGCAAGCACTTGCTCCATCAATGTAAACAGCTTAGCGGTGGATTTCCTCACACCGAAATCACAGCCAAGAACTGTAGCCAGGGACCTACATACAAATATACGCAAATTGGAGCCGTGGTGGGCTGAGAGGGAAATAAAGCTCAACCCCTCTGGAAATGGGAAATGATCCCTTCCTCCTTTTTTCTTCCCATGAGTAAGACTTTGCAATTGAGATGTGATCTGAGGTCTAACAGAGCATGCAGAGGACAGAAATGAAGAGACATTGGTTTTATAACACCTAGTGTCTCGCAGTTTTCTCTTTAAAAAAAGCAGAAGAAAGAGTTTTCTTTTCCATAATAAAATCAGATCTAGAAATCAATACTTCAATGTAGTTTGGGTCAGGAACAGAAGTGTGATTCTACAGCTCTGAATATGCTGTATTCAACTCTCCATCCAACTGCAGCCAAATCACCATTGCTTCTGCCATACAATTAATTTGTCTTGAGTGAGAAAACACAGATCACAACCTTAACACATTATCGTCTCTGAGGGAAGTGGAACTGATTTCATTTCACTCGATATGCCAACAGACTCCTCTAAACTCACCACTCTGCAAAGAAATCTCATTTACCTCACACTGCTTTACAGTTTGTGTTTTTTGGACTTGATTTGCCTTCACTGACCACAGTATGAAACAAGATATGTTGTTTCAACCAGTTAGCTAACCCACAGTGTCGACCAACTCAAATTAAATCTGCACTTTGTTGGTCTGCACTGTTTTTTAACATGAGCCACAGCTGGTAATGAATAACAAAAGAACATGTTGTGGTGCTTGTCCTCTACAGAAAGGGTTTGGCAACATAGATGGTGAACACTGGCTTGGGTTGGACAATATCTACAACCTGGGGAAACAGGGCGACTATAAGCTGATGGTAGAGCTGGAGGACTGGACTGGGAAGAAGGTGTATGCCGAGTACAGCAGCTTCCACCTGGAGTCAGAGAGCGAGGGTTATCGACTGAGGCTCGGCACCTACCAGGGCAACGCTGGGGACTCCTTCAGCAGTCACAACGGCAAACAGTTCACCACTCTCGATCGCGACAAGGATGCATTTTCTGGTGAGATTACTTCCAAAATGTTTTTAGATTTCTTACATTAGTACCCATTTGTCTGTCCGTCACACTCATTTTCTTCTACGATGTTGTATCCATCTCCACTAGGTAACTGCGCCCACTTCCATAAGGGTGGCTGGTGGTACAACGCTTGTGGCCAGACCAATCTGAATGGCGTATGGTACAGCGGAGGAGTTTACCGTAGCAAATTTCAGGATGGAATCTTCTGGGCAGATTACGGTGGAGGTTTCTACTCCCTCAAGTCGGTCCGCCTCATGATCCGACCGATCGACTGAAACTTTGGACTGTGGTTCCCTTCAAATGCACCTCCTTATCTTCATCTAGTCATAAACAAATACTGTAAAGGCAGGACCAGGAATCTCCTCCATCGTACAACAGTGCCTTGTAAAATACAAAGGAGGAAGAGACGGTGGCATGTGTTTATGGCCAGACATTAAAGACTCCAGCAGTCGGTGCAGTGGCCCAAGTTGACTCTAACTGTGAGATGAAGACTCATGCCATTGCCCTTCTAAAGTAACTGCCTCCACCTTTCCGTCTGGAAAGTAATGATCCGTGGAGCTCCCTGGGACCATTAAGTATTACTCTCAAGTGTCCTATCTTACTCACTCTTGTTCAAACTCAGTATGTAATAAAGGGAAATGGTCATTTACTAAAGAAATTTCTTCTGAGCAGCTAATGGTGACTTATTGAAAGTAGTGTTGCCCATACCATAAGGTACTGGATGTACTGGGATGTTTGATGCAGTTTAAAGGTGCGTTGCCATTTAGAAAACGTGACAATCAACAATTAGAGGACAGGCCTTGTTAAACCTACTGTCTACCTGTTTCTGGGTTTTGTCTGGACTTTTGAAGTTTATTTTGTTGAACGCGTGCAACAATGTGCTTGTCCAATGTGCATGTGGCTGAGCTGGCTTTGGTATGTAAATATCTTTGGCTTTATTTGTGAAAGGTAATTTAAGAGGTGTGATTCAACTCAGGCCAAATGTTCACAATGTTGTCACTCTGCCATTCTTTGTTATTTATCAGTGTATTTATAGAAAGTATAGTCATGGCCATTTTATATCTACCCCTGTAACAATGCAATTCTTAATATTTTTATCCCACGTAGAGATACACTAATGACACTTGAACAGAATGACACACACACACACACACACACACACACACACACACACACACACACACTCACACACACAGACACACACACACACACACACAAATAGCAGACACAAACAAATCCAGATTGGATGTCTTGTTGACTGGAGGACTGAGAATATGTGACATGCACTACCTGTTTTCATCAGTCAAATTAAATTCTTTTGTACACATTGAATGGTCTGTCACTCTGTATTAATGAATATAAAAGTGAGGGTTTAAATGTGACCCCTTCTTTGATAAAAATGATTGCCAGTATGATTGAAAACTTTAAATATTACTGCGTCTGTAAAATATGAGTCAAGACTTTATCTGTATAAAAGGATGGTACAATCATCTGAAATGAAACTGAAATTTGATCTGACTTAAGTGCAATACAAGCCGTCAAGGCAGTGAAGAGGGCCAGATGGATTTAATAATTCAAGAAGTGGGGGGAATAAAAATGAACTGTGACCACAGCAGGGGGAACATTTAAAATCACATTATCAGATTGGACTATACCAAGGTGAGGACAGAAATAGATAACAGGCAGGATATTAAATGATGCTGCTATAGAAGAATTTAGACTAAAATGAAATAGACAGTAAGCAGAGATAAAAAGGCAGGAGAAAGACAGACAGGGATGAGAAGGGGGGGGACATTCCTTCCACATAAAACCATGGAGCTTTTCTTTGCTTCAAATGCAAACGTATATCTTGAAATTATGGCTCCCCCCTGAGAACTGTAAGTCAGAGCAGACAGGAGCAGGCTGATGCAAACAGTGTTAGGAGAAGAAGCTCACAGACACGTATAGTCAATACAATTCATCTTGCATACTTGCACACACACGGTGGGCCAAAAAAACTGTATAACCATGTAGTCCAGGAGCCAGACCCTGACACAGAGCTATAGGGTCATAGGAACCAGTAGGAAAATGAACCCCTCAGCTGGCTGCCTTTTCTGATCTGACACATATGAGACTTTACCCCTGGTGATTTCCATTACATTGGTTATTTCAAACAGTGTTGCTTTTGTCCCACAGCTAATCCAACAACTATGGCAACAGCATGCTGGACCAGAAGTGACTCAAGGGTCCTTGAGTCTGTTTCTGGCCCTCTGTAGAGTCTTTCTCCACTGACAGAGACCAAATAGCAAATAGTTACTGCAGGATCCCAGTGAAGTATTATGAAATTACACTGAGACTATCAGTAATATTAACAGGCTCTTGCTCAATAACACACTATTCAGAGAAGTGTTTACATAAGACACAGTTCAGATGTATTTTTCACTCATCTGTCTGATAGAACAGGCACACTTGCCTTTTAAGCACTAGTAAACTGTGTTTCACTGCAATCCAAACCATCGTTTTAGGACTTATATTATGTTTTCTCCTCTTTCAAATGTAACTACACCATTATGTATTGCACTGTGAGCACTGTCTGAACACTTGGATCCACAGCAGTACATGGCTGAACCAATTCACACCAATGGAGGACTGCAGCTAAAAGCAGGGAGAACATTTGTTTCACAGTGTGTGTGTTCTGTCACAGTGGAGCCATACATTTCTGTGGGCGCTTTGTCCTTGTATGATTGGCTACAGAACAGGAACAAGCTCATCTGAGCATTTAACAGGCTGGCCCTGTGGTGAGTGCAGTGCAGACAGGAGCGGGCTGTGTCTGCCGAACCTAATAGCAGGTCAGAGTTCACGCAGTCGCACACACACGCACAGTTAAGCACAAATGTAACAGTGTGGAAAAACCAAAGCCTGGAGTCTACACAGCAGACATAGGGCTCTTTCTCCAGCCTCGTTATCATCGCAGATAAGCATCAGACCTTCAAAATATGCAAATGGGGCAAAGACAGAAACATGATATTATGTCATAAAATTGGCACAAGGACACAAACACACTTTGCAGAAGTTAACCCTCCTGTGACGTATTTAGCGCAAAGAAAAACACACATGGTAATTTTAGCCCTCTGCTATGGGTTGGGACCTTAATTGAGCTTCAGTGGGTACTTTGGTTAGTGACCACAGAGGCAAACTCGTGCAAAAATACATCAGGAGAACCCCCCACCCGAATCACTTTGGAGTGATGCTCCGGAACAAGCGCTGTGGCTTGCAGTCTCCCAGTCAATCTTTCCCACTCTCCCTCAGTGGGATCGAGTGGATTTAACATGGACGAGATCATCTGAGAACAAGAGAGTGGCGAATTCCATCCTGTGTGCCAACTTGGCTCGGTCAAGCCCCCGCGGGAAGCCAGCTGGTCACACATCACACATCTGCACGCATCATTGACAGGCTCAGACTGCAGGGAAACACCATCACACGTACACGTACAAAGACTTACGACACAAAGAGGCGACCAACTAATCACACATCACTGAAACGCTTACCAAACGGAAAGTCCCCCCCCTTCTTATTCACTCACACACACAATGAGGACATACACTTAAACTGGCAAATGTGGGCCGTTTCACAGCGTTAGCTTTGCATTTGTCTCATGGTCTGTCATTACTTCCAGACTTCCATGACGGAGCGCGATGGGGAAAAATGCCTGTTTAAAAGTTTCTTTAACTACAAACAGACTCTTGAGCTCTCTGTGTTTGTGCTCGTGTCTGTGTTTGTTTGTACATACTCGAGCGTCTAAGTTCGAATCACAAAGCAGTAGCTATGATACGAGCCCGATGGTCAGAGGAAAAACCGTGGCAGTAAAGAGCATCAAAGTCATCCTGTCATCATCGAGTCAAAACAAGAACAAACAGTACGGCAGTAAAAACCACACACGTGTATCCATGTGCACAATACTCTTACATCACAGTGAGAGGTTTCCTTGCAAAACTCATAAGGGATTCCTGAGTGATGTCATGCTGTGGAGCCAAAGGAAGAGGAGGGTATAAATATTTATGGAAAGGATGGAGAAATGTCATTATTTTTTATTTATCACTGATTTATGTGTTTGTTGAACATTCACGCTCCTCTTCTGGAAGGAGGAGGACAACTTAAAAGAAGTAATGACTGTGGCACTGGATAATCCAGGAGATGATGACACCAGACACACATGCAGAGGCACTTTGTTTTCTGGAAACTCGGACAAATTGTCCTGACTTTAAACCTCGGCCGGTAAACAGACCATAGAGATAAGAAGCTGATAGTAAGGCATCCTTCAAAGATCAAACCTTACTGTGGTTTAAGAGTGTGTGAATGTTTGTGTCTGTTACCTAGGTATGGTATACAGGAGACCATGCTCTGGCTGCTTATGAAGTCTCTCAGACGTTTATAGTTGTCTTCTTTGGACATCAGGTAGTCAAGCCGATCAAACGTGGCCTTATCCTTCCGACTCAGTAACTGCACAGTTAAGGGGGAAAGAAAAAGGGAGAATGAGAACAAGAGCTTTAAAAGGGGCACTATGCAGTTTTGGAGAAGAAATTCAAATTCAGAATTTTAATATTTACAATACAATAGAGGTAACAATATATACTCAGATTTAGTTTTTTCCATAACTGAATAAAACAGAGGAAAATAAGGTCTTCAGAACAATGTTTGAAGCTTGAAAGGTGGCAGGGTCCGCCAAATATAAACAAAGTAAAACAGTATGAAATTGTGTTGTCCTTTAAGATCAGTTTGTTTATTCACTTTATTTAGTCATGAAAACAAAGAGAGTTTGTTTTAGTTTGTTTAGGCATAAAAAAAAAAAAATCAGCATATGAAGATATTTCTCTTCTGGTTCATATCTCTTCCTCAAAATTACAAAGTGCACATTTAAACAAAAAAATATACAACTAGAATGGGTTAGCAACACATAAGTGTAAAAAATACACTGGAAACTATTCAGATAAAATGACTTGATGTGTGTTGCTTTCACTCAGCTGCACTGACTAATGAGTGAAATCTGATATACACCAAAGGGCTATAACAACAGTAAAAGAGGAAGGCAACCGAATGAGAATCAGAAATGGAATATATGAACACATGGAGAGATTTAGCTGAAATATGTGTTAATTGTATAGGCTTATTGTTGACGTTGACGCTAATTGGCCCTCTAGAGACAAACTGTACTGAAGCATTTTTCTTGAACATCCAAAATTTTCACCAACTGACAAAACTAGGAAGGGATAGTAAACCCATTCAAGACCGTTCAAATAATGAACTTGTATTTGTGTTACAAGTTTGTAAAATAAGTGAAATACCTGGTAATGTTCTACCATAATTTGGAGTTGTCAGTGTCAGAATAAAATGCAGTAATGCTGTACAGAATCAAAGCTTTACTCTCTAGCTGGTTTCATGTCTTACTGTACTAGCGACCCAAAAAACTTTAGTGCCAGAACACATTAGCATGCAGCTTTCAACAGGGTGATAGACTGTTCACATGCTCCTGTGTGTCCGTTTGTCCACTTGTGACAGCTACGAATATGAAGTCTACTCCTGCAGGAGGGCTGCACTGCAGAGTCGTCAGCATGTGGACTGCAGCAACAGCAGTGGCAAAGCTTCAGACCACAGTGAAGCTGATCTGTTGACACGGAAACTTTAAAAGGCTGTGACAATAGTTGAAAGTCCTAATTAGACCTACAGTGATCAAGCGTGTGTGTCTGTGTGTTAGTGTGTGTCTGTCACTATGTCTAAGAGGCAGGTGTGCTTCGTCCTGGCCAGCAACAGCATTTGCTAAATGACTAAAGGAATCTCTCCTGTGGTTTTGTGAACCCGAGTATAGGAAAATTTCCACCATTACATCAGAGCATCATCATGTCATTATGTAAGCTCTACATCTTCAATGAGAACACTGAAACACATTTGCTGCCCCTCAAAATGGATACTGATACATAATTTCCTGCGTAAAAAAAGGTCTACAATTGAATAATGTGTTTACAATGTTCCCACCACAAATAATCTGCTACAATCGGTGTAAAGGTTCTGGGCATGTCACTATGGGACAGACATGCAGCACTAAGAAATGATGGTTCAGGTTTGTTAAATTCTCTCTTTTTGTATTAAATGGGATGAATTTAAGTTTTTCTAACTGTTCTAAATAACCTTTATTTATTTTTCCTAAACTTTGCCCTTCATCTTGTCATGTCACTCGTGTGCTAGTTCGGGTTGGCCTTCGTTTATGTTTCCATTGTTTTGGTACAGATCTGTGTGACATTCCAAGTTTATTGACAGCGCTCTACTAATAAACCATTCTTCCCTTCAGAGAAGGGTAAATATACTCACCGCCCATGTTTTGGTAAGTCTGAAGATGGGAGCACTTTGTAACGCAGAAACCACAGCCATGACTGCGTGGAGGTTGTTCATGTCACACAGTTTCTGTGAAAAGTTTAAGTACACAGAGCATACATTAAGGCGTGTTTACAATGGAAACATTCATAAGGATAGCACAACAATGTCATGTCGTCCGTAGAGTCGTGTACCTTGGCAGTGCGAATGTACAGACTCAGCACCTCAGCTCTGATCTTCAACGTCTGCGCATGGAGGATCTCTCGTACCACCCAAAAACTCGTCTAGAGAAAAAAACAAAAAAACAGACAGATTACCAAGCAACACTCGCGAACTCACCGAAAACAGACCCGAAACTGCTGACAGAGAAAGATTTATCTCTCATATGTTACATTCTTCAAATAAGATTTCAGGTGAGTACAAAGCAAGACCGGGAGTTCTGCCTTGTTAAATCTCCAGTCTTTGAGTCCAGAGCCAAGACCTGCAGACAGTCATGACAAGTCTGGGCTATACTCTGTATAAAGTAGAGCAGGGGAGCACAGGGCAGCTTGCTAACGGCAACGCTCCATTGGAGTCGATTAGTAATCAGTTCTTGAGGAAAACAAGAAATTCGGAGGAAAATCCAACTGATTCCAACTGATTACCCAACAGATACACATCATAACTCCTAATATGTCAACCCTCAACGTGCGTGTGTGTGTGTGTGTTCGTTCAGAGTGCATGGCCAGACAAAGAGTGATGTCGGAAATCTGTCTCTTAAGGGAGAAACGCTGGTAAGCCAAAGTTCTCATTACACGTACACACACACACACAAGTCAGTGAATCAATCAGTGTTTAAGCTCCGGGGAAAGAGGGAATGGAAAGAGGAAAAGGAGAAGAGTGAGGGAAGAGAGGAGGTAATGGGAGGGGAAGTTAGCCTCAACGCCGCAGGGCTCGGAGGGATTTCAAAGCCCACAGCTGTCTGCACATTGTGTTCTGATAAGACCGTCCAGACAGACAGACTGACCATCTCCACTGTTCCTTCTAACACTTTTATCTCTTTCAGTTTCTGAATTAGTCTCCCACTTTGCACAACACCGATTCATCTCTCCTGATATGTGCTCACATAACCGATTTCGTAGTCAACATTCCTCCATTCGAGCCACAGACCACTAGGTGTGCTTCTTGCGTACGTCTATAAATTAAGTGTGCGTGTGTGTGTCCTTCTCCATGCTTTCCTACATTCTTGATGTGCACAAATTTTAAACTGCAGCTGGCTTTGCCTACTTTTTCCTGGAAACAGCCCCATGACTTGTTTTTGTTTCAGCGAAGAGGTGAGGAGCAGAGGAGTGAGGAGATAAATTCATCCAGCTTCTCTCTCTCTCCATCTTCTCTTATAAACACACGATTCACACACAGAATATGTATAACAGTACTATATCTCCAGGAAAGAGAGCCATGTGTTTTTAATTTTTACCATTTCACGAGGAGAAGTCTGTAAAGAAGACGAGGGAGTGATGAAATGGACAGGTGAAACATAATCGGTCGACCCCGGCTTCAATTGGCTTCTTCTTTTATTTGCATCACTCAGCTCCAACTCTCAAGATAAACAAGTGCAAATTTGCAATAGCTGTGGCCAGGTATGGGCCATGGGCAGGTATCCATGTGTTCTTGAATTCACACGCACACAACCTCACTTGACCTCTACTGCAAAGTTCAGCCCCGAAGACAGAGCTGCAGTTGCTATAGGGTGGAAACAGTTTTGTGGAGCATTGAACTGATGGGCCAACAGAAGAAGATAAAGCAACAGTAAAATAACTTTATTGTGTTTAATGATGCCTCCCAGAAGAGTGTGTGACAAACAGTTCATGAACGAGGGTGTGGCTTAAAACGTGAGTAGTTTTTGTGGTGTCTCAGGGCGCACTGTCCTGCTGGGGGGGCCACTGCCATTGGGGAGTGCCGTCGCCTTGAAGTGCTTTCCAAGTGGTGTCCTGATGAAAGCCAGGACCCAAGATTTCCCAGCAGAACATTGCATTGTAATGAGAAGATCAATGTTACTTACATCACCTGTCAGTGGTTTTAATGTTGTGGCTGATCGTTGTGTGTTAGAGTGTATGTTCACTATTCACTATTCACTGCCCAGTGCGCTACCAAGTAAGGTAAGCAGCTTTTAGTTTCTATGCTCTCTGCCTGTGGAATAACATTCCTGAATACCAGCAGTCTGCTAAAACTGTCAGCTCATTTAAATCAAGGCGTAAAAAACATTACTCTTTATTATGACTGTACAATAAGTTAGTTACATAACCTCTTTATAATCTGTTAATATTAATTTGCTTTCTTTTGTTATCCCTTTTAAAAGACAAATTTGTTTATCTTAATCTAACTATTTGCCAACTTTTCCTTTGTTTTATTGTCTTTTTAAATGCAATATTAAAAATGCTCAATGTTTTAACTAGGTAGAACCAACTGTAATTGCACGACTATCCGATGAAAACAAATGAAAAAAAACCTAGCCTTTTTATTATTATTTATTTATTATTATTATTATATTTTTTTTTTTCCCATCATATCGAAATCGTACCGAACAATCACTTCTGTGTAATGTTACACCCCTACACATTACCACCCCCACCTTTTAGTCAGTTGGTATATACACAAACACACTTGACCTCCCTGCCAAATTTCAGCCTCCTAGGATGAAATTTTTTTGTGGAGTGACCTGCAGAGCTGCAGGGCGCAGCTATAAAAAAACTCAAAGGTTGTCAGATCTTCCTTCCACCTTCAGTTTACAGTAGACAGGAGTTTCCATCGACTGTAAAATGCGATTCCAATCTGGGAGCAAAACATGCTGCAGCTTCACATTTAGTTTCCTCAGCGGTCTAACTTGATATCTGAGGTCAATCTGGACAAAGCATGTCTCTCTAAATCGCTATACCGCTGGGGTCCATTACAGAGCCTGTGTCCTCGTCAGCCCTGGCCTCCAGAACTACACAGCGATGAGATCACTCAGAATGGCAGTGCTCTACATAAGTGTGTATGTGAGACTGAGGGAGAGTTTGGGGGTTCAGGGGCTGTGCAGACAAAGTCATGTCTTTACAGATCTCATATTAAGCCCTGAAGCAAAGATTGTGTCTTGGTGGAGCATTTATGAGCGTATCAAGGCCTCCAGATCATGCTGCGAGGCCCCAGCGCTTCAATAATCATAAATAATCGGAAGCAGACAGATCCAGCCACAAGCTGATAGCTGTGGATCAACCTATTTAATGTCCTGAGGGGAGGAAGGGATGGGACAGAGATGAAGGTCTGGAAAAAGATGCGGACTACAGCTGACTGTCAGCTTGAGATGAAGGTTGGATCTGATCCCTAGTGTGTTAACAGCTGTACCGTGGTAGAAATTTAAGGACCTAACAACCTTTTGTAAAGAATGACCCGGACACCACGTAACACGTCTTGTTACAATGCAGTGATCTGCTGGGTAACCTTGGGTCCTGGCTGGATTAAGTCTGATCCATGCAGGCCCCACCTCGCAACCCACAGGACTCAAAGGATCCGACGCCAATGCCCCGGTGTCAGACTACAAAGGACACCCCCAGAGTTCCAGTATCCATGCCTTTGTGGTGTGGCAGGGCAAACTGTCCTACTGTTAGTGCTTTGAATTTAGTGGCTGATCGGTACAACACAATGATTTTTATCAGGCATATTTTTTGTTTTTTCCACTGTATTCACACTAATGTGATGTCTTCTGTAGCTCTTCCCTTCTTGTTGAGAATATAATCTATCCCATTTGGTTATCATCACCACCAATTCTTTTTAACAGTTCTTATGATGTCTGAATAAAAACATTTTCTTTTTTACTACTGTATGCAAATTGCTAATTTGTCTCTGCACAAAACCTAATAAAATGAGATGACTGTGCATTGTGTTCATAATGGGTTCTGAATTATTTTCTTCTTGCCGCCTGTTGAATAGACTGGCCAGCTCTCTTCTGTTCCATTGGCTTCCAGAGCTTTAGTGCCAACAAAACCAGGACTGAAGGAAGAGGAATATGGCTGCGGCTCATGCTAAGGAGCTTTCTGGGACTCTCCGCCCTCCCAATCCAAGTCCCATTATCCAAAAAGCTCATTTTCCTTGGCTGCCGCCTGCTGAAATGTGTGCGGCTAACATCTTGAATCACCGTTTGCGATGTGCTATACATGGAGAAGTTTCCACAGCAACACATTCTTGTCAGATCATCTCATATTTATACTGGAGGACAGTAAAGTGGGCGTTAAAGGAGCCTGGCAAAAACACTGGAAGGGGATTAAAGGCCATGGCAGCCCCTTACATCATTACCCACAACTTCCTGTTGATGATTTCACAGGGCACTCAGGGAGCATGCCATACGCACTCCTGCCTACGTTTGGAAATTTTCCTAAAACGTGCTACAGAAGAACATCATTAATGTCATGGCCAAAACCAAAAAACAGCTAAGGACAAAATAAAATGCCTTCCTGCAGACCCGTTTCACCTGGGGAATAATTATGACGTATATGACTAGCAGGGAGGAGATTATTAGGAGCTGCCATGACAAGCAAGGCTTCAAAACAACCAGCTCTGGGAGAGCTAGGGTGATGATTTAGTGCTTGGAGGATGGAGGCAGAGGACAAGATGGAAAGAGGAGCTGTAATCTCTCCCTTCCTAGCTGACCAAGGCTCATAAATCTTTAACATTACATAAGGGGCTGTTTTCTCTCTCCTTGTAGGAGAGACCGGAGGTAGTGCTGCCTATGACAAAAGTGAAAAATGGGTATGCGTCTCACCTGGTTGAACCTGCGAGTGAAGGCCACGACATTTGGAGCAGAGCTGTGCTTCTCCTTCTTGTTCCAGCCGCAACTCGACAGCTCCTGAAAACACACAAACAATCAGGGAACTTGACATTATGCACTGAACCACAGCATCTTTGGTATACGCAAGCATTTTACTGAATGGGTTTAACAGTCTAGTCAGAGGTCACTCGGTGGGAAATGGAGAGGAGCGCAGAGAGCGGGACATGATAGGAGAGAAAAGCAGATGAGGAGGAAGAAAGAGAGAAAGACTGAGGACAAGATCCAGTCGGAGGCTCAGAAAGATTAATGGTTGACTGCAAAAACAAACTGCTAAAGCTATGCTGGAGCACGCTTTGTCTCAGAATCAAGCTCAGTACTCATTACTGATTAAAACTATCCCAATGCCAAGTAGATAACAAAGCTATGCACTGATTCCTACTCAGTGCAGTTTTGAAGGAGAAGAATTCAACTAAATATAAAAGATACAAATGCCACATTAAAAGAGAAGAAGGCACAAACCACAAGCCGATGTAAAAAATGCTGATTTATAAATATTTTTACATATTTTTAAATAAAGTACTGTAATTAAGTACAGTTTTGAGTTACTTCCATTTTCTGCTTCTTTATACTTTCACTCCACTACATTTTGGAAGCAAATATTTAACTTGATACTTTTATTTGATAACTTTACTATTTACTTTGCAGATTACATGCAGTATAAGAGCCAAAGTAGCACAGTTTTAAATTAATTTATTTAATTGGCAATCAGATAAAAAAAATTTAAAAAAAATATTCCAATAATCGCTGAATACAGGATCTGATAAACTGCCAGGGCAGGCTTACTTCTGATTGTACTTTTGACACTTAAATAGATTTAATATCAGATCGTTAAAAAAGTTATATTTTAACAAGCTGTCTTTACTTTACTCAAGTGTGACTTTTGGGTTCTTTTTACAACACTTATCAAACATCAAACATTACAGCACTTCGTTATTTCTTTACTTAGTCTGAGCAGAAAACTAATAAATGACAATTTCAGTCATCTGTATAATAAATTATTTCTGCACTTCTACTGATACCAGTCTTATAAAGTAGCAGCAGCTTTGGAAGCAGCCGTTGTGGTCTGATAACACGGTTTTTAAAAGGCAGGGCCGTGATTTTGGAACTTGCACACAGAAACATTCCAACAACACACAAACAGTCACGTCTGTCAGAGTACCAGGCTGGACTCAGTTTGGCCACAGCTTCGACCTCAGTAGTGAGGTAAAGACACAGACCACACAGACACTGCGAGGGGAGCCCCCGCAGGCTGTCCACAGGCCAGGGTCACAGACGTAACAGTAGGAAAAATGTTGTGCAAGCTCTCCTCATAATCCCTGCCAGCTCGGCCGACTTGTGCTACAATATGAACAGCTGAATCAGGCTGCGGCTCCCCCCGACACACACACACACAAAATACCCCCTGTGAGACTGACTGTCTGGAAGCTCTACCAAACTGCTCACAACTCCCTGAGCTGGAATGCATCAGGACAACGCACTTGCAAAGAGAAGTCATGCTCGGTCAGTGGAGAGTCTCTGAGTCATTAGAGGCAGCCAGCGGGGGTAAAGATCCAACATATCAAATACAGATGTTAAAAGCAGACATTAATGCGTGGGCGAGGTGATGCCTCGGGGCCCATGTTTCCTGAGTCAGGATGAGGATATGAGGAGAGGAAAAAGGAGGACATTGGATAGAAGATGAGGGGATAGTTAAGATGATAATAGACAACACTGTAGAAGACCTGACAGCATCTTCCCACAAGGTTTCCTAGCTTTAGTTGGAGCATGTTGTCCTTGTCACAGGATGGAGCCAAATCTGAGGCAGGACACACTCGCCTGTCTCACCATCGTTTATTTAACTTCGGTCTTTTTTAAAATAAGCGCTGCCCTCCTCCTTCCTGTCATCGTGTCAATCATTCTCCAAATTCCACTCAACGTCCATGATGGTTCTTAAACAAAGACGTTCCACAGCTCGAGGGAGGTGGGTGTGTTTGTGCAGCTCGGACCACCACCTGACCACCCAGGTAGGTGGCACAACCGAGAAGAGGCATGCAGACACTCCTACGTCTCGCCAAGACCACAATATTTCAACAAGCTACACTAACCCTTTAATACTAGACCACCTGGGCCTGTCGTCTGATCTAACCATCCATACATCTGTCCGTCCAGCTGAAGCTTGAGGTGGAGGCTTGAAGTCGTTCAGGCTCTATTGTTTTCCAGCTGTTGTGTAATAACTGATGCCATGCCTCGAGTGTGTTTGAGCAGCAGGGAACAGATCCACAGCCTCTCCAGAAACTAATAGGATTTCATTTCCTTTATTTTTCTTCTGCCCTTATAGCCTCATTTCACACTCATTCCGCATTACAAACTGCAGGCAGCTTTGAAAAGGAAAAAAAATATCAGTCAACAGTCAAGTCTTTGGAGAAAAGCTTTGACGAGGCAGCTCTGGTAAGGAGAAGCTTTTAAATGCTGCAGTAAAAGCGCGCTGTAAAAGAAGCCTGCTCGGCCAAACCACAGACAGCCTGTCATTTCCACATTCTGGTCTGGCCGAGCAGCGTTTTCATTAAAAGTGCGATCCTAGGGGGCTGCTAGAAGCTGGCTGTATCTGCACCGTTGTGTACATATAGCTAACATGAGGGCTTGTCAAGGAAAACTGACGTCAACTCTGGCTCGACATTTAATTAGCCTACAAGTTGTGATCATTAACAAATAACTGATGGGGTAAAAGAGCATTTTTATGGATCCAACCGAAGATATTAACGGAGATCAGATTCTTCAGCCAAACATTACTCAAATCTCACCCAAAACTTCCCCAATATCAATAATCAGTTCTCATTTTTCATCCACTAAGCTTTGGTTTGCAAGTACATCGTGAGAGGTATTATGTAATAATGGTAAAGGCTGAATAAGATAACCGTCTGCAGCTAAGCCACAAATTGCGATGACCTCATGTGAGAAACCACAGCAATTCCTTTTGTTTTTGTCGACATTGTTAATGGAAAACTGAAGCGTCGGGATCTCAGGGAATATTAGGGAGAGGCCACGGGCCAAGACGGGAAGGGCTGATAACGATGAGGAACAGGGTGGAAAAAAGAAGGAAGAGGAGGAGGGGAGGAAGATCGAGAAAGAAGGAATTGCCCCACGGAGAAAGGAGATGGTGGAGATACAGCAAGGATGACAGGAAGGAGCATGATGGAAAACCTGCACAGTCTGTTGCTGATCTGTACTTCAGCTTGTAGTGAGACAGAGGAAACCTGAACGGAACGCCAGGTTATGCCAAATTTATGATCGACTGCTCGTCTACAGATTTATAAGAAAAGAAAGAAAGAAGAAAGAGCAGAGCAGCAGAACAGAAAAGGAAAGGAAAAAAAGGACAGAAATATGGAAAAGAAGGTCGTAAAATGCATTGTTGTCTCAGTCCAACAGTTCTAAACTATAGACTCTGGCAGAGACCGACAAGCCAGCGGCAGGCTCCATTGCTTTGCTGTATGGAAAGAATTACTTTTCCAGGAGTTCTTTGAGTACATGTACTCATGTGATCCTTATGGAAGTCAAGGCCATCAGTGACTGCATGTGCATTGTGAATTTGATAAAGATGATGTTATCGTAATAGTTACTACTATACTATAAAACATAAATAAAACTATAGATGCATCATTAAATGTGTATTGATGTTTTGTCTCCCACTGACAGATTCGAGTATTCCACTGGTTATGAAACTTTGGACTAAATCCTCTGTGACGAGGGAGAACTTGTCATCGTAGATTTTGTTTCTGCCTCAACTGGCAAAACATTATTTTCCCCACCTTCCCCATGATGAATGTGTATTGACCATCATGCTGACAGGCTGTTGTGTGGGTGGGATTCCCTTCTGTGATTGTTGCGAAGCAATTACGGTCCATTCCCTCCACCAGAAAAATAATATGTGCAGACTGGAGGGCCCTACAAAGAGCTTGCATGCAACATTGACATCACACGCACAGTTTTGATGACAATGCTTGAGTAAAACGTTTTTTATCGCGAACAACAATACGCCTGCAGGCCTGAGTGTGCGAGACGCTGCCGTCCTCAAACTATAACCAATCATCGTCTCACATGAGACCTTCAATCTGGTCGGAGGACTTCGGCGCTGGGTGCTCTCAAGACATGTGAGGAACTGACATACTTCTTGGCGGTACGTAAAAATGCAATCTGATAGCTATTCCCTGCGAGCTGAAGCGAAGCTTGCCAGGGAAAGCCACTAAATTACTTACTTGGCTTTTGTCGTGTCTGTGTGTAAAAAAAACAAAGACTCCCCTCCTCAAACCCCTCTTGAGTCCCTCTACATCACTCAATCTCTCTTTTCCCTGCAGCCTCTATTGCATAAACATCCAGCTGTAGATCATCAGCCACACGTCTGATTATGAAATTACAAACGGCCCAGTGGGACAGAGAAACAGAGAGTGAGATGAAGGTGCCTTTTATTTCCACTTATTTCCTTTTTATTTTCACTCAGACGTCATTTTGCTCTCTACATTTCTCTCTCAGCTGATCCATCCATGCTATAGTGAGCTATCCGATCCAGATAAACACACCCCGCCAACGCTACAACCCATTGGTAATCACTACCTCGTAAATTTGGATGAGAAAAAGATTTAGCTACAAGTCCCTTGCATCCCTTCCCCTGCTCATCTCCATGATCCGTCTTGTCATTTTAATGGCATTTCACTCTGCAAAACAACAGCCAAAGAACATATCAGCAATTCAGCTGAGGGTTGTACATTAAACATCGGTCTGCTCTGCACTACACATTATTTTACCATCAACGAAAGAAAAAAAAAAATCTGGTGTTCCCATCAATTATACCTGTGCTCCAAACAAAACACAAGATGCTCAGATCAACACCCATTTCTCTGCCATCATTTTGTACTCCTCCGTGACTATTGTTCTTACGAGGGTCCGTTCAGTGTTGGAAGTAAATTACAGCAAAGCTCATGCATGGCAGTGTCATATGAGCTGTCACTTGCACCTCATCAATAGCAGATGTGTTTAGATTGTGTGTTTGTCTGCATGCATTCAGCTCTCTCTTGAGACCCTTTCCAATATCAAAGAGTTATTTAGAAAAACTGGCCTCTTCAGTGGGAGGAAAAGAGGATAGTGAAGTATGCTTCCTGCCCAGAGGGGGTTGGCCAGACTTTATACCAACTCCTCACACTGTTTTTTGGTGTCTCCGTCCACAGTTGCCATGTTATCTTTTATGACTATTGTAACAAACAGTTATCTTTTCTTCCTCGTCCAGAGGGCTTGGCGAAGACGCGTCAGGGCTGCTCTCCATACATCTGCTCCATGTCAGCATTGGAACACTTCAGTTAATGTGATCTTCTGTCTGGGGCCATTTTTTCCACTCCCTGCCAGAGTGTCTGTTTGTGCGTCATATACACATGTAGAAATGTTGTAAACAAAGAGCGTGCATAATACCGTTTGGACAGTCAGTCGCTCTCGTTCTCACACGCTCTCACATTCATATTATATTAAGACAGTTATGATGTGTTTATGGAGAGGGGAAAAATAAAACCCTCAGTCATCGCTAGTTTATGGTCATTTTGAATATTTCAAATAGCGGTTATTAAGGAAACGACTGCAGCTTTGGAAGAAACGTGGAAACGGTAACATTAGAGCAGCTCAAACATGACAGACTGCTGATACAGAACATTAAAGCCATGCAGAGGACAGCATTTGCACTGTGGAGTATTAAGACTAAAGGGCAAGCTCAGTTTATCTGCAGTTACATTCAAAGACCATGCAGTATAATCCTTTTTTAATCAGTCTGACCACAGACCAGCAACACTTGGAACCAATATGGAGGAAACTGATTCCTCTGTTGTTTGTTACTGTGCAAAAAGTCAAAATATGTCAACTTTAATGCCTCTGAAGGACACCAGGACATGTCTACGTTCAGTAATGCATGAAATTCTCCGGAAGATATCATATTAAATTGAGTTTGACTACCTTAGTCAGAACTATTCTAACTGCAACATATTACATGATGGAAACTAACACTTTGTTTATGAAAAATTAAAACAACTATTCACCCCACTCATGTCCATTACTGTTGACAATTTATTAGTGAACCCTACCTTAGTTACCAGGTATGTGTGTACAAGTTGATTTCAGTGTAACGTGGCATTTAAAGGGTGCTTCAAAGGCTACAATGGGCTGCATATCAGTAAAAACATCATTGCACAACTCAAGGATTCAACCAAGTTATTTAATATTTTCCTTTTCAGGCAGAGAGCCGAGTGAAACAGCAGGCGCGCACCCCCCCCCCCCACACACACACACACACACCTGCTTTTTCCATTTTCCCATCATGTGTCTGCGAGGAGGGCGAGGGGACTGACAGCAGTGGAAACTTTGGTTGAGTTTTAGTTCAGTCATGGCAGTGAAGCGTCTTTTTTTTTTTTTTTTTTAGCCAGTGCTTGGAGACAAAAGCACAGCGAGAGCAGGAAAAGGCCTCTCTGGCGCACTTAGTCCCTGCCAGGATGCTGCTGCTGGGTCACTCTGCACACTGTTCGCTCCAGGCTGCAGCCTTCATCTCCTTGTCAGCCCTCCCCCTCAATCAGGCCAGTCACCTTCCTCTCCTCTTGCCCCACCCCCCCACTACAGCTCTCTCGAAAATAATCTCACCATCTTACAGCAAAAAATAAAATCCCCTGTGCACCTGACCCTTTGCCAAATTGCTACACTGGACTGCAGGGACACATTTAAAACCCACTCAGTCGGTCCAGACTGAGAGCAGGAGCATGTTTGCATTTAAAAAACCATCAGTGGTACATCAGAGAATTCAGCCCCGTGCAGGTAACACGACTGGGCTGGAGTCCAGGTGACGTCAGTGACTTCACTTAGAGTGGAGAAAGCTATTCTTCAGAGACGAGCCCTGAAGAACACTAAATCTTTAGTCTTTTTCAGACACAACAAACTATTTACAAGACTCAAAAGTTCAATAGCTTTTCAAGAGTTCAATTCAAGACCTTTTCAAGCACTCCCTCATCATATACAGGTTTCTCTCCTGTCTACAGTTTGGGCAGTACGCCTTAATTTTTGTGGCTCCTCACTGTGGCCACTTTAATACCTTTTGTTAGCCAACCAGTTGTCATCAAAATGACAGCCTGACATGTTGCTAAAGCAAAACAAAAACTACCTGCTCCATGAACATCAGACATCAGAGGACGGACACTCATTCTGAGAGTAGATGGTCGCCCTCATGACAGCAGGTTTACACCTGATGTGAAGCAGAGCAAAACGAAAACAAAAACTCTTTTCATTTCAGCGCCCATGTCAGTCAATCTATCTTCTGTCTGGTCCGGGCTTTTCAACAAGTATATTCAAATTCATGAATATTCTTACCCTGAGTAAGTTTCCTAACTATCATGACTGTATGAGCCATGAACAGGAGTCTGGGCATCATGCCAAAGGAGTGTGAGGAGTGTGTGTGTGTGTGTGTGTGTGTGTGTTTAGCTGAGACTGAGACAAGTGATGCTCATATGCACTAGCAGGAGTCAGACTGTACCACACCACACTGTGCTGCGGTCTGTCCGCTGCTTTTATAAGCCCACAGTGGCCAACCTTAAACACAGGTTATTCACGACTGCTGTCAGTAAGGGCCTAACAATCCAAAGGAGAGACAGAGCATGAGTTTACACTGGATTTAACTGAGGGAAGGGACAGGGTGTGCAACACTGGGTGAGACACATATGCCCTTTTCCAGCGTATGATACGTGGCTCTGTTTTGGAGCTCTGATCACAGCTGCTCATAGCACAGAGTGGTGCAAGGATGTCAACCGCATGGACATGTTACAAGGGAGAAAAGAGAGAGAGAGACAGCAAAGGGAGGGAGTACATTCTTAAATACATGTATATTAAATTATGTACATTTAACACTGAGCCTTTCCCTTTTGAGTGTTCTCGTTGCATCATTTGAGATGTGAGATTCAGGCTGAAACTCCCCACCCTCGAAAATAAACAACTATGCGTGTTCAAGTGGTAACAAACTCAACAGCCCCACTTGATTTCTCAAACTAGATGTCAAAACGATTCCCAAAAAAAGCCGTCAACACCTCTGATCTGAAAGTAGCTCACCTCTGGCTGGATGGCTTTGAACACAGGAGCATCCATGAGCGTAATCTGGCCCTGGAGGAGACACAACACAACAGATGTTAGACTTAGGCTATGTTCAGACTGGGACTAAAGAAAAAAAAATGCACATTTCCCTCATACCAGACTGCCATATAGGAGTTAGATTATTATCCACTGGACACAAGGCCGAAAAATAAGCACACACGCAAAAATTGCTAATATTTTAGGGGTCTATTTCTAGGGTCTGTACCAAACAAGCATGTTTCCTAACATCTGGAGAATATGTTTTGTAGGCCGCGGCATCTCTGCAGGACCACAGTGCTTAATTTAGTATATAGTCAAACAGTCACACATTATACCTACCTATACACTACCTTATCAAAAATGGCAATTTCAACAACATTTCTATCATTAACTGGAAAAAATCATATATTGTCTAATCTAAAGGCCAATAAACTAATAGTTCAATAATAAAAACACTGCTTTTGCACCGCCCATGCAGCTGGGTGTGACAGTGATCTTTTTACTATCTGCACTTATTCATGCCTTGATTTACCAAAGAGTGATGTGAAATGAAAACACTTGAGGGAAAACAAGATAAAGAGTGCCCTCTTGTGGTTGAATAGGGTAAGGATATCTCATGAACAAGATAAACATCACAGCATTAAATAAGAGTACAGACATAACGAGGAGCATGCTTTCATTGATTTATTATGGAACAATCTTACGCAACATTATTCCTCACAACAACTTAAGGCATATTCAACAGAAATGTGACTTCTGCTTGCTCATAGTTGCCATGGAAAGTTTGTGCAGAGGCAGCCTGGGGTAAATCCATCAGTGGCTGCTTGACACTGCCAAACATCATCAATTATTACTGATCCAAACTCTGACCCCATTTCCTCCTCCATCATCCCACCTCCTCCTGCCTCAAGTCAGCACATCACATTTGTGCTTACTGAACATTTCTCTTTTTTTAAACAAACACGCAGGTTAACCAGAGAACAATGGACGGACACTTTCACTTCACTCACTGCATATTCTTCAGGGGTGACCTTCAGCACGTCAAACACGACAGCATCGAAACTCTTCTTCAGGTCCGAAGAACCCTTATCGCTGAGAGATTCTGAGCTGCTGCTCCTCTAGAAAACACACCCACACAGAACAGCAGTGTAAGGGAGTAGGAATGATGGCTGTGCAGTTAAGAACAAGGTTATCACATGAAAGTAGGGTTTCACAAAAACAGACAATAAATACGGTTCCGGAAAAAATTGCAATAAACTGATAAAATTTTAAATCACACCAGTAACAATACATTGATTAAACCTTGCTACTTATTCTGACATTCTTATGAAAACACAATCGGCAATACTGAGGTCAGCAGGAAATGATCTACCTACACGTAAGGTTTGAGAGGGTTAAATAACAGGCATCATGGCAGAGCACAGCTACAATTCACTGAAAATTGTGTTGACTGAATATTTCAGTAAGAAAAAAAAAACACTCATCTAAATTAAGTGTCGGAAAAAGGATGCACAAGATTAACTTTTTCAAAAGAAAGGCTGGGGGTCTCACGAGTGGGCGCGGCCTCACCTCAGACAATGTTGTAACGGTGGTGGTGATGCTTGATTGACCATTAGGAAGGTCCATCATTCCCACACCCTCTAGCTTTAGCGCAGGAGACCATTCATCATCCTCAGCTGCAGCAAAGCCCGGCCGGCCCTCTAAACACACACACACACAAAATACACCACAGTGAGTACATTTTACATTGCATCTTCACCATTATCACCTGCAAACAAAGCAGACAGATCTCTCAGATTGTTGCAGCAGCACCACCTGCTGGCTGAAATGTGTCAACTGAGGTATTTTCAGGTCCAGCTCATCATTACAGGCTACTACTGAGTTAAATTCAACCTCAGAAAATGAGTTATGACTGAACTCGAGATGGTAAACGTGTTGACAGGTTCAGCGGTTGTCCCCAGAGGACTTGTGAATGCCATATGGTCGTGCACTTTCGCAGCCCGTCATTTACTACGGAAGACACGAGAGAGGACAGGACAGAAGGAGCTTAGGCTGAGTATTAGAAAGAGATCTTCTGTGAAAGGGGTTTGGAGAAAGCAGCTGTCAGTTCGAGACACAACTCTAAACAGCTTACAGTCGAGACTAGAGGATGACCCACGGCCACCCCACAGACCAGACTCAACTCCTAAACACAGGGAAGATTTTTTTTTTTGCTTTTGTCAAATGGCTACCGGAACAAAATGTGTTCATCCTAAAGATTCAAGAGGCACTCTCACAAAATTTCAACCACCAATAAGGTTTCCAGAAGAGCATGAACTGGCTGCCCGAATAGAAAGAATCACCAGGAAGTTGTACTGTCATCTCAATTAGAGCTGCAGCAATTAGTCGATTAATTGGTTTGACAACTGAAAGAAAAATCATTGCAAACTATTTTGATAAGCGACTGATTGTTTCTGATGTTTTTCAAGCCTAAGTGTCTAACAGTTGCTCGTTCCAGCTTCTTAAATGTAAGGTTTTGGTGTTTATCTTTATCATTTATAATAATAAATATAGTGCCTTTGGGTTTTCGGACTGCTGGTTGGACGAAATAAATAATTTGAGCTCTTTGTTTGAGCGCTGGAAAATTGTTGAGAATTGTTTGACATTTTATAGACAAAACCATTTATTCTAAAAATAATCCACAGATCAATCGATAATGAAAATAACCGTTAATCTCAGCCATTGTCTTGCTTCATACGTGCTATTCTCTTCTTTCCACAGCCAGAGTATCTAAGTACTAATGCCATTTGCAGTGTGTCCTTCATTCTTGTGAGTATCCAAAACGTGAATGAAAGCAAATACATGAATTTGAATGGCATATTAACAACACAAGCTATTGAAGGCCAAGGTGTAGTCTTAAAGAGGTCATATTATGCTAATTTTCAGGTTCATACTTTTATTTGGGGGTCCTGGTAGAATAGGTTTACATACATTTTTTTTCAAAAAGCACATTATTTTTCTCATATGGCGCATTGCTGCAGCAGCCCTTTACACACCATCTTGAATGCTCAGTTTGGAGTGAGACACCTCTCCTCTGTTCAATCTTTGGCGAGAGTTGCACATGCACATTACTTAACGGGCAGGATGTAGCCAATCAGAGGCAGAGTAGGGCGGGTCATAACCATGGCTGCAGTAAAGCCATATATATTCTATAATATATATAAATAAATATAAATATTTATATAACATTACATTATTGTTACACAGTGACACACAAAAGTTAAGGAAGTAAAGGCTCAACTCCAAACCAGGCGTTTCAGGCAGTGCAGGAGCAGTGTTTTCTCCCTTTGCCGTGGACTTTGGGCTTTTTTTTTTTACTTTGCAGACCTTTTACATGCACAAAAATGCTAAATAAGACAATAAAGGAAAGGCAAAAACCCCAAAAAGCATAATATGCCCTACTTAAGATAGCTTATTTTCTTTTCCCAAATGTCAAAACCACAAATATACAAAGCTGTAACAAGCAGCTGACTGTTATCTTGATAAATAGTTTAAACAATTAAATCAATTATCAACATTGTCACATTTTTTTTCCAGTAAATCAAATAGTCAATAAGCACTTTCAGCATGCGGCTCAAGTACAGTATTTCCATTGTCTTCTTTCAATGATTGGAAACAATCCTGGCACCTCTGCCATTTTACCTCACACAGTATCAGTCACAGTATCTGAAGAAGTCTATTTGAAGATCCATGTAGTGTACATCCATGTGTGTTATTATCATAATCTATACCTACCTATGACTGTTAGGACTGATGGAAACACAGCAAGAGATTACTTAATCTTCTGATGATTTCTCATCTGGGGGCTCAGTGATGATATTTTAATATTCTTAAATATTCTTCTCTGCCTGTGACTGAAAACACCTCAGAGACTGTTCTTTGCCAAAAGCACACAGAGAGACAGTAATGAAAAATAAGAAGCTGCTCAGAATACTAAAGGCCAGCAAAGCCATCCCTTGTGTATTTGACAATGCAAGCCTCTGTGTGTGCGCGCGTGCATGTGTGTGTGTGTGTGCGCGCGTGCGTGCATGTGTGTGTGTGTGTGTGTGTGTGTGTCCCCGTCTTTTTGGCTGCCTCATGGCTCAAGCTAAAACAGTCTGTGCTTTAAGAGCCATTAGTTTCCTTCCACAGTTGCATTCTGCTAAGCCAAGAGTAAACACCACTACATCACGTCGACTCTCCTCGCAGTGTTGGTGTCAGCAGGGCATAATTTCACCGGAAGCAACAGCCAGCCTTTATTTACAAGACTGAGTCTGTCTGTTGTCACACTGCTGTAATTACATTTCTTCCTGGTCTAATACCTACTGTACGCATTTCTTGTCTTTTTGTATGCGGTGCCCCTGGACTATGATGTAAGATGTCAGTGAGTGTGTGAGTTTTAGTCTGCAGTTGCCACACAAACATTCAGCCATTTTGAAGGACTTTAAAGCTGGAGGTAAGGATGTTAAAATGTCATAACATAACCGGCAACTATCTTTTCATTCAAAAATAAACACGTCTACAACTAAACTTTGCAGCACTCTTGTGTAGGAGCTCCACTAACCATGATGTGTCCAAAGGTAATCATATGCAAAGAAGATTAAAAAATCTGTTGCTTTACAACCCTGCAGGCCCAACGCCAAGGCCATACTCACCAGTTGTGTGTCAGATGCACATACTGTTGGACGTGATGTTAGCCTGTTGCTCTGTATTGCTGTCTTTGTCTATCGAGTCCCGTCTTTCTCTGAGGCTGGCTCCTGCCGTCTGTGTGAAAAGAACAAAAGGCAGAGACGAAGGCAGCGTGAGTCTTCTGAACATGACGAAAACCCACGCACACATTAGAAATCAACACAGCCAAAAATCCAAAACCTGATCTGATTATCAAACCATCGACCGTTTCATAGACCAGATCTGTATGTTCTGATGGAAACTCTTCTGAACTATGAGTTTTAGCAACCATGAGCTCAATGCAGAAAAAATGGAGGGGATTGTTTGACAGAAGTACTTGAATGTTTCAATGTTCTGCTTGTTTTTACTTCCAATCTACTACATTTATTTGATAACTTTAGTCACTAGTTACTTTGCAGATTCAGTCTTGATAGCCTATTACTTGTGACTTGTAACCAATCAGGGATATTGAGTGAGACCACAGACTGATGACCGCAGACAGAGAAATAATGTTGCATCAGTGCCAAATTAGCACATTTTTAAAATCAATTTTGAAGATATGATTATAGAGCAGATGCACATTTCCTGTCTGGTGATACGGTCGGTGGGTGTAGTTTGGTGGAAAGAAAATAGTTCCTCCATAAAACTGTTTAAATCAAGGTCTGTAGATTATCTTCAGTAACCAGGTCATGATTTTTGAGAGACATTGCTATTGGGTTTTTATTTTTTGGTACTTGAAGCACCACAAGCAGAGTGCCATATAGTTCCATATATTCAAGACGATATCTCCAAAACTCTGCAAGTCACACAAATACAATCTAGATGGATTAACAGCACTAAAGGCCAGAGGAAAAATATGTATTTTTGATTTGGGGTGAACTGTCCCTTTAAATACTATAGATTTACCAGTGTATACGTTAACTGTACCCAGACTGTTGGCAGCTGACTTCATCATGCATCAAGTTTAAATCCCATCCTGCTCTTTGCCTCCAGACTTATTTCATAACTCACATTAGCCAGTAGGTGTCTCACTACTCTAAGACATAAACGCCTGTGTGATGAACTGTGTGGGGCTCCGGCTGGCTGAAGACAAAGTGCTGCATGCTGGCAGACACTCTTTGGCTTTCAGCCATCAGGCAGGGGGCTAAGATCTCCTCATCCCCTCCAGGTTGTTATCATGCTGGATAGACGTACAAAGCTCATGAGCAGAACAAACAGTGGATTAAGATTTCCACTATCCAAAGTAAACTTTAAACCTTTGCTGACACAATCCTATACATTCCTTCAAAGATCACATCTGAGCAGGGTAACAGCCTCCCAGAGCTCCACTCCAGGTAAGTTTTATGAAAGCAGATTTTCGTGCTAGGAATATAGAAATAACATCTCCAACTGAGGAGCCCACGTCTAGTTTGTGTCACTGTCACAAAACAAAGTGTTCATCTGTCACTGTAAACACCCGCTGGCAATTGTGCTCATCTGCTGTCAGTCATGTCGTTTGCTCTCTGTCTAAGCTTCCCCATCAGTCATGATCTCCACCGTCCTGGACTGGTTTACATCTCATTATATTACAGCTCCTTACGACACCCACGCCTTCAGCTATGCTACTTCAACAAAACACAGAGAGAGACAACACCCCCTCCTTCTGAGTCACTGGCCTTCCTGTCCAATCCTCACTAAATGTAAAAGCCCCCCACCCATTCCTTTATCTGGTCTCGGCAACATTCATGCAGGTCCAACAGTGAGCCGAGCTGAATGTGATTTGGTGACATAATTCCACATGGTTGAGTCGTTATGTTTCGCTTGCTGAGGTCCAAGTCTAGGGAATGTTCACACGCCCTGTGGAGGGTAGTGATAAATTTGAGCATCACTAGGTTAAGACTTCAGGAGGGCATGAGATGGATTAGAGGAGGATGTTGAGAATAAGAGAGGAAGAGTGACAGAAAGAGGAAAGATTCATGTTGGAGCTTGTAGCGGAGGATGTGTCGTCCATTAAGCTCTATGTGACTCACTGCGCTGAGCGGCAGGTGCTGTCGAATCACGCCTCTGTGAATCACCCGCCTCCCCCTCCTCCCTCTAGCCGCGTTACCAGACTGCTTTTTGACATTTGCGTACATGCTGCAGTTCAAACACAAAAGGCGCCAGCAGCCTAACAGGCCTCGTTACTGAAGGACACAATGCAAAGTGTTTTCACGTGTCATCATGCACATGCCGGGGTATTTGTGCATGTGACGACGCATTCCACATCCTGCACTGACCCTTTACATTCCAGTCTCCAGTGGCCCTGAAAACAGGTCTCCACCACCTTCATCCTGCATGTCCTCCTCAGGCTGCTTATCTGCTGTCCCTTTCCTCCTCACATCAACCTCATTTTATGGCAGAAGGATCGCTCTTTAAACTAAAAGTCTGATCATTTGACTAATCGTTGGGTGTCTACTGATTAAAGAAAATCAACAGATTATTCGATTATAAAATAATCATTAGTTGCAGTCCTAATTAAACCCTGTAACAATACCTCACAAAAATGTTTCAACAGGGGAGACCGGCTGAACACCATACATCCAAACACCATACTAAGGAGCATGGGAAATATTTTTTGGATTACTGATTTTGTCCAAATGGCAGTTAACCTGACTTTATGGGTGGTAAAAATGCTTATCAAACTTTCCCATGAGCACTGTCTTGAAACAACATCAGCAACAGCATGATGTAAGATTTATACATATACATTTTCATTGTATATTATTTTGTGGCAGCCACAACAAAACTGTGGCAGTGCTTCACAGATGGCCCGACAGTGGAAACACTGTAAGAACCTGGCATTCAAGGACACAGTGCAACAGACTTCTCAAAGCCTTAATCTCGTTTACTTATGTGTGTGTATACATGCTTACTCACTGCTCAGTCTCTGTTCCGACACAAGGCGCAAACGACCACATAAACAAAGGATTAGTGCGTGTTCAGTGTGTGAGAGAGAGACTAAGTTTATGCGCCTCTTTACAGAACTAAAGCGTAAGTGTGAAGGTCACAAGAGGTGAGACTGAATAACGGATCAGACATGAGGTTTGTGCAACGTTCAGCATTAACAGAGCGCTGCTGTGTGCCTTCAACAGCTTTGACAACTCTGCCAGTGTCTTTGACACTTGACAGCCCTGCGAGTCTCACTTCTCAATCTGCTCCCACTGTGTGTGAGGCCACCACTAATGTCCTACCTTACACTCACAGCAAGACTCGCAGACTTCATCATTATGAACAGAGTACAAGAGTCCTGGCCTTTTCACTGCACAATCCCCAGTGTGCTGCATGATAAAACTTACACGGCCTCCTCTCTGTCACCGTCTGTATAATGCATGCACTGTACAGACACGTGCTCTCTGTTGAGCCTAGCAGCGACTGGGCTTGATGCATTTGAAAAGCATGCCGCAGATGCACCAAAGTCAGGGAGCCAAAGTAGGTCAGTGTGTTGAGCTGAGCAGTGAGGGATGTGGCAGCCCATTAAGCTGTGCCCTCCTCTTCTTCTCTTTAATACACACAGCAGTACACACACAATCAGGGCATTCACGCTGTTGGGAGCTGTATGCCTTCAAAGTCAAAGCTGTTACCTTTCAGGCAAATTATCTTTCATATTGTTGGAGGCCTCATTGTCATATAAAAAGGCAGACACTGTCCTGGGCTAAACCTGTGAGCAAGTTTGGACTCGACCCCCTCAACCATCGTCTTTTTATAACATTTTCAAGCAGGATTAGCCAAGAAGAAGAGCCTTGCATGCACTTTGGTTGCATCTTTAATCACCACCGAGCTAGCCGGAGGTGTTACAGTAATGCCAAGGCATTGAAGAACGGATCGAGGTTCTCGCTTTCCCTGGGCTGTAGTCAAGCCTCCCGGGGAGAACACTATTGATCTGGAGCTAAGAGGGGCCGGATTGATCACGCACACTCTCTAATAACATGCACGTACACACAGTAGCACAGCATGTCGCTGCATGTCACAGCGGTTCGATGTGCATTGCTTTCACTCAGCAGGTTGGCTGTTCAAGCAGAGGTTGGTGGCACTGCCTGCAGAGGGACAATGGTGGGCGTGTCTATGCATGTGTGTGTGTGTGTGTGTTGCTGTCGAGGGAATGACAGCAAACAGCCCCTTCGCAGCATCACTTAACATGCCGCTGATGTTCAGATCCTCCCGATGTTCAATAAGTGGACAGAGGCAGCTCCATGGTAGTTCAGACCACAAGAGAGAATGTTTCCATCAGAACAAATGTAGGAAACGCAGCAGGAAAAACAAACAAGACACAACTACGTGTACAAACAGTTGCATCTGTACATACAGGCCATGTGATCAAAGTTTTTCGCCCTGGGCTCTCTGACTATCCTTCCATAGTGGTTAATCCTTTCAATTCTGAGAACCAGAACTGGTTTATATTTCTGAGGATTCCTATGGTTTGCCTACACAACTCGCAACACAGTCTGGTGCCCTCGTTTCTATGCGAATGAGAAAACACACGACAGGAAGTGCCCTCAATGTCCCAAATACACTCATCCTTCCAGACAAGAAGATTGTGCCCATCAGATTTTTCATAGCTGCATGATACAAAAGAAGATTTTTTTTAATGGTGTCATATCATTTCACAGTGGAAGCTTTTATAGAAAATGAATAGGTAATGAACACAGTGAGAGACCAACTGTGCTATGCCCTCTAACATAATGAACCATCCGTTCATGAATATTTAGGCTTGTCTGTGACTGGAAATAAGCATGAACTAGAAGAAAAAAACCCAAGGGTGAGTTCTCAAGTACCCAAGGGCACAGTGGATCTTATAAAGCACGATGATTATCTAACTTTGAACCTTAAAGTCTATTTGCATCGTTTCTTTTCCTCTTTGCTCATCATCAATAGATGAGTTAGAATTGAAATGGGCCAGTACTGTAAACCAGCAGTGGTACTGAATCTGTCTTTTATCTTATAAATAACATATTCTGGTACAACTACTGAATATCCCATGTGAATTTTCAATTTCTGCTTGAAAACACATGTAAATTCATGACAAGCATATATGCATGTAATTCTTTTCGAATTACAGTAAATTTCCTTCACTGCTGAAACTTATATATAGAAGGATGTATATGGTTATACGGTTTGAAAATGCCTTCCTCTGTTTCTTTTTCCTTCCTTGGCTAAAGAACGTAAAAAAGAAGCAAGGGTCATTACATCACCAAATCTTGCTTTGGGGATACATGGACAAATGCACTAAAACCCAACATATCTTCCTCGTATGACTTCTGATGAAGAAATTCCTCCAGAAATGTAGGTTACGATTGATGACACGTTGTTCATCCCTCGATTTCGTTTGGGAAAGGTTCCTGTAAGCAGTGTAACTGCGGTCTGATCAGCGATATTTGGTTGGACCTGCCCCGTTTGGTCATGAAATTATCAGTCCTGTCAATCAATTGGGGAAAAAAAAAAAGGTTGTTAACCTTTCTGCATCAGAAGTCTTACGACGTAGAACTACGACATAGTTAAGTGTCAAGAATAAGCTTAATACACCTCACTTGTATTTTGGAAGCAACTAAAAACAACTATCAAAATGTGAAAGAATGAATGTGATAACATGAAATGCAATGTCTGTGATCACCTGTCAAGTCCGCCAACAACAACAACAACTATGTTGGTTCTCTGTTCAAGGTGTTTCCTAATTAGCAAAACCAACTGCTACATTTCATCCATACGAGCTTGTCAACAGCTTGTTTGTGAACACTGCCACGCCTTAGTAATTAGTCGTGATATATAATGAAAGCTTTATAATGTGTTAACGCAAATAACTGCAATTTGCGTGGTCTGTTTGCTGGAAGAAAACTGTGGCAAACTGCAGTAAGCGAATTCCTGTTCTGATCAGCTGACAACAATATACAGAAGACATGATGCATATAAGTAGTCACATCCTTCACAGCATATACAAACACCTCAACCTGGTTTAGTTGAATCCATCTACCCTGTTTGTGAAATTCCACTAGTTCTAAATTCGGTGTTGAAGCAACAGCTTGCACCGTGGGGTGTGATTAGGCTTTTTTTAGATACACTTGCCTCTCTCCCTCCCTTTCTTTCTTTCTTTCTCCCCTTCTCCCTCGATCCCCACAGCTCTCCCGCTTGATAATTAGAGCCCAAGTTTTACAGGCAGGCAGCTCAGGTTTGTCCCTGCTCTTGTCCCTTCTCCTTGCACATCCACCAATAACACAAACACTTGGTATATACAACTCTTACAGACCTAGATAACATCTAGTTTCAATTGCCCATCCCCGGCTTACAGCAATCAAATTGAATAAATACAGAAAAACTACTACCAAGAGCCAATACAAGGGGAAACTGGTCTTGATAACTGGTTATCCATCAGTGCCAAGCTTGTGTGTAGTGGCATGTGGCAGGGCCCCAGAGCAGCAGGCGGTCACGTGTGGGCAGAGCAATGGCCTACAGTTTGTGAGTCTATGTCTGTGTGTGTGCTGGCTTCAGCCTGATTAGTGGCCCGAATGGGAAGTGGGCAGGCGACCCGGCCTTAGTTCAACCCTGCTGCTGAAGTCTAGGCGTCCTGAGCGTGGTGACAGATGAGTGGGGGGAAAGAAAGAGAAAGGGGTGGGAGAGAGAGGAAGCAGAGGAAGTGGGGAGCTGGCAGCGGCACTGATGTCTGCGGTCATTCCCTGCACGGACTATTAACAAGGAAAGGGCAGGCTAACAATACAAGGCAACAGAGCAGTCAGTCAGAGCAGTAATGTTTAGAGGAAACTGATATGATCTCTATGTCTTCCTCTATGAGTCTCTAAGGATTGGCACAAGACAAACCCACAGCAGTAAAACCTCCTCATGGAGGCCGACCAAACACAGATTCAGGCTAAAAGTGACATGTCGGATATATAGATTTGAGGGACTAGACAAGATATTCTGTGTAAGTGAGTGAATGCATGTGTGCTAAGATAAATGTGTGCAGAGCTGAAACTCCTGCACAGTGGGCCAGTAGCATAACTGTATACTGATCCATCAATGTAATGCTGGTCCAAGGGTGCAAAAGATAAGTGATGCCATGTTTATCCAATCAGAACTGAACCAGCACATTCAAAACACTGAGACTCAGTTACACAAATCAAGTGACCTGTTAGAATTGGGCTTATATACAGCACCATTGTCCATCGCCGATGGCTAACAGTCATCAACAACTCAGCCCACTATCACTGAAACATTGTGATTTATAAGCAGAGCCAACACCCCTCACCAGAGAGCACAAACAACACAGTTGCCATAAGGAAGCTCTGGGTCATGTGCAAGAATGTAAAAAGAAGTTGTTGCTGGTCAATACGTTACAGTTACGTCTTTTAAACCAGCTCAGTTAGAGGAACTCAAGACGCTTGCTTACAGTGGTGGTGGTGGTGTTTCTTTTTTGTGGACAGCTGGTAGTGAGTTTCTTTCAATTGCGCCGTTCTTATTTGCATTTTTGTAGTTTAACTTTTCAGCATAGCTTGCTAGCTAACTTTGTTTCAAGCTTCAGAGGTTGAGCACAACTAAGTTATGGACATGTTGTGTGGGAACACATTTAATACACATTTGAACCCAACACAGGAACATGTGTTGGACGGTTGCACTGCCTGCTCCATTTGCTGGTGATGGGAAACAGAGTATTTATTTCACTGTATTAGTTCAAAAACAATATTCTATTGGGTTATTAATCTTTTTGTGTATTGTTATCCCCAAATAAAGAAATGGTGACAAGCTTGCAACTTTAATGTGTTAGTGTTATCTTTCATCAAATCACACTTTCAACATTTATACTAAAAGGTGAAAGCTGATTGGCTCATGAAGGACCATTTTTCCACCAGCAGTACAAATACTTTAAGCTTCCTCATTTCTCAGGTTGAAATATATAACTCATATGTAAGTTTGCTTTGACCTGACAGATTTTGGAAAGTCTACAAGAGCTGCCCGATTAAATAATTTTATCTTCATTCTGGTTAGCGGGGTGCTAAACTGGAAGTTAGCCGGCTCGGTCCCTGGCTGCGGTTGCGTTTATTTTTGCTAAGTGATAGGCTGTTAGATATATCCATATCTAAACGTGAGTATCTCGTTCTACACAACAATATTCAATGAACAAATGTCATTTAAATTGCTACAAACTGGCAAGTGCAGGGCCAGTGGTAAATGCATCAGAATATTGCTAAGACAAACAACCACTGCTAACATCATAAAAAGGTGCAGACTGAAGGATTAGAAGAATTTAGTACTTAATATGTCAAATATTATAACATTGTGACAACCTCCAGCTAACATTCTTTAAAAGTAGTAATGCAGAATGTTTCAGTCCAGCCCCAAACTGATTATCAAAATACAGGATGATAACACCTGACAACTGTTGTCATGTGCAAGTCTATTTTCTGTACAAACTGCTTTGAGTCAGCAGTGTAAACATGTAATCTGACGTTATGGTCACAGCAGATTAGCACACAGATTTCCTGCCTATCTAACTCTAACGCAGCATGTGTAGACTGAGATGGCCTGTTGTTTATCCCAACAGCCAAGAAGGTTTAGTTAAATACAACAACACGAAACTGTGCAAAAGTTAACAAGGAAGTGCTGAAACCACAGAGAACAAGTGATGTTGGCATGTTGTTAATGCAAGAACAACACTTCCTGTATCTGCTTTTTACAGTACAAATCTTTCAATGAATACACTGAAATGTGGGGCTTTTATTTTGGTAACCATATAAAACCTTGGGGGATAGTTAGTGGAAGTGGCTTTGTGTGGGTGGTTAGTTGGTCTACAGTTGTGGTGGAAATTTTTGTGGGTTTCCCTGTTAGTTTTATTCAGTGAACTGGTCGAGCAGTTTGGACAAATCAAACTTCCAACACAGCTGACGTTGTTGCCAGGTCTTTAAGAAGTTTCCCAAAATGCCCACCAAAACAAGCTGGTCAATTTACATCGTAACAAAGAATGCACTATTTTTTTAACAGGGACTTTATGGTGCATTCAAGTGTAACTTGTAAACACAGAGTCTATATTCACGTGGCCACAGATGTTTAAAATGGGAAAGTTTATTTGTATTTCTTTTTTTTCCTTCGTTGAAACACAAAGGCCCACATCCCACAACATTACTTTCTTATTATTTCCCTGCAGCATTTTTAATAATTAGATAATACAATCATAACATTACATTTTTTAACCACAATCTACAAAACTCGAATTAAATTCTTAATGTACGTTAATATTTTGAATAATGCACCAGGCAAAAGGCTTCCTAGTACAATTTACAGCATTAGTTCTCTCAGAATCCACCGTTTCCCCGCACATATACTTTACTAAGGTGGGCCGCACAGGTATATTAACTGCCGCCCAAGTATATTTGGCGACCCACTGAGCAGTGATCCAGTGGCGACACTCGGGTCTAACCATCATGAACACATTTTTGTGATTGAGCAAAGCATCCATATCTCCATCTCCCTCTCCATCTCTGTCTGCCACTCAAAATATGGTTCTTTCACCTTCACATTGATGGTTCCACAAAGACAGACACAAACTATTTCCCAGGACTAGATTTCAGGTGGGCCCTCAGGCTTTGGAGTGAAACACAGACTTAAGAGACATGGCATGCTGCAACCTGACAAACCATACAATTATGTGAGAGCAAACACACACAAACACCCACAGTCCTGGTACAACAATACATTCTTTTTAGAAAGGACAAACTCTGTAGATCCAGGCAACGGAAACTGGCTAAGGTAGAGAGACTAAATGACAAAACCCCAGGCGAACAAGCCTACTCCTATCAGCAAAAAGGTTTCTCAAACAATCGCTCCTAGTCGTACACATGTTGCAGTCATCTTGTGGGAGGATTGCTTGCTCACTGGTCATGCCAACCCTGCAACCAAACTTGGACTGAGATACATTTTAAGAGGTAGTTTTATGAGGTAGAAAAAGATTAGAGAAAGTCAGGGAGCAGCTCTAGTGGAAAAAGGGAAAGGAGCACTTCTTCTCATCTTGCTGTTCTCTGTCCGCGTTTAAAAGCACAATCCATCAAGTCATCTATTACCCAGATAGTAGAATATATCGTCTCCATAACAATGAGCTCATCCTCCTCAAACAAGTTTTACTGTCCTCTTTTAGGTTGGCCTACTCTGCTCAGATACTTGACCCAGAAGAGAAGTGCACAAGCCAACGCCGAAACCATGAAGTCAGCGCAGCCAGACAGGGGGGAATATAACCCTGTGTTGCTGATACTGCTCTGTTTAACTTGCGATTACTTTTTAGCTGTGAGATTAGTTTTGATCCAAAACTCAAGTAACTTTGAACCTGCTTAACTGAGCAAGACGGAGATAACAGGCCTCCCATACAGCTTAGCACATGCTCACATACACACACTCAGTGCACGCATGACTTCCCCTAACATGGCATTGCCCTGTCTCCAGGGCCTGATAAAACCACCAATTACAACCTAAAACACAAAGGGAGCACTGCCGAGAGGAAGGATTGTGTAAGAGAGGGATGAGAGGAAGAACAAGTGAGTCGACTTCCAACACTTGTATTCACCATGGTACAATGAGTAGGCCTCCTGTTAACTACTTTTGTTGGACAATATATACTGCCAGAAATAATTGCAGTAAACTTTATTAATGACATATTAAGACAATTTTAAAACGCTGATATAACGATAAAATAAGAGCATAATAATGCATGTACACCCATTCAAAGAGCACTAAACTTTGAACAAAGAACTGGTTCTACAGAAAATTCAGACAATGTGAAAAAATATTAAAATATCCCCCCAAAAAACAAAATCAATAAAATGATCTCTTGGGCTCTGTGAAAAAAATGCATGTAAACACAATGGGCAATATTGAGGTCATGTACATATCAATAAGCCCATATGCACGATAAGTACAATGAGTCAATAACGCATTTTAGAGCTCTAACGATTAATCGATAGTTGTCAGCTATTACACTAATCACCAACTAGTCTTGTTTTGAGTAATCTTTGAAGGAAAAAAAGTCAAAATATTCAGATTCCAGCTTCTTAAATGTGAACATCTTATGGTTTCTTTAATCCTCTGTGACAGTAAACTGAACAAATTTGGTGTGCATAAAACAAGACATTTGAGGACGCCATCTTGAGCATAGGGAAACACTGACATTTTTCACCATTTTCTGACATTTTACAGAACAACAACTAATCAATTGACTGAGAAAACAATCAACATTTTTCCTCTGCAATCAAAACTATCATTATTGGCAGCTCTAATTAATTATCCAGAGAGACCTAACAATGAGAACCTAAACTACATCCAATTTGTCACCTGAAGCTGCTCAAAGAGGGACATGAACTACACCCATCCATGCACACAGTTGTTTGCTCTGAGAGTTCACTAGGTCAGAGGTCACGTTGGAGAACAAAACATGACACCCACACACACTGAGGTCAAGAGAAAACACAAGACATACAGGAGGAGAAAAGACAGAAAAGGTTGCTGAGGGAAATACAACTATCAAAATTGCAGAGAAAGGAACCGAGAAGCAGAAAAAGCAGCAAGAAAGAAATGAAGAGCCAAAGTTAAACAACAAAATGTCATGAGAGACAGATTTTTGCCTTATCTGGCCATGGCTGCCTCTCTTACTAACATGGCGAGTCCTCCCTATTCCCATCTGATAGCAGCTATGAAGGATTGATTCTTTCATCTTTCATACATAAGGCAGAACAATGTTACACTGTGTGCTTCTTCCAGCTTGTGTGTGTGTTCGAGGGAGAGGGAGAGAAGGAAACCGAGCCTGCATCGAATGGAAGAGGAGCAACAGCTGAGACGGGAGAAACAGCTGTATCTCTTCAACACTGCTCCCCTCCCCCTCATCCCCTCTCTCTCCCTGAATGAGCCCCTCACACCCCCTTTTCTGACCCTCCCTGTTCCACAGAGCAGCATGGCCAGGGGCTACTCTGTGCACACACACACACACACACAAATTACAATATGTGCCAGAGTGAGTTAGAGACACCACTGGTGCGAGCCTCTGTTCTCCCCTCAGACGACATGTACAGACAGGATGCATGTGCTACTAAACATTCATCTATTGACTAAAAATAGGAGACATTGTTTCCAGCGGCAATGTCCCCCTCCCTCTCCTCTTCCAAAATCCTCCCAACTCTACCCTCTTTATCAGATTCTGACTGTGTGACACAAAAGGACATAAACTTTCAGGTTATCCTCTCACGTACAAAGAGTCAAACTGTGGCCTGTCCATCAAGTCTTTCTAGGCACTCGTCAGTTTCCACTCTCTTACACTGTAGCTACGCAACATATGCGTACCGTTTGCAGAAAGGACGTATCGCGTAGGGGTGTGTGAGTGGTAGGTCAAAACATGATGGTGAGCTTTGTTTTTTTGGGATTGTGTCTTCAATTTTAGACCCAGCTGCCCAGCCACGGAGTTTGTGTAATATGAGTAAATTAACGTCTTCAGACTACATTAAGCTAGAAAAAGTTAGTAGGCAACCACCAGCTGCTAAATAAATGCCAACAGGGTGATCAAGACCCCAAAGTCAGCTATAGTCGTTTCCTTTATACCAGTAATTTAAATTAACAAGATTATTGACACTAAATGATCCATTTCTGTATAAAAAGGGCTGTGTACTAGAGGTCGACCGATGTGGATTTTCCTGGCAAATACCAATTATTAGACAGCAAAGAGACTGATAACCGATATTTGGAACCGATATACATTTGCAGTAAAAATGAAAATCTTTGTATCAAAATTGAGAACAAACAGTGATGGAATGAACCTAAGTACAATTTACTCAAGTACTGTTCTTAAGTAACGTTTTGAGGGAATTAACCTGAGTATTTCCTATTTCCTTTTAGTTTATTTTACCTCCTGTCCGACACAGATAGCAATAATTGGAAAAATGCTGAATATCGGCCCCATCATCGGTCTATCCCTACTGTGTACACCTCATGTGAAAAAGACTGCCCTATTTTTACACTTGTAGAGCACAAATCCCTGGCACGTACCACTTACGCTCTGCTCTCACAGATGGAAGTGGAAGCGACGTGTTGCAACTAGACCCTGGCTGAGACTGATACCGATATTAGGGAGTAAAGAAAATCCAATATAGATATATCAGTTGTAATTCTTATACATACATATATCAGATAACAAACACGGCAATATCTGGGATGGGCCAATTCCGTTCGATAATACCAGCCAACCAACGTATCGGTCAAGCTCTACTTGCAGCAGCCACTCTGCAAGCAGTCCGCAGAGGTTACTCACAGGAATAATTAAAAGGAAATACACACTAATTTTTATTTTTTCTCTCAAAAATGTACTTGAAAGATTTATGTAACATTTGCTGCTACTTTTCTATTGTACAGTGCCGTCTGTACTACATCTGTAACCGCCTGTCTAGAAGAAGCACTTATTTGAGTTTCACTGTACTGTTATGCAATGTCACATGACATTCACGTTGAATTCAAGTAGGGTGTGAATGAAATGGATCAACAGCCAGTTTGACAGTTGGTGATGTAAAGTGTGTAACTGTAGGCATGTGACCACATGTCTCCGTGTGCATGTCAGCACCTGATCTGCGGGAAATCTGACAAAGGTGACAAGAAACTGGTTGTCACAGTCACTCAATTCTAAATGGACTCTTTGAGATGGAGAAAAAACACATCGGCTTCAGACATGAATCATCACTATTTATTCTTGTACAAGGGGTGCTGGATGGTAAAATAGGAGATATAAGAGCAGAACAGGTGCGGAGGAAGAGGCTTCGTGTGTATACACTGCGTTCTAAAGACGAAAAAGCCCACAGAGTATCTGAGACGGGCCTGTGTGTTGGTGGAAAGAGTGCAACGGAAGAAAAAGCAAAAGGAGCGAGGATGAAAGAGAGTTGGAATTATGTTTGTCTGTATCTGATCTATTGTCTTTGGCAGGGTTCAGGACCAAGTTCACAAGTTTCCATGATACAGCCAAGGCTCGGCTCTCAGTATAACTTCCAAGCCAAAACACTCGGGGTTTAGACAGATAGATGAGGCTGTGCTGTAAGACCACAAAGCTTTTCTCCAGCATTGATACAGACTGGTGGATCAGGACAATATGCAGGGGAAGTGGAAGGGTGCGGCATCTCTCTGTTTATGTCCAGCTGGGCCAGTTGGGGGGATTATGGGCTGGTCCTCATTCTGTACTAGTACAGTAAAACACCACAAGAGTCCTGACACCCATTTTACTTAAAACACCTGAACACACACACACACACACACACACAGCAATTGTATAACTTACAGCTTAGGCATGTTTTAGGGCCTTACACGCCATCGACATCAAAGAACTAGCTGCATCGAAAAAGCTGCACATGAACACACCACAAAGACTACAGCTGGCGGCCAACAAGCTTGTACTTTCTGTGCCTGCGTGAAAGGAAATACCTCTCTGCAGATATACAAACCGTTATTATGATTAAGCAGCACTCTATTATAGCTGCATCTAATCAAAAATGGCTCTGCTATGGCAGAGGAGAAACATAAGGAGAAACCGCACTGAATGGGTGAAATCATGGATACTACAGCGACATGCTCAGAGAGTTTTCCCTTTCTTTTTCAGTTTACCAATTTGTGCACTGATCCACTTACCTGAACAGCCAATCAGATTGATTTCTCTCAACAACAAGATGCTCTGACATGGGCTGTCCAGTGCACCAACTAGAGCCACTGGCTCTCACTGACGGCCCTGATAATGCCCATTCTCTCAAAAGTTCCAATTCTCAAGTCCATCCCCACAGAGGAAGGAGTTTACGGGTTGTGGTGTGATGGATGCGTCTGGTGCAGTTGTTACTTACTTATTTGGGATACCTAGATAGAATTAATGAAGCCTAACATAACAGCCCTACATAAAAAAGGAGCTGTTCCTCATATTTTGTTGACCAGTCTATATCCACGCAGGAAAACAAGAAAATTCTTTCCTTCCTTATATGAAGTCCACTTGAGAGTTTACATCAACCTCCATACTTAAAATCCAAGCTAATAACTTTAATGCTCATGGTAACGTTACTAAAATGTAACCACATTTGCAAATCATATAAAACCATATAAATATCCAATCTTGCCATATCCCTTTGAGCAGATCATCGCTGCCATGCTTCGTACGACACATTTGATTCTCACATGAAACTTTGGTTTCTGGTTGGGGATATTCCGGAGTAAAAATTACCACGACACACCAGCTTTAAAGTGTCAGGTGGAGCGGGAGAGATCCTCATAGCTGACATTCTGCATGCCTTAAAGACTAGTGGCTTTTACTACAGCCCTGTCCCTGAACTCACCTTTGACCCCAAACCTCATGACCCTAAACACCTACAACCTGACACACCAACCCCCGGCTAACACCCGTCAGCTGGGTGAGCTGAGAGGTTTGTGAGCAAGCAGGGCTTGGTATCAAACCTTAAAACTGTCATGTCCCTAAAGTTTTGTTTGCCTATTCATTGGTCAGATTCTTCCAGAATAAGATGCACTATACGGTAAAGATTCATGTACGCCTTGTGTTAATAAAAATCATATAAATGTATTTGAGAAGTGTGGCTTGTTGGTATCGTTTTAGGCACCAGTGATCTCAAACAGCAAAAACACTTATTTCAAAAAGACCCCAGAATATGGGAAGAGACAGGAGCACGAAGCAAGAAGCTGGGGTTTGTAGGCTGGTAAATGTAGTATATGTCAATGTATTGTGAGGGATACTGCCTAATAATCAGGCTGAAGAAAACTTAGCAGACAAGACTGGACTAAAATAGCATCAGATCCCACTCACAACATGAAAGCAACGAGAAAAAGAAACCAAAGTAACACAAAGGAGAAGCTAGGGATTAGAGCTGAGCAGCAGTCCACTCTCATAGCCCTTCATGTGTGAGTCACTCCCATCATCAGTGGTTGAATTCAGGCAGAAATGCTCTCAAAGCTCCAGGCCTCCTGTCGCCAGTCAGCCTATTGTGGCGTGCGTTTAGAAGGGTGCGTGTTTGTCTGTCTGTGTAAGAGAGATTCATCCATCAGTCACGAGTGTAGTCTTCAACATTATCTGTGTCCCGTTGCTCTAGTTGGCTTCTACTTCTCCTAAACAAGAGCTGTGATTACAACACAGCAGGAACGACATGACAAATACACCCAAAACAATAAGAAGAGGCAGTTTTGCACAACTTCCTCAAAATTTGTTCTGTGTACAAAAAAAAAAACAGTACATTGCTCAACCTACGCAGCGAAACGTAGTGCCTGCCTCTGAATTTGTGAAGTGAAAGCTCGGAGAGGCATTATGCTTGTCTTTTATCGTCTTCTCACACAGTCATGCAGCCAGTCAGGTGCTAGCCAAGCTCACATCTACAACACCCACTTCACACAGCTGCCAGCAACATTAGAAACACCTCATGTATAAAAAGTCTTTATCAAACATAATCGTACACAATGTTATTATCAGTGTTCCAAAACAACGTGTCGGGCACAGAGAGCGTTTGTATTACTTCAAATAGTAACAGAGAAGTTGGACATCCACATGAAGACCCAGAGCAGAAAATGAGCACAGATAACTAGCTTTGTATTTGTACTGGTGGCGAGAGCCAAGGCTGGGAAGACATCAGAGGAAGAGTGTGACGACATGTGACTTTGCAGTTCCATCTGCGCTGAATGGATGTGCCAGACGCACGCATAAAGTTACCCTGGCAACTGAGCAACAGCGCTGGTTGGAGGTCACATACACACAGGAAAGGCTTGATGCGGACCAAAACGCCTCTAGAATATGTATAGCACCCAGAAAGAGGCCACAAGATGACTGCTTATTCAATCGGGAGAGGAAGTCAAATAGTAAGCTACAGAGCTGCATCGAGGACCATTTCACACAAACTGTGCAGTGAACATGACGTAACGCAGAGAAGAGAAACAGAACCTGAGAAAGCCCAGGGATTGAACTTGATGACGCAAAAGCGCTTCAGTGTTTTATCCCTTTCTCTTGTAAACACACGGCTCTGATTCGGAGAGGGGAGTTTCATTTCACACACACAGATGTAATCTCTAACTAATCACATTTGCAGGCCTTGGACAGAGCAGTTACACCACAGCGCTGAACAGATGGGCCCACGTACACGAGGCATCTCTGGGATTAGCCAGAAGGTGGAGGTGGTATGTATAGTTACCGAGGGACGGTTTCTAAAAGGGAGCTGGTGCTCAAATGGTGCTGAGGGGAGTCTTATCCAAGCACGTCTACTGATTCAGAAACAGAAGAGTGGAGTTGCATTCTGAAGGTCTATACTCCGATTAATTTTTTTCCTCTGACTGCAACATGACCACATGTTTCACTGTTTGATTACAATAAATCATTTTGCTACAGATAAGTCTGTTTGTCTTATACAAAAAAGAAAGTGATGTAACTGAAAACGAGAAGAGCACTCCAACCAAGTGTGCTTCAGGATAACCTCCCGGCACTCACACTGTTTCTGTTGGCAAGCAACAGACATGCAACGTGATGCTCCCAGGAAGAGAGCGGAAGGAGGGGATAAATCCGAAAACACACAATGATAATTCAATGCAGCATTTGTAAATAGGAGTACAGATGGGACGGCACCGACAGTGCAAATCGCCACGCTGAATAGAATACTGAATCAACCATACTGTATTGGATTAAGACCTAAGCCTCAGTGCTAAGACTACTTGGGTAAACGTTTCAGATGAACCCTTTACACCCACTGACCGCTGTCCCACAGGTCAAACTTTCACTGTCTGCAGCACTCCTCTGAGTTTAGCCTGAATCAAGAGATGTGAAAGCCAAAAGGGATTCTTTCTTTGAGATACAGAGGACTAAGGGCCTCCTGCATTCAGAAATAATTAGATCTCATCTCCCCTTCTGGACTCAACTTTAACCGTTTTATCTAATCACTCAATCAAACAATGCCTTCAGAGTTGGTGCGATTGCAATCACTTACACTATCTAATGACTACATAGATTCTGCATCTATTTTACTGTTAGAGAATGCTGCTGAAGCCAAATGAGATTGGTTCAGTCTTTACTGCAGCATAACACGACACCAGAGCACTGTAAAGGCATGCCAGTCATGAGTCTGAACCAGCGACCTCTGGGTCATATGTTAAGTGTTGAGAACAGCGGCTCCACACAGCCACACTAAATATCGATATGGAACATTCCTTAGAGCCCTTTAAAATGTGGGGTGAGCGGCGACGTCACACAGGACACTGACAAAGGGTGTGTTAGATAGGAGGTCTGAGCAGAGGGAGGCTTTGTTTAAGAAAAAAGGCATGAATTCAGCTTAAAACTAATTCTGCTTGACAGATAATAGAGGCTGCCCAGTCAAGTGTGCGTGCCTGTAGTTCATGTATTTATCTGTGGGTACGTTTGACCTCATAAATTAAGGCAACAATGACGTCAATAAAGGCAAGAAAGGCTAAGATGTAGTGAATGGAAACCAACTTTCAAGGTGGAAAACGGCAAACAAGTTTGACAGTTTATAAAATGCTGTTGTTGTTAAATCAACAAAAGCGTTTGGCTTTACATTCAGCTCCATTTATCGTCTTAATAATATGAATATACCAATACTGGGCTGTTATTTTTCACGGCCCTAATCACATTTTTCAATCAAAAACCGATGCCCAGCGTTATGTTTGTTAAGCAGTTTTTTTGTTTATTTTCTTCCAGTATTGAGGGTTTGTGAGACGCACACTTAAAAGGAAAACCTTCTAATTTGTTGTACTGTTTATATAAAGGAGTGGGAATCACAGAGTAACTCGTGATACGATATGGTCAACAATACGTAGACCATGATAATGACAGATTCTGTGATAAGAGATACAGAGACAATATCTGCCTAGGGGAGGAATACAAAATACCCCTAAAAAGCAAAGTACAGGAATTGTATTTATTCAGTGCATTTTCGTGTCAGTTTTACAGAATCAGAATCAAATGAAACAATTTATATAAAGTGCAGTTTTAGCCTCTTTATCACACGTACTGACTGCAACTTGTCCATATCTATGCATGTGATCATTCCAATGGAAACCAAAAAAAAAACCCCGTAATAAACTGGCAAAAGGTCAAACTGCCAGAAAGCAGAACAGTTCTGAGGTTAAAATGTTAAGAGGAAGGGAAAAAAACTACAGCTCACTATATTCTCCTTAATCTGCATAAGTAAAATTTTACAGAAGTTGAAATCAAATGGAGTCATGAACTCTGGTATGTCAGACTGCCGGGGGAATCCGTTTGGACCAGCGGCCCCTGCACGTTCTAATAAAAATAAGGATATTTGGTGCCAGTAAATCAATAACCATATTGCAAAAGGAAGCAATAGAATATATAACCAGATTGATATTTTGTCAAACCCCAACTAGACGGCTCTCAAAAGTTTTAGCAATGCAGATCGTGATAGGACACCACTGTTATCAGACCACCATTGTCACAGATTCATTTCACATGAAAAGGTCAACATACCTTTATCTCAGCTGTGATACAACAGCTGAGATCCAGCCTAAGTATTGATAAATATTAGCTCTGTGTATGCTTTCATTGTCCGGCATAGAGTTACAAGAACAGATACTTAATTGGACGAAGGCTATCACTCATTTTTAAATGATGTTATTGATTAACAAATTAAATTACAGTGATGGAGGTAGGCAGTTATCAGACGCATGTAGATGAGCTTGCCGATCCTCAGAGTTGTTGATGAGATCGAAGTGACTTGTCTGACAAACAGCCAGCAGCTGAACTTGGGGAGGAACCTCTCCAGCTCGTGCTCTGAAAGTTTCCCCTCATACTGTATATTTAAAATCTGGGGCATCGAGGTCGAGAGTCTTGATCACCCTTTTTTCAAGAGTCAAAATACCCTGACGTCTTGTAATTTGTGCGTATTCTACAGCCAAGATAAGCCTTGCCTGAGACAAGATACGCCGTGGCTGTGCACAGTATTGTTCGTGGGTGAACCCACGCCACACCCAAATCACTCCCCGGAGGGTAACTGTGCAGGGGGTTCGCCGCCAATGAGCTATCCAGAGCCGAGCGCCTGCAGTGGGGCTGTAAATAAGCTCTCCCGGGCTAACAGCACAAACGGCTCGATATAAAGTCCCCCGTCGTCCCGCACAGAGGCGAGCTGTGTAGCGACTAAAGTAAACAAAAGTAAACTGCCCGGGCTGAATCACAAATTGCTAACTCACCGACTCTCCTCAGAGGTTTTCCACATTAGCATGTTGCAGTTCTCTAAGCTAGCTTGATACGCGAGCTAACTGAGCTCGGTGAGGGAGCGCATGATTTATTATCGGCGTTATATCGAACTCCTCCGCGCTGCTCCTCGGTGTGTGGCGGGACGGACGTGTCTTCACGTGGGTGGAGTAGAAAAATAAAATGATGGCTCAAACAAAACCTCTGCAGCCAGCTACACATAGTCTGCATTAGATAAACCAGGACATGTCTCTGCCTTCAGCTATATCGTCCCCTCTCGCATCTCCCCCCCGTCTCCTCATCTCGATGGACGCCGGTGTACTTTGATAACGGAGCATCCTGCGTGTAAAAATGAACACATCCCCAAACCGTTCTCGGGGCTTAACGTTACGTTTAGCTAGCTACCTCGACGGCCGGGGAGGGATTTTCTACTTGATGTCCCCGAATGATAACAAACTTTGCCTCAGACTCACCGAAGTGCGCCGTTTTCTTCTTCTTTCTTGTGCTGATATTCCAGTGGGCACATCAGAGGCCGGCGGAAGACGGCGGCGGACAGCTAACAGTTTTTTTGGGCTAACGCTCGGGTCACGACGATGCGCCTCGCAACAGCTGTGTTCTGTTTTGAATGAGGGCTGAGGAGACGCACGGCGGGCGGGCGGAGCTTCCAGCGTGCGAGCGGACCAGTCCGCCCATCATCCTCAACACACCGGCTGCTTTTATACGGACACCTTTTTGCTCAGTGTCTTACTTTATCTAGTTACAGGTGATTTAACACAGTGTCTGTTTAAAATGCCGACAGATGGGAGTAGCGTACCCCCCCCGCCTATTGTTGTGACTTGAGGATAAAAGCGCCCAGTGGCTTTAGAAAAGGGCGCAATGTTCATGTGTTTGATTCTGACTCCCTCTTGTGGTCAAACCCGAGCTGTGTAGTCCTAGTGCATGGGCTTTAAAGGGTAACTCCAACTAATTTTACACATTAAAGTGTGTTCACAGGTCCTTTTGTGGCACTTGACCTGATAAACTCATTGTCACTCAGTGTGCTAAGATGCATTGTGGGTAATGTAGGCACCAGGTTTGGAAAAGCAGCCCACTCTTCTATAATCACTGTTGACAAATTATCAAAACTGATGCAGCAAAACAACCAAAGATATCACATTTCCTAATCCGCACATTCTTTATACACAGCTGTAGCTCAGGAGGTCATCTAATAGAAGGTTGCTGGTTCGATTCCCTGGCTCCCCCGGCTGCAAGTGGAAGTATCCTTGAGCAAGATACTGAGTCAAACTGATGAGCAGTTGGCAGTGCAAGTCCATTTACTTCTTCCTTTTCAAAACCTGACACCTACATTAGCCACATTCCCACAACTTAGCCAGAGTGACATCACTAGAGGCAATTTATCAGGTTACATGCAGCTTCTTCTGGAGCTTTAAAGGCTTTAAACTACTTTTTTTTTTCACATTTACAGTAATACTCCCCAAGCCCTGTGCACACACTCAAATGTGTACAATTGGTGGAGGTGCCCTTTAATGACAATGTCCTACTGTTCTAAACCACTGTAACAACATCAAAATGATCTTCCGCAGGTTCAGGGTTAGTACAAATACACAAAGTAAACAAAAGCTTCACAAATCCGAGGCCACACATTTGTCATCCTCCACAAGGTTTGTCAATTTCTACAAGGTTTCTGTCAAATTAAATCAAATGATGTCCTGTTTTCTGACAGTTGCATACCATATTCATAACACACACACACATAATATTGTATGAAGGCTGATGTACGTGACAATCTGATGAAGATCTGACGGCAATGCACTGACTTCCACCTGCCGATAAGCTGAGGATGCACGATATCGGATTTTTGCCAGTATCGAATCTGCAGATATTCTCCACCTCGCTTTGGTAGATTAATACAATATATGCACATATATTTTTTCCACCTGAATGCAGAGCACATCAAATCTCTCCTAACGTGGAATTAAATTATTATGCCTACTCTTATCATGATGGCCCACTGGTAGACATAAATTGCTTGTCAAAATGTACACATTCACTGAGAAAAATTAGAAGAGATGTATACATTTCTGGCCCATTCTGATATTTCATCAAGATAAAGGCTTTAAGCTTTATCAGCCGATACAGATGATGTGCCAATATTATCGTGCATCCCTACTATAAAGTTGTGCCTAACTATTTGCATACCACAAATCAAAGATATTCAAAACCATAATTAATAATCAACTGCTGTGCATGAATCACATTTCATTTTATTGCTATACATTTGGCTGAACTCTACATGTCAGGTTAATGCTGCTCCCTGAATCTTACCGTATAGACTATAAATGAGGTATAGATGTAAAAGTAACCACTCATTCTTAAACAGATCATCTCCTACCATTAAACAGCCTGAACAGATCTTGTCTGTGCACACATATAAACAAACTTGTTCTGACAAACAACCTCACTGAACACCACATATGTAGGCAAACCAAAACAATGATAATTTAATGTGAGTGTGTCACATTCACTCCCCAAACTTGAGCTGCCTCTCCTTCTCTATACCATGCAGCTCCCTCGCCCGATTCTTCAGCTCCTCGGCTTTCTTCTCATCCTTCTCCGCACCATCCCCCAGTTTGTACATACGACTTGCATTGGCGCAGCCCCACACGTGTCCCAGCTCACAAGCCCTGTTAGCGTACTTCAAAGCCTGAGTCATATCTGGTGCCAGCCCTTTAGAATTGCCCTCAATGAACAAAGCACTAAGGTTAAAGCAGGACGGAGCGAAGCCACCGGCGCAGGCCTTCTCATAGTACTGCCGCGCTGCTGTAAGGTCAGGTTTTCCCTCCAGAGCTCGTCCATCATGGGCCAACAGTCCAACGTTGTGGCAGGCATCTACGGACTTCTTTCCTCCGGAACTGCAGGAGCGCATGAATAAGGAATAGGCTGTTTGTAGACACTCAGTCACTCCACCTGGTGGGAAGAATTCAAATTCAATTCCTTTGAATTACAAATTGACCATAAAAGATTCAATTAGAAATGCTGCATTCAAATTTTTATGTATCAATATTACAATTGCTAACCTGAAGCATTTAACAGTTTGACCTTCATCTGGAGCCACAGTATCAGTAAAAAACACATTTTTTGCTTTGATCCCTCAAATGTGGCATTGATACACTGGTGACAGACATGTGTAATAGAGGCATTGTCAAAAATTCAAATTACTCCAAGAAACTTTTCTGTGTTTTCACATGTAAACAATATTCTGAATTCTTTATTATATGTTTAGTCTACCAGATGTGAAGAAGTAAAAAAAAAAAACCCATCACAATTTACAATAGCCCAAACTACTGCCTCAACGTTTGTCCTCGTCCGAACAACTAGTTAACTCCAAGGCTAGTGATATAAAAAAAGAGGAACTGTTATTATAATTGCAAAGTGTTTGGTATTGTGATCTGGTAACAATAGATTTTTCTTTTGTTTTTTTGATAATCACTTAACCAGCTACTAATTTGAATTAACACAAATTTCTGTGTAGTACATGGGCCAGTTACTAACTACCTCATATCCTGTTGAGTAAGTCATCATATTTCATTTTGTTTTCATATTTTTTCCTTGTTTAACATTTGTTTCAATGTAACCTGTAACGTCAATACAGCCATCAATGTGGTGGGTTAAAAATACATTACACTCACCTTGAGTATTAAATGTCATAGTCAGTCGGATGAATGCATACTCAAGCAAAGCACCAGTGTTTACCAGTACCAGTACTTTGTATTTATGTCTCTAATACAACACATTTTCTGTTGTTTCAACTTGTGATGCCTTTCTGAACTTAACATTAAAACTTTTGAACTTTGACGCAACAGTCATTATGATCAAAAACAAATCACAAATAAGCTCCACTGTTGTTTTACCTTTGCCTGTGATGTGGTAAGCCCCCAGTTTATAGCAGCTCTCTCCATGTCCATTTGTCTCACAGTTGTGTTTGAGCACCTGTGCTGTAGATTCATAGTTTTTCTTCACCCCCTCCAAGTAGTCTGCTAGCCTTTGGCACCCTAAGGAAAACATGTCACAGGGATACACGATGAAACAATCACACCTCACACTGATCAACCACTCTTCCATCTCTATCCTGTGTGTGCTTCATCACCATTGATCTGTGAACAGCACAGGAATGTTACCTTCAGGATCCTTTTCTTTGTAGCATTGAAAGCTGTACTCCACTCCCAAATTATCCAGAAACTGCTTCACTTCGTTCTCATCGTCAAAGTTTATAAGTCCAGCCATATTTGAGCTCGCACGCCTGCCTTTTAACTCTACTATAATCACATGTGCTGAAGGCTTAGCTGCCACACATCCACTACTACTTGTGACCTTGATGAATGGGTTCCTGCGCGGTGTTGCAAAAGCGTTTCCTTTAAATGAAAAAAAAAAATGGAGGTGATCCAGCCGGTCGTAAAGATGCTATGAAAATATTCTATAAGTACTAATAACACAATTTCAATGAAAACAGAGGGAGAGCGTGATCACGCGCGTCTCCAGTTTGATAACTTCCTGGTTTCATAACCCACCCTCACAGGCTTCCGTAGTCCAGCCCCGTTGCTAATGTACTTCCAGTGTTGTGACCTTTGTTTACTGTCTGTCTAGTCAGTCTAGTCAAAAATAGACCCAACTCCCCGCTGTGAAAACGATATCCCCCCCACCGGTTCCTCAGCTCAGGGTTTCGGTCGCCACAGTTATTCGTCGATATCTTTTAAACATGAATTCCGCCACAGCCGACAGCTTTCGACATTTTTGCACGGACAGCGATTTCCCACAACGGAGGCGACAACAAGTGAGCTAGCTAGCCTAGCTGGTTTTTCGGCTAACGTCCGTCGTCCTCTCCCCCTGGTTACCGTGCTGTCACGCAGATTAGCATAGCGACGGGCTCTCACGCAGGTGAACACTGCGATCCGAGACGGGTAAAAAACGGAGTCGCACACCGGTCTCAGCTGCATAAGCTAATATTAGAGTTTTTTTTAATTAACCATGGCGATGGCGAGGAGTTTCCTAAACACGGTAAGTTTGACATTTTACAGTCATTTATTTGTGTGACGTATTCATTTTGTTGTGCCCACTCATTACGTTAGTACAGTGCGCTGGCGAATGGCGTTAATTAAGCCCTCATCCATCTACAAACATCTGCCCGTGTTTGCTTCACAGGATGATGCGTCTCCTGCGGCTCTGACAGATCTGTGCCTGACTTACGTGAGCCAAAATCTGGAGTGTTTCTGTGCGAAGCGCCCCGATGGCTCCCTGTGCTTCAGGGAGGCTGTACTCTTCCCACAGGAGCTGGCAGACCAGCTGCTGGCCAAGATGGCCACTGAAGGTAAACCTGGACCTCTAAAGTCACCCCCCCACAGCGAAGACTTGTTGACTTCTGTGCCTACAATTTATACGATTTTTTTTTTTTCAAACATCAAATCCCAGCCTGTGTATATGCAATCATCACATCCATGTCTTGAGTGACTTTTGACAGTTTCTTCTACACCTCTCAAAAACAAATGAAAGAATTTGTCAAATTTTTGAGCCAGTCAGTCTGATGGTATGTCGTTATCTTAACCAAAACCCTGCCCTAGGTAAACGGAGGCAATATTACGCAAGGCTCTGCTCTGACCTATAAATGAGCCTTAAGTCTAACTGTAGTTCTTTCCACTTCAGGTCCGCTGAATGACAGCACAGTGGGTGTGTTTCGGAACTGCGAGTACCTGCGCCTGAGACGAGCCTGCATCCGGACAGCGCGGATCTCTGCAGAGGCCTTCCAGAAAGCGCTCTGCCCTCACCGACTGCTGGAGCTGGATGCTGCCAGGGTCAACGCAGACCTCACTATTCCTGATATTCTACAGGGTCTGGCCACCAATAAATATTGTCAGGTAAAGTCAGAGTATGTCAGCTTGCGTGATTTAAACCAATTAAAAAATGGAAACCTTTATTCCAATTCATATTGTTTTGCCTTTGCCCTGCAGGAGTCCCTCCAGCGACTTGTCCTAACAGGGCTGACCATGTCCTCCCTGGAAGAACCAATCCGGCATCGCTTCAGCTCCCTCCAGGGCCTCCGCTCCCTCTCTCTAGCCAATGTGGACTTCTACGACTCCGGGCTCGTCGACGTGTGCTCCCTGCCTCGGCTGGAGAGCCTCGATCTCTCCAACACTTCAGTCACCAACCTGAACCCGCTGCTGGGCCTGAAGGAGCGCCTGCGCTCACTCACACTGCACCAGCTGAAGAGGCTGGAGATGAGCACTGGTCAGCTGCTGGGAGTCATAGGCCAGTTGGATGTATTGCAGGTTAGTGGAAGGATGAGTTTTGCACTAAGCCTGTTTCTATTGATTGGTTTGAGAAAAAAACTTTCTCTTTGATTTTCTCCCAGCCATGCTTGTTCGTGTTTTACGAAACATATTATTGTGTTTGTTTGTGTGAAACCCTGCCTATGCAGCACCTGGATATCAGTGATGACAAGCAGTTTACCTCTGACGTGGCTCGTCAGCTGCTCGGACAGCCAGGGATCCTGCCTGCCCTTGTTTCCCTAGACGTGTCCGGGAGGAAACAGGTGTGTGTGTTAGTATTTGTGCATGCATATTTCAGTTAGATTGCAAAGATAGGATACAGACCATTGAGCCAAGTTGTCATTTCTTACATGTGTGAATGTTGCAGGTGACAGATGCAGCTGTTAAGGCATTTGTTGAGGAGAGACCAGGGATGACCTTTATGGGACTTCTGGCTACAGATGCTGGATTTTCTGACTTCCTCTCTGGAGAAGGAAATCTAAAGGTAGGTATGCATGTGAGCATTAACGCTGATAGCTGTGCATAGAAAGTTGGTTTTGCTACAGCAAACTGTCTTTGTGTGTAAACAGGTAACAGGAGAGGCCAACGAGACCCAGATCTGTGAGGCCCTGCGTCGCTACAGTGAGAGGGAGGGTTTTGTGAGAGAAGCTCTGTTTCATCTGTTCAGCCTGACACATGTCATGGAGAAACCGAGGCCTGACATCCTCAAGGTAGACCCACGTTATCATATTATATTGTTTTATCATGGTTTCACAATACATATAAAGTCATACCCATACCACATTTTATCTGATAAGCGATGGCGTGTCAGCCATACTTACTGAGTATTGTGTCAAACTCCACAATTACAGTTCCTCATCTGTCTCAAATAACACAATATTACTTCCCTCTTCTCCTGTTTTTTTTCTAGCTGGTAGTTTTGGGTATGAAGAATCATCCTGCCACTCTGAATGTCCAGCTGGCAGCTAGTGCCTGTGTGTTCAACCTGACGAAGCAGGACCTGGCAGCAGGAATGCCAGTGCGACTGTTGAGTACAGTCACTCAGCTTTTACTGGAGGCCATGAGGACGTTCCCCAACCACCAACAGGTAGCTTCATCCCCACGTGTCATATCATGTCATATCAATCACAAAAAAACACCAATGACTGCATTTAAGCAGGCTGTCGCACGTGATACAGTTTACCAGCACAGTGAACTTTGAGAGAAAAACAATTGTGTGATATATAACCAGTTCCCATCAATGATGGACCAGCCAAGCACTTTTTTTTTTCAAGGCACAGATAACACTAGAAAAACTGTCTTTGCTGAGCTACAACAAGAGTCAGTTACACAGTTTTCCCTGCCACCAGTTAATGTATTTCTAAATTTAAATTTTTATGAATTTTATCATTCATACAGGTAATGTATGTGTATTTACTGCTGAGCAGTGTTATTGTTGTGTAACATCTGATTTGAAATGTTTATGTTGAACCTGCAATATGCTTTACAAAACATAAAATAAGATACAGAATAAATAAAATAAATACATTTTTTTAATAATGATGAAAATGAAAAGTGAATTTAAGATCAATTTTTACTCTACAGATTTTTTTCCGATATTTTTCCGCCTCATATATCTTCTTCATTCACAATCTGAACCTGCCTACGTACATAAATAAACTGTAGGAGCCGTTGGTCACAGACAAGACTGAAGTAATAATTGAAGCTTGAGGGAGAGCTGTGGGTGAAAGCCCTGTTTGAGTCTAGGGGCCTGCAGCTCGGGGAATTTGAAAGCATCGGTTAGGGGAAAACAAATGTGTCCAAACTAAAAAGGCATTTTGACAGTCTGAAAATTCTGATGTGTTGGGGAACTTCCCAAAGCCAAAAAAACACTGCAGCTTCCTTTTTCTGTTTTCCTCATCATGGACAGAGATAGAGGCTTCACACAAGCAAATGCAAAATATAGTGTAATGCAAGAGCATTGTGCTGATTAATAACGTATTTGAATAATGTTTTCTACACTGGAATCAAATTCAGAGATCGGGTCAAGACTGGGAAGTCATTAAAGAATTGAAATGTACAATTAAATGCTATCTGTTTTTACTGTTTATTGTTTTAAAAAAAAAAAGAAAAAAAAAGATTTTATTCAATTAAATGGGCAAATTGAAAACAAAATTATTTTTGTGCCTTGCACAGGGTTCAAGTCAGACATGAGGGATTTCTGTTGACACATTTTACTGGACTGGTATAATAAAACGCAAAGAGAAAAGTATATTAACTGATTTTTTTGAGGTCTTTGCAGTCGGTTGTATTTCAGGTTCTGGACTGATGCCTGTTTTGGTTTTCTGTCTATAGCTGCAGAAGAATTGTCTGCTGTCACTGTGCAGTGATCGCATTCTGCAGGAGGTCCCATTCAACAGGTGAGAAATACTTATTTACGATAGTATTTTTAATTAATACTACTATTAATACTATTAATTATTATAACATGTAATTATAATTTACCTTTTAAGTGATTACAGTCATTAGAAAAGACTAAATATCTAAAAGAAAGTGTAAATGTGTGTCAGTGGAAGCAAAGGAGGAAACTCAAATCTGTCGGAGATGTGCTATATTTACACAAGAAATGTTTTGATCTCTCCTTGCTTGTAAGGTTTGAAGCTGCCAAACTAGTGATGCAGTGGCTCTGCAACCACGAAGACCAGAACATGCAGAGGATGGCTGTGGCTATCATTTCCATATTGGCTGCTAAGGTATCTGTCATGTTGTATTATTCACGCATCCCTTAGCACATTTCTTTGCGTCTTCCTGAACTTGTTTGCTTTTTCCAGTTGTCCACAGAGCAGACGGCTCAGCTGGGAGCAGAGCTGTTCATCGTGAAGGTGAGATTCTCTTCTACACTCTGTTGTGTACCATCAAAAAAAGGCACATTTTTATAGCAAATATTCTCCCTCCCCCCCTGCAGCAACTGCTCCACATCGTGCGTCAGAAGGCTACTCAGGGCACGGTGGACGCCACCCTCAAATTTACGCTGAGTGCACTTTGGAACCTCACTGATGAGTCACCAACAACCTGCCGCCATTTTATTGAGAACCAGGGCCTGGACTTGTTTATTAAAGTTCTCGAGGTACACAGAAATGTCAACATGTTGATGTAAATAAAAAGAAAGCACTACATAGAAAAAACATCTCAGAGCAGATTACCATATTAGTTCATCATTACGCTTAATCACGTGTTGCTCTGTATATAGTGTGTATGCCTAAAGGGCGGGCTGACTCACTTGTTTTGTTTCCATTCCTCCAACCCCCTCTGCAGTCCTTCCCCAATGAGTCTTCCATACAGCAGAAGGTTCTCGGCCTGCTGGTGAGTTTACCGCTTTCTCACTACCATTCAGAAAAACTCAATCTTGAATAAATTTGCGACATCAATCCATCGTTATTCACTTTTTGCTGCGTAGAACAACATAGCCGAGGTTGGGGAGCTGCACGGTGAGCTGATGGTGCAGGGCTTCCTGGACCACATCAGGACTCTGCTGCACAGCCAAGAGGTGGAGGTCAGCTACTTCGCCGCAGGCATCCTCGCACACCTGACGTCACGAGGAGAGGAAGCCTGGACGCTCAGCTCTGATCTTCGGTCCTCCTTACTGGAGCAGCTGGTGGGGAATCGGCAAAAACTACTCACGTAAAAATACTGCACACAGTTATTTTGAAAAGTTGGTTTGAGTCTTTTGCCTTTATTTGTCTCCCCAGCACGCTGTTATTGTGAAGTGGCCCGCACCCGAGTGTGAAATGGTGGCCTACAGGTAAGATTCAGCATCTCTACAGTCATAATAAAGTAGAAAAACAATCCACAGTTCATTTTTATACAGTATTCAAAACTACGGTTAAGAGAGCACCTTGAATCTTTGAGTCTTCATACTGAGCTTTATGCTTTCATGCATGAACACGTGACATTCAGTATCAACAAATCCTTATTGTCTCTCATTCTGTAGGTCATTTAACCCCTTCTTTCCCTTACTGGAGTGCTTTCACACCCCTGGTGTCCAGCTGTGGGCGGCCTGGGCCATGCAACATGTCTGCAGCAAGAACGGTGAGACACAGATCCATTCACACACTAAACCAAATGTTGTTATACTACACATTTGACCATTCACAAATCATTTACTGACATCCGTTTGTTACTTATTTACCTCCCCAAACAGCTAACAGATTTGATTTTGTGTCTCCCCGTGCGTTCGCAGCCGCTCGTTACTGCAGCATGCTGTTGGAGGAGGGCGGCCTGCAGCAGCTGGAGCTCGTTCATACACACCCACAGACCCACAAGGACGTCAAACGGTTGGCGAAGAGCATTCTGGAGAGCCTGCAGAACCACAGAGCTCGCACCGGCCAGGCTGCACCGTTGCAGACAAGTCGCCGCGTGCCGCCACAATAGCCACACACAGGTAAAAAACTCGAAGTATTTATGTCGAATTTTGAGTAAAAAATATCTAATGTCACTTAATATAAAACACAATCACTTATAAAGTAGCTTTTAAAGGTGCAATGTGTTTGAATTTTGGTTGAAAAGAAACAAAAAAATAACTCCAATTATCTGCAGAATGTGACAGATTAACAGTTTTGTCACTAATACATCCCTGTATTATGTTGAGGATATATATACTGAAGATAGCATGCTGACCAACTAGCCCGGCCCATTCTGGTCCAAAGCTCCCATGCTAGCGGTGTAAGCACCATCACTCACCCAGTGCTCCAAGCTCACCATCCAGACCGCTAGCTGCACAGCTAACTGAGCTAACGGCAGCTACGGTTGGCTACAGTTAGCAGTTATTATAGTTACATGCTGTCCCCTATTTGATTTGAGTCTGAATTAGACAGGTGGCCAATTCTTACATATTGCAAGTAAGATAATGGGACAACTTTTTTTACTTTTTACAAGCAAGAAACTCCTTGTATTCATTGTATTTCCTTGTTTTTAAATGGCATTTTTCCAGTCTTGCTGTATCATGTTTTTGCATTTTTTCTTTCAGAAAACCAGGCTCCCTGACGAAGAAGAGGACATAAACTGGGTCCCACTACAGAGGGATTTTGTATTTGGTGCCCGTGCGTGTGTGTATGTGTATCCCACGCACAAACACACTTTATCAAGAATCCCTAGAAAGTAAACTCAAAGGACAACCTAAAATTTTAAAAATAATGGACAAAGACAGCGCAATTCTTTGCACACACACACACACTAACTTTATTTATTTTCTGCGTGTTTGTTTCAAAAACGAAAATATGTCTGTGTGTGCTCATTGTGATTTAAAAACTTAAATTATAAGAACAAGCTGTTGGTCAGTTAAGCTCGACATGAGGTTTGTGTCTGCGCTCGCTATTGTTAATCTGACATTGGTTTTATGAAAATTTTTGTACCAAAAATGTGTGCACGCACAACTCTCAGTTTGGGGATTGAACCTCCCAAAAGCTGAGCTGAGGGTCGACACCCTCCGCCTCCTGTATGTTACTGAGGGCTCTGGTTGTCCGAATTGGTTGACTGGCTCATTAGATAATACGCATGACGCTGCTGCTGTGAGCTGAAGCATGCTAGAGTTTGTCAGAATGCTTGCACTGTTCATTTTAGGAATGCCTGCTTGTTTGTTTATCGCAGTGTTCACTGAAACCCACGCCTCTGGGGCCACAATACTGCTGTTGCTCTCCTCTTCATTTAGTCTTATATCGGCTAATGCCTTTTGATTTGATGTGACAGGACACTTGCCATGGGTGTGTTCAGTGGGTTCAAATGTTCCAAACATTAAAGATGAAAACCTAAATTATAGAGAAGTTATATCGAAGCTCTGATGCTTTTTCTTTGTAAACATTTGACAGCCCCTTAAACCAATCGTATCAGTGGCAAAAATCAGATGTAGTAAGTTGAAAATATCCTGTCAGTTATGGCTAAAGTGCAAAAACACTCTGGACACAAATGGCAATAATGATGAGGTCAGTATTATCATGATGGATATGTGTATTCAGCTGTTTTCTCTTTGAGAAACTTGTATATATATATTGGTATGTTCGCTGTGCTTTCTGACGTGTCTTAAAGACAGAGACAGCACTTCAGTGTGAGCATGTGTGTGTATGTACGTCTGTACAAGTAGCTGCATCTTTAAAAGAGTGTATGTAATTTGTACATAATAGAAAATGACAGAGACATAGTAACAGTTTGTTCAGGACTGGATGAAAATTGGCTGCATGGAAATGATTATAATGTATGTTCCATTGTTTAAGAATTAATGATGATTAAGAACAAAGGAGGGGTGCACCCGGGGTATTTTTCTGTTCTGACACACCTGGCCATGTGGCATTAGTATCCTGCCGGATGCTATTTTACCAGGTACGCTTCTGCTGTCCAGAGAAGCCTCCATCTGCTGTTACAGCTGACGCCCACATTCTCCTTTTTCATCTAAGGCCCCATCATCATTCTCTATGCAATCATGACTAATGTTGCTTCTATAAACTGCTGTCAAGCCCCTCATACAACCATGATGACTCATTTAAAAAAACAGAAAAAACATTTTCGAGGCTTCAGCGGGAACAGTGATAAGTCAAAGGACTTCTATAAAACACGTGTATGTTGATGGGAGAGGAGATAATACTGGGCTACTAAATGGTAATCTAAAACACAAGACATCAGCTCATCTGCTCAGTGAATTATGGCCTTATTGTTTTGTGTAAATCAGATGTGAATGAGCTTGCTAATCATGCATGAGTGCTGAGCTGATGAAGCAGCAGATGACACAGAATCAGTTTTGGATCTGTTTCTGATAATGTTTGATATTTGAGTTGAGCCCCTGAACATTGAACAGCGAAGGCCAGTTTAATTTTTCACAACTGTTTGAATCAGATGGAAGATGCAAAAAGTGAATATACTGTATGTCTGCTGTGACTGTGCCATGTTGCTGCTGAGAGTCACGTTTTCAAGTTTGGAAAATAAAGAATGTACATTCCCATAAACTGGACATGACGCTTGTGTGGCATTTTTTTTTTTATTCCAAGAACCAGCTTCACATCACCCACGCAGCGTGGAAGGTGTAATAAAACAGTATGAACTTTTGTGTCACCAAAGCAGACAGTCGCCACTGTGGACCCACGCTGACCTTAACTAATGTACCGATGCTGGCTGGGCTGCACACACACAATCAATAGAAGTTAATTGCCTATCAGACATGATGTTACAGAGAGCCGCGTGCATCCTGTGGGCTCGTCTGTGCGAGGGAAATTCAATACTTTCATAGACTTTATTCCCCAATGTACCGCGGGGGTCTCTTCTCTATGAAGGCAGCCATACCCTCCCGTCTGTCCCGCGTGGGGATGACCTGAAAAGAGAGGGGTTACAGCAGGTTTCACAGAATTTAGGGAGGTTTTAAGGTTAGCAAAGCATAGAGATCATCCACATCATGGGTTGTTTTGGCGCAGGGCTGCCCTTAAGTGAGGACCACATGCCAATTTTTTTTCTATCTATGTAAAAATACATACATAAAATCAATGGCTGTTTATGCCGTTCTAGCTTAGGTTGCGTAAAATGCTCTATATTTTAGTAGTAGTTCATAATCTGAGCACAGTTGTCAGAGTGACACTTTGTGTAGGAAGTCAATTAAAGGATAAGTTCACCCCAAAATGAAAATTCGGTCACTATCTACACTCCCTCAAGCTGATTGAAGTTTTGTAAACCACATAACACAGAAAAACAAACAGAAAAAATACATAAAATGGCTCCATAGAGCTTGTGAGGCGTAATCCAAGTCTCCAAAAGCGCCAAGACCCCAAATTGCTAGCTGCTAAGCTAACCATTAGCACATTAATGTACTAAATTACAGTAATTGTTTACAACACATTAAATAAGCATTGGAAGGCTTACCCGAGCATAACACATCCTCTCTATTGCCATTGCTGAACCAATGTCAACCTGGAAGAGACAGATTTCAATCAATGCTATCACTGATGTAAAAAAATATATTTTTTTTTAAAAAATCAACAACTCACGATGTACCTCAATGCCTCTGTTCATTGCCTCTTTTGCCATCCGCACAGCAATAGGAGCCTGGACAACAGACGTGAAAGACAGATGGTAATAATAGGAGACCGTACACTTACTGTTATACGTATAAAGCATCAGCATTAACATTGAATGAGTCTGAATAATGACCAAAACAAGACATGAAAAAACATATTTAAAGATGAACAATAATTTTTCCACATGAAGATCAGTTTGCAACAGGGGCTTTTTGTCAAATCTAGACAAAAATTCCCCTAATGATGTCATCTCACACACAGATGTTTAACAGGAAGCATAATCTGCAAACTGAGGAGGTGAAGTCTGAAAGATGTGTTTGCAGGGAAGGGAGGGTCCAATGAGAGACAAAGCTGAGTGGAATCATGGGAAATGTAGGAGCAAGCGTTTTAATTTTCAATCCGTCTCATCTAAATCCTTTCAGCAGTTCCACAGGAAGCCACAACAACACTGACAGAAAAATCTTCCTCAATCCGTCCTCGCCTCTTTTCAGCGCAAACTCCTGTCAGTCATTCAGTCCACACCAACGCAAGCATGTGTCGGGTAATGTGTCTGTCTGTGCCCTGCTATTTGAGGCCCATTTCTCCACTTGACTGCCACTCTGGCCCGACCAACTGCGGGCATCTGAACTGGAGTGAGAGAAATATGGAGCGACAGAGGCCTGGAGAGAGCAGAGAGAGGTGGGAAGAAAACACCGGGAAGAGAGAAAGAAGACGAGACGCAGAGGAGGAAGACCAGGTCGTTGGCCTGGAGGAGGAGGGATGCATCAGTATCTGAGCTGTAGCAGAGAGGAAAGAGTGTGTGTGTGTGTGTGTGTGTGTGTGTGTGTGTGTGTGTGTGTGTGTGTGTGTTGTCACCTGGGGCAGTATCTCTCTGGCCAGGCTGAGTGCCTCTCTGTAGGCAGCGTCTCCTGTCTGGTTCTGCTCTACAGCTCTGTTTACCAGCCCCATCTCCAGAGCTGTCTGCCCTCCCACACGCCTACCTGATAACAGACAGACAGAGAGAAATAAACAAAACCCTCTGAACGACAAGGAGCCTGTGTCTATAGCAACATGTGGGTGTTTCTGTAATACCACCTGTGAAGATGAGCTCTTTGGCCAGAGTGATGCCAACCATCCGCGGCAGCCGCTGACTGCCCCCTGCAGGATCAACCACAAGGTCAACTTCCTCTGCACAGCTGCTTCGTTTCTCTACTACACTACTTTGCAAGGTCTTTATTTTTTTTTGCGTGACCTCTGCTTCGTCTTACCCGCCCCTGGGAGCAGCCCCCGTGTCGTCTCAATCAGACCCATCTGTGCCGAGGACGCTGAAACACACACACACAAACACAGAGGACGGCTGAAGGTCTGCGCTGCTGAGTGCCATTAAGCCGGGGAGGAGCGTAAAGTCTGACTGATGCCTCTGTCAGAGCAACAGACGCAAACACCTGCTCACCTAGCTCGTCAGCGCTCGGCCAATCAGCGAGCTGCCACGACTGATTTAACCAATGGCATTGTTTATCGAGCTACGTGAACAGCTGGGCAGATGTGTCTGGCCTCAGCAGCTTTCATTAGTCCCTAAGCTCAGTGGCAGATCATTAGTGCTGGGTGAAAAACACTTCTCTCCTAAATGTCTGCCTCTCGGGAGCAACAACGGATTTGCTGTTGACCACTGAGTACTTCCAAGTGTATTTTAAGATTACGTTTAAAACCCCTTAAGATCCAGTTTTGCCTTTTTCTTTCCCCTGAAGCAGCTTTAAGACAGTCAACAGCATCTTATCGACAGCCTGATAATATCATACACAGTGATGATATGTGATGATCATACTGACTGAAATAATAATTCTTCTTCTGCATTATTTACATACACATTCCCTCAAAATTTGGCTTGAGTTTGTAATGACTGACCGCTGCTTGTTAAGTGTTTCCTCAGCCCGAAGATTAAACACATATTTTTTTAAATAAGGAAAATATGAACATTTCCAAAATGTAATTTGACATTTTAACTTAATAGTAACAACTCTGTCTCCTTTAAACAACTTACACAATCATCCACAGGCTTGTATAGGCAACTGTGAGAGACAGGGAAGGTAATACATGTAAATTGCTACAAATTGTTACATAGAGCCCCTTTAATGCTTTTTTTGAAAGAATTAAACATGTCCATTTTAAAGTGATGTGTGAGGTCACAGCTTACCCCTCCGAAATGCCTCTGGCCACAGCTATTGCCAACGCAGAGGTATAAAAATGGGTTTTGTCTGACCTTGTAAAACTCACGACAACATCGACACCTTTGTACTTATCAGATAAGAACATCAGATACTGCAAAAAAAACAAGATATAATGAAAACGGAAAAAAGAAGGTTTGATAAAAGACACAGTCTTGTGTAGCAGAAGTGTTCCTTCTTCTTGTTTCCTAACTTGTTTACTATCTCAGAATATTACTACTGACCTCCGGGAGTCTCGACGCCCAGGTTGAGAACCACTGCTCTAATCTACACTGATGGGATAAGGGAGTTGTCAGTCTACAAAAATGGCCTTAAGTGGATGCTGCTACCCTCCACCATCCTGTTTAGACTCAACCACTGATCTAATATGACGGGATTGGTGACAGCTGTGAAGAGAACATGACATCCCCTTTTCATACCCCATTAACATCACCTGAAGGAAGGAAAAAGAGAATACAGTCCAGCATGATGCTGACTCATGCAGTTCAGGGTTGATAGGTGAAGGGTCAGAGGGCACTCACCAGCAGTGCGGAGGTCACAGGCCAAGGCCAACTCCAGGCCTCCTCCCAGGGCAACGCCGTCCATCGCTGCAATGGTTGGCATGGGCACCGATGCTGCCAGGGTCATTAGAACAAAGAGACATAAGTTTATAAATCCCAAAAGCCAGTAACTGCTTATTCTCAACATAACGTGTTCTGTTTCTTACCTATCTGAGTCATGAGGGATCTCAGGCCGTGAACGAACAGGTCAGACTCAGCGTTGTTCATCTGAGCTCTCTCTTTCAGGTCTGCACCTACAGTGTGTACACATCATGATGATACGCATGCCGATCAGACAGGCTTTGATCACAAATCCAGAGGCCTGGCAGGTTTCACTTACCTGCGCAGAAAACACCTGGGACTAAACTCCTGAAGACGACCACACGCACAGCTGGGTCAGTGGACAGAGCGGACACCAGCTCCCTCATCTGCACAAACAGGGACACAGTGTCTCAGTCTGTTTGGGCAGTTGTGTGAGAGAGAGTGAGTGGTGACGTAGAGGTTATCTCACCTGTGACACAAACACATGGCCAAGAGCGTTTCTTGCCTTGAGTCGGCACATCAACACCTCCACTATCCCTGAGAAGGGAGAACAACAGGAGAAAGACAGAGCAGCAACTATAAGTTCACTTGTTTTATTTTTTGAAATCATTTTTTGGCCTTTTCATGGCTCTATTTCGATGGGAAAGGCAAAAGAGTGACAGGATGTGGGAATAGAGGGGTGGGATCACAAGGTGGAGCTGAACCTTGGGATGCTGCAGCAAGGGACAAATGTTTATAAATGATCTACACAGTATTTATTAACCATTTACAGTATCATGAACATGAATTGCCCCTTTCCAATAAACAATTGCTAATAAATGGTTTATAAAGAATGTCATTGCTTCTTAACAGTGAAATAACTATTAGCTAAAGTTTGATTAACTATAAATTTGCCATTTTTTAGTATATAAGTGTTTATTTGAATGATGTGACATATTAAGTGTTACCTAATATGTATATCAAGATATCAAAGGACATGACCTCAGTGTCCTCATGGTAACTACAGTCCTACCTGTGGGAAGATAAGCTCTTGTCCTCAGCAAGCAGGTTAATATTTGTTTTAGTTACACAGCATACAGGAGGCATTGGCTTTAATGTGCTGTGGTATCATACGAATGTCTCAAGTGTGGATGTGAACAGCAGTGTGTCCCTACCATCGTCCTCCCCCTCTAACCGCTTTACATCCACCTCTACAGGATCAGCCGCCTCCGTGTGCTGCCTGCGGCTGTGTGCGCGGCTGTACGCCGTCAGAGGGCGACCGCCACCGGCCAGCGGGCGCGCTCCGTCCCGGGGGATCATACTGGAAGTTCGGCCGTGCGTTTCCCGCAGAATCACACCGAGCCACCGCCTCGATGAGCACCTGGGCACTGCCAGCCTGCGAATTAGTGCTGCCATGCCTGCTGGTTCCTTCACTGTTCAGTCTGCAGAAGCAGGAAGACTGTAGAGAAAAGTTTCAGGAAGCTTGGTGCAGGTAGCTTCCTGTCAGAGGAGGGACTTGGCTGCTGCAGACCTCCAGAAAAAAACTGACTTTACTTTTTAAAATACTGGTGCTGGCTCATGCAAAGTTTACTCCAGGGAGCAAAACCTTGGTATTCTGCTCTGATCTTGTCATTTATGCCTGAAATGACTTGGTGACAGTGGGGAAGTTTCAGTTTTCACTACTTCACTCAGCAAGGGACAGATGTTGTGGGTTTTAATTAACTGATTGATTTTTAATTTTAAAATTGTGACATTATCAAGAATTGATATCAGTTCTTTAGGATTCCCCCTGTGATCTTCTTGCACTACTATATGATTTTCTACAATCAAGTCAATATAGAAGCCTGGGAAATAAATAAGTAATAATAAATAACAATTAATGCTAAAATAATAATAATAATAACAACAATAATAATAAATACAGGAAAATTAGCATTGATAAAAAGGGAAATAAATAGTATATTGCATGTTATCTATAAATTATTAATTAATGATGCATAAAAAAGTTAACTGACTAATTAATTAATTGATTTACCATCACAATAATTTTACCCTAACACCCCCCCCCCCCCAAAAAAAAAAAAAAAAAACAGTAAGTAAAATATATATAATTTAAAGTTTTAGTTCACTCAGCAAAAGAAAAATGTAATTGTGAAAGTATAGTTTTCTTCCTCACAAACACACACACACACACACACACACACACACACATACACATACACACACACACACACACACACACACACACACTGTCCAGTCAGTGGAGTGTCCAGTCTTTGGTCAGACAAAGCATGTTGTTGAGGTAAGGTTTTCCATCAGGCTGCCCATGTCTAGTCTGACCATGCATTATTGAGCAGGTCTTTACAGGTTATGCAATGGCACAGTCAGACAGTGGCTCTGATAGCACACCAGTCTGAACAAAGAGAGCCAGGTGTGTGTCGGCATGTGCATGTGATCTAGACCATTACGATATAAATTAACCCTTAATAAAATATTACAAAGTTATTTTACATTCACATCGATCAGATTTGTTCCCCTCTGCCACAGCGGGCACATTTTTACTGTCCGTTTTATTGCTGTCTGGCTTTGTTTACTCCTCCTAATTAATATGGATGTCGGTGACTCTTGGCAGTGAATCATATTAATTTGTAACTGAGATGTAAACGCATCATTAGTGCACAGTGTAGGTGGCTGTGTGCTGCAGGGTGTTGGGTCAGGAGGGTAAAAGCAGGATTAAGTGGGTGAAGTGAAACTGAAGCTATGATCATAAGTGAACACATGAATCACACATACTGACCACTGACCAGATAAAACAGAAAGAAGGAGGGAAACAAAAGCAGACAGAGACAACAGCCTGATGAGGCATCATTTGCGATGTAAAGAGAGATCACTGGGATTTGCGTCACCAGATGGGTTTCTAAGTCTCTGGTTTGGACGGGAACAGGCTGTTCAGATTTGATGTCTGCCAGGTGTGTGTTCCTCTTCTCGTGTGTGTGAGCCTTGAGATGGGAAACTGATGGTAGATGACACTCGCCCTTTGATTCGAAGGACAGAAACTGATCCTGATGGACTGTGACGGACACAGCCAGGGACAGGTTGGACACACGTCACACAGACACACACACACACACACACACACACACACAGGAGATATTTGCCTTTAATGTGGTCAAAAAAGGACAGAGGAGGAAGTCTAAGAGGAGCTTCCCCTCCAATCCTGCAGGGGTCAGTGTTGTACCAGAGGGTAGATCGGAGGAGCACGTAATCCTGTTGCTTCTTTGCCCACCAGTGCACTCACCGCTCAGGTCACTTCACTACAAGCCTCTGCTTCACATTGCAGACTACTGCAGTTCAAAGAGACACTATCCTTTTCTCCTTCCTCTTCCTCTCCTCCCTTCAGAGGCAGGAGGTGACGTGAGCAGGGGACAGAGTCATAAGTAGACTGCAGCAGACGGCCCTCCAGCCTCAGCCACACCAAGGCCCATGGCTGAGTTCAAGCAGGGCGGCCTGGTGAAGGGGCACGAGGCCTGGCATGAGTCAGAGGGAGTGAGTGGCGTCCTGTTACTGGAGCTGTCTGTCACGAGCGAGACGGCACAGTGATCCGCTCAGGGCGTGTACAGTTCGTTTGACCTTTGTGTCTGCTGTTTTATCACACAGATACTGTAATACTAACACACATAGTTCTCTGTCTCAAGCTCAGTCTGCACTCATGGACTATAAAAAAAACATCCCTCAGGCCGGGCTGTTTTTAACTCATGTAAGAGGCTAATTTATTTTGTGTTGTGCAACACTATCTTGTTTTTTGAGCAGTGGTGGCGATAAAGAACATAGGAGAAAGATGTTTGAGGTGATACGTGTGTGAGGGTTTTTTGAGGGTTTGTGAAGGGGCAGAACTTGGGGGCTGCCATTATGTGAGCACATTGTCTCCACTAAAGTGCACAGAAGCAGGGTGGAGTGGAATAATACGCTCTGATGATGCTGCAGATTCAAAAGCCATCAAAACCGCAGCAGAACCAACCCTACGCATCAAAAATGAAGACCGGTTCAGGTCCAAAGCTCCTGTGATGGCTGTGCAGCTACTGTTAGCAGCAGTTAGCAGTTACTCTGGTGACATGCTGCCCCCTATTTGTTTTGAGTATGAATTTGACATGTGGGCAATTCTTACATATAGCACAGATGTAAGGTTTCAAGAGATCACACATTGGTTGGTTGATTGGTCCCTCACGCGATTTGTTGACTATAACAAAAGTATCCTTTAAGTTATGTTCATGTAATGTTGCACTTGAGTTAATTTAACGTTCACTATAGCCTGCATTTGACCAATTTCACATCAGTAACACTGAGGCGTATAGGCATTATACACACCCACACACAAACACGCCATCCAGTACAGAGGATGTGAGGGTGACTGATCGTACTCTCGGTTCAATTACATTAGAATGATGGAGTTGGTTATGTGGTGAAAAAAGAGCCTCAGACTTATAGCCTGAGAGTTAGTGGAGCAAGATGGGTGAAGAGTTACGACCGCACTGAGCCACGGGGGCGCGAGCGGGAAAGAGGAGTTATAGCTACACGTGGAAGAAGATAAAAGGGACGGAGCTCAGCCTGCATCCAAAATGTTCTGCTGGGATGAAAAACTTCAACCTGTCATTATTTAGTCTGGGGATGTCTCCGAAGGGAAACTAAAAGATATGAAGAAATGGGTGTGAAGCAAAGGTGAGTGACACCGCTGATGGCAGGGGTGGCCCTCCCTCCCCTCAGGTCGGGGATCAGATTGGCTGTCTGGAAGTTGACAGCTGACACTGCACACACCCTTATTAAAAAGTAAGGATGTTTCACTGCTGGCACACACACACACACACACACACACACACACACTACACTTGCACACACTCCCACCAGCACACTGTCACAAAGGCAGGGAACATCCATGCAGACACGTATGACACATATGTCCTGCACATACATGACTGCACGACACGAGACCTATAAACATATCATGTATCCATGACACACACAAATGTATAAACTCACACACACACACATACGCGCACATGGGTGCACACACGCGCCTGTGGAAGCTGACACCGTTTGGAGCAGTCAGGGAGGAAAGTTACATTAATGATTCTGATGGCCGGGCTTTACCGAGGCGGTTATCTGCGAACACGATCCAGCAGGGCCATTTAGACAGCGAGCCCATGACAGAGGGAGCAGACAGGCCGACAGAGAGCGACACTGATCGAATAGGCTCATTTTCCTCCAGGCTGCTCTCGGTGGAGCTTTCCCTCGATAATGATACATCAGACTGAAGGTAGACATCCACGTCTGACCCCAACAGCTCTGAAATGAAAAGCTGAGAAAAGGCCTGTCATTTCTGAACAATTAAAACACGTCATCAATGTGCTCTGTCCATTGATTTAGCTGTCAAGATGACTCAGTTGTCACAAACATCTCAGGATGGCTGTTGCTCCGTCCTCCTGCTCAGTTCAGACAGAAATATCTCAACATCTATTGCATGAGTTGCCATGAAATTTGGTTCAGACCTTCACATCTGAGCTGAGGATGATTCTACTGACTTTGGTGATCCACTAACTCTTCCTCTATTTATCTTTCTGGCATTTTTTTGTTTCCCAACTCGTCAAATACTGACGCACTGGGATGGCAGCTGACCCGTCCCAACATCCCAATGCATCAGTATGTTGGGAATGAGACTCAAAAATCTACTTTTCTTACAAATTGGACCTTTAAAAGTATAGTTTCACATTTCAGAAAGCAGGTTTATTCACATTCTCGCCAACATTTTGTTGACAAAGATTGATACCATTCTTACGTATCAATCTTCTCATCTAACGCTCTGCAAGAAAGCCAAGAAACGTGTTTCCCAGTATGTGAAACTATTCCTTTAAATCCCAATTTCAATACATCTGGGAAAACAGAAAATTAAAACGGTTCTCCGGCTGTACAGAGACAGAAAGATGAATGACCTCTGTGTGACCCTTTCAGAAAATGGGCTCGAAATGCATCTAAATTGCAAACAAAACCTGTAGCTGGAGATAAAATGATCCGTAGCTACACTCATTAAATTATTAAATGACTTTAATTACACCAAATCATTCTTGTGAGCTGATTTATTCACATTTGTCAGACTTAAACGAACATAATGGAATGGCAACTAACGCACCAATCATACGTCTTTCATTTCATTCAACCCTTTTCTTCAACATCTACCTTTTGTTCCTCACAAAGACACAACAGCCAGAAAGCACCCAGCCAGCATCCTGTCAGCCTCCTCCAGCAGTCAGACAAAAACACTGAGGCACATGAATGTGGACATCTGAACGTGTCACTCCGCTTCCTTCCCAAATTAAAAAATTATTTGAGTCTGCCAAAAAATTAATAAGTGAGTACACACTGACCCACACACACACATACTCACACACAGGATCCAATTTGAATGCATTATAACGTCAACAAGCCGCTGGGGTGGGCAGAATGAGGAGAAATTAGCCACTGGACCACATGAGATAAGGCCTGTTAAATCTGTGCATGGCTAAGAGGCTGCTGCTTTCAGGCAACATTATGATTGACTTGTTTTTTATACACACACACACACACACACACACACACAAAGAGAGAGAGAGAGAGAGAGAGAGAGAGAGAGAGAGAGAGAGAGAGATAACCTCCTCTTATTTCTTTGAGTTCCTCTGGCCGGACTGGCTGTGATGATCTGGACTTTTCTCAAGAGGGTAACACCTTGTGACGTCACCACTACTAATCACATCATCACATCATTGCCAACACACACACACACACTACTTGTGTGTGTGGAGAGCTGCAGTGCGCGCGGATGGAGAGAGAGAGAGAGAGAGAGAGAGAGAGAGGGAGGGAGAGCGGAGAGCCTCGGTGCAGCGCAGCCACAGTCACACTGAGCCGAGTGGAGAGGACGCACTTTCCATCGCGCTCCTGAGAAAACCAGACTTGTCTGCTGGACACTGGTGCACCACACACCCACCCACACACACAAACACACACACATACACACACTCAAGACAAACACAGTCAAGGACACGTGTGAGCCGGGTGAGAAGATTTCGGGGGAAAAGATTGAGGAATTTTTGCGCACGTCATGGCATTTGTTTGGAAAGTAAATGAAAAATGCGCTCTGCTGGCGACAACTCACTCCCAAAGATGAGTCACCGAGGGGGTGATCGACAACATCCAGTGGCTCTGTGGTCTTCTCAGGCGGGACAAAGTCCGGTAAGCTGCACGATTCTCACCCACGGAGCGATAAGCGTCTCTCGGTCACCTTCTGAAACCATGTCTTGTGGCGACGTGCGTGGCGCGCCAGAGTGCGTGTGAGTGACTGACCGATAGTCTTTCTGAGAGAGAAAGAGAGAGGCTGGATATAAACAGCAGCCAGGCTTTCAGGCAGCGACAGCCAGACACTCCGTGCAGCCATCTCGCCTCTCTCACAGCTCCTCAGACCCATGCAGGATGCCCGGAGAGCGCCGGGGAGTCCTGGTCCAGCTCAGCCCGAGTTCATGACGCTCTGGGCGGCCTCGTCATGCGTCTCTTGCCCGAGCCCAGCGCCCAGTCCCTTCGGCTCCTCTTCCTCTTTATCTTCGTGATGGGGGTGACCCCTTCCCCGGCTCTCACAGCCGGCTGCCCAGACAGATGCGTGTGCGACGACCAGCTGGTGGTCCAGTGCGCCGGGCAGGACCTCACCTTGTTCCCCAATGACCTGCCCCTGGCCACCCGGCAGCTCATCATCTCCAACAACCGCATCGGGGACCTCCCGGCGCTGCAGCTCAACTACCTGTCCGATCTGGTCTATCTGGACTGCAGCAACAACTCTCTGACCGAGATCTCCGAGTCCACCTTCGGGAATTTGCGTAAACTCGCCTACCTGGACTTGTCGTTCAACACCCTGCTGCAGATCGAGGACCGGACTTTCGGGCCCCTGGCGTCTCTGGTGATGCTCCGACTGACGGATAACCCGAGTCTGGGGGAGATCCACCCGGACGCCTTCTCGGAGAACATGGCCCTGCAGGTGCTGGATGTGAGCCGGAACAACCTGACGGCCCTGAACATCAGCAGCCTGATCGCCCTGCCCGCTCTGCGGTCTCTGGGGCTCAGCGGGAACCCCTGGAGCTGCGACTGTGACACGGAGGACCTCTGCCTCTGGGTGCAGATAGAGGGCTTCAAGTTCCAAGGTGAGGATGGATGGAGTTGTATTTTTTACACACATTTAGATTGATCTAAACTGTCAAAAATGACCATGAATAACTTATTCTGGCAGCTCACAATGATCATCTTAAAGGATCTCATCCTGCAGCCTCCTGCTCAGATGGAGGCAGTCAGACCTCTTGCAGGTGGTCTCTTGTTTGTTTGGCTCTTGGATCCTCTTGCTGGCCACTATTTCTGGCAAGTAAACAAACGAAAAACCATAAGCCAAAGACGCTCCAAGGGCTTATCATCTGTTATTGTCACATCAGCTCATTTGGATAATTTGATTGCGGGCGCTCGGTCAATTTAGTCCCTGATGGTGAGCGACTTATTGCTCTATTCTTCTCCCTTTATTTTGTGGAAATTTACACACACACACACACACACACACACACACACACACACACACACACACACACACTTCAGCGTGCACTCCCATAGATGCACACACACAGACACACACACAGACACACTCCAGAGCTAATGGTTTGACCTCAGAGTCAGAGCAATCCTCTCTGCAACACAATCCCCTCAAACCGCCCTTCACGTCTCAATAATGTCTCAGGTTTACTCCAACAAATCAGGAGATTTGTAAGAAAAGCTGCAGCCGCCTTTAGCTGTCCGCTCAGAGAGACCCCGAGAAATCACCAACATTGGCCCCTGGTGACCTTCCCAGTGAGGGCGAGGCTCAGATGGTGGTCTCAGTGTTAATTGAGCTTAGCTGTAAGCAGGTGAACCTGGTTAGGCCTGGTAACAATGCGGCCTCGCCTCATAATAGCTGTCAGTGTGCGTCCCATTGATCCCGCTGCATTGTCTCTGTGGCTCCTGAAGGCAGAGATAATGATGAGAGGATGATTGTGTCCTTTTGTACCTGCACGCACACACACACGCACACAGCTTGCACCTGTGTGTGCTGGCGCTCCCACCGTCGTATGCTTTGGCCCTTCAGTCCAGATGGTTAATGATGGTGCTCGAAAAAGCTGGACTCCTATGCTCCCATTAAGGCCTGCGTGTACGTGTGTGGTGAGTGTGTGTGCGTGTGTGTGTGTGCGAGTGACTCACCCCACTTAAGTGTGTGAGTCAGTGTGTGATCTGGAGGTTATGGGAGACCCTAAGGCCACCGTCTGTGGGAAACAGGAATGAGATTAAGGGACAAGGAGCTTGAGAGGAAGGCCACTTGAAGACAGCAGCTCCCCAGAGTTGTTATCCACAGACTGAAGTACACTTCAAAACACACACACGCACACACACACACACACACACACACACACACACACACACACACACACACACATTTTTGGGCCCGGTCCGTGCAAAAACACATTTCTGCAAAAAAAAAATCAGAACAAACACTCTGAGAGAAGGGCTTTTGAGTCGAAAGTGACACAACACAACACACCCACAGCCGGGCTTGTCGTGTTTCAACATACACACACACACACACACACACACACACACACACACACACACACACACACACACACACACACTTGTCCTGCCTCAAATCACAACTAATAACCATGAAATTAAACACATTACACTCCTCTTTAAAAAGTTATAAATGTGACCAAACTGCTGAACAACACACATAAACACACACTCTGACTCCCAGACTGATGCATCTTGTGCTGATACGGCACCCGTAAACAACCACAGTTACCAGTTTAACAGAGCGAATGGGGTCAAGTGAGCATTTGTGTGTGTGAGAGCCTGTAGGGTGTGTGTGTGTGTGTGTGCTGCTCATGAATGCCCTCTGATGTGACTGCAGGGCTGTGAGTCTAATGTACAGAGATTCCAGCTGTCGCGACCTCTCAGCGTGAGCACGAATCAGGTGCACACGAGTCGAGTGTGTGCCTCTGAGACCTCGATGTTGTCTACTGTGTCGATTATTGGTAGAGAAACCTTGTGTTTGTGCCTGATTGTTACTTTCTGTCTCAGTCTTCAAGTTCTTTTGCTTGCGCTTGCTCGTGTTTAGGGGAGTCACGCAGTCTGTCTCCGTGTCACTGAGAAAGGTTGACGTGACTCCGACAGCCACCAAAGTCAGAGCGAGGCTTCAGAAAGCTGGAAAGGTTGGCAAGTGCATTTAAGTCGTGCCTGTTCATGAGAAATAAAGACAACAAGAGGGGAGAGAGCGAGACAGGGAAGACAAAAGGGTCGACATGTTTATTTAGCAATTGCAAGAAAGAAAGAGAGAGAAGGTATTCTGAATGATACTCAGTTGGTTGTGTTTGAGTCGGTGTGTTTCCTGGACTGGCTCTGCTGTGTGCAACATCCCCTGACGCACAGGAGAATAACAAAGGGATGTAAAGACTTATTCTAGTTAGACAACTGATGTTACCAAGGAACTTTAAAAGATCAGTAATGACTCTCATTGTATAACAGAGCCGTGAAAAGAGACAGATGATTAATGGAAAGAGAAATAAATCAATATTACCTTAACTTAAAATGAACTATGATTGATATTTTTTCACCTGACTCTGAATTCTGCAGCTCCCCTCAGTCCAAAACTTTGCCGTTTTTTCACTCTCACCGCTCTCATAATGTTGTTTTTAACCGCAGCAGGCAGCTGTTTTCAGCAAACAAGCTCTAAAAACACACAACCTGCTCGGCACTCAACAGCAGACCGACATAATTAGACACTAGCTGGCGACCAAAGTGGTGAAAAAATGCAACGGCTGGAGAGCTCGATTTTTCCCTCAGACGTTTGTAGAGACCAAAATCTATGCTATACATCAGTATCAACGATTAATATCAACTTTCTGAGGCCATAATTTGTCAAACGTGAAAATTTAGCCTGTTGTCAGTCCTGCGTCAGGTGAGGGGAAAGTTATTACAGCTAAATTTCTTATTACCGAGCTTTTATTTATGTTGAAACTCCCCATATGTTTCAAAGAAACAGTGCACACTACACTTTACCGGCAGTGGAAAGGTGATTATAGGTTAATTAAGGTGACAGTTAAAACACGAGACCACACAGCTTGGTATTACCTGTTAACAGCCTGTTTCAACGATGCAATAAAGTGCAACTGCTAAATACTCATTAACGGCCAACGTATTAGCTTAATTCTCAAGTAAAACCTATTCAATCTGCATTTATTTTACTCTGTAACAAGTACTTTGCCATAATTCCCTGCAATTCTTCTACTACAACTGTCATCATGTTGATTTCACTGACTTTAGTTTTGTTATTTCTCAGCAGTTTCTTCATATTACTACATAAAGTAAAAGGTTACCAAAGTTTTTTTTAACTCATCTCCTTCTTGAGTGCCTCAGACTTAACTTAACATAACTTAACTAAGGTAATAGTCCAAGCTAATGCGCGAATAATAACCCTGCCGTTTAAACAAAAAGGACTTGTGATTCATATAATGACTGCAAATAAAGTCAGATCATATGACTTGTATGTCTTTTAACAGCTTTTGTAAACTCCCTCCAAACAGTGTATACGTGAGGCTCCACTGGTGGCCAATGGCTGCACAGCCTCAACCAGTCATGCGGAGACTTGCACAACTCTTCTCGAGGCTCCACAGATGAAGATAATTTATATTTAATGAAAGGTAACTTCATATAATACAGCCTTTTTTTGTAAATTATGAGCATGAGAAGGTTTGGAAGCATTAGACTGATGACAACTGCTTCTCTGTCGAAAATGTGCCCTATCTGTTTTTCCTAGCAGGCGTGGTGGTAAGAATTTGGCGAACCGTAAGTGCAACGGCCAAAACTGATCATTTGGGGACCAAACATGTGATTAACACCTGATGATTAGTCAGCTATCGGCTTTTTCCTGAAACTATCATATCAGCCTTTAAAAGTCTGCTATCGGCCAACCTCAGCTGTGTTCTGATCGCCGTAAATATTTGTAAATATTTCCATGATCTTTCTGTTTTGTCTTCTCATGTGTCTTTGAACAGTCACTTTTGGCATCCAGCCCTCTATGACCTTGGCTTGTTTATTGCTGTGATGTTAATTTGATGTTAAAGTCCCTTCCCATGAGGTTCTTACCTCTTTCGCGTACCCAACATCTGTCCTATGTGACTCTGACTTTCCCGTCATGAACCTCTAAATGTTCTTCATCATCAATTCTAAACCCACCTTTCCTCTCTTGTCATAATGGAATTTCAGCTTGTTGAACGACCTGCTGTACTCACCGTAGGTCGCTTTTGACAAGTGCCTCGGCCGAATACACGCAGCGTACTGTAAGTGGCTTGTCCTGGGCTGGCAGAGTTGGTGGTGTTATGGCTCCAGTGTTTGGGAACGTAATTCTGGCTGCTCGTCGGTGCCCTGGACAGCTCACAGACCCGAGGCAAAGAGCCAAGGCTGAGGGCCACGCGAGGGGCAAGATTTAAATATTCATAATAAGAGATAGAGAAACAGAGCTCGGTGGGGTCAGAGAGAGGAAGAATGAAAGAAAGAAAGAAGTCAGGTTTTTTTGCACCAATCGAATTTAGATTTATCTTTAATGAAAGTGAATCTTAGATTACTCGAGAGATGAGATGAGAGGAGACCCCGAGTGAAATAGCGTGACCGTGGAGTCGAGGACAAAAAAGATGAGATAAGACGGGAGAGGGCTGGAAAAAAAATGGGCAAACAGATTAAGATGGACCTTGCAACGGAGAGATTGAGAGAAAAGGGAAAAAAAAAACAAGCAGACGGTGAAGTAGTTACCAATCGTCTGTGGCCCAGATCTGTCACTCAAATCCATTAAAACATTCATTATGACAAGGAGGCATCGATTCAATTTAATACAGGTAGACTCTAAATTATTTATCAGCTGGAACGATTCCTCAGACCCATCTGGTGCGGAGAAGCATATCGAATTCAACTGGCCTACTTGTGTAGTGTAGCCTGTATGTATTTTTATGTCTGTGTATTTGGCGGTGTGAGCTTGAAAACCAAGATTGATGTGATGCTTGTGTGGGTGTGTTTCTGATGCCATCACCTGAGGCACAGAGGGGAGGTGTAGCTCAGGTGTGTGCGAGCGCGTGCGTGTCCGAAACCAATATAATCGAGCCAAGAGAATAAAATTGGAAAGGAGAGAGAGGGGAGAGTGCGAAGATGACAGAGCAGAACGGAGAGAAGTGGAAGGACGTGGAAGAAGGAAATGGAGTGATAAAGGCTGAAGGGGAGACACGGAGGGAGAATAAACGCTAACGTGCCAGAGTGGGAATGAAAAGTGGGAGGTGGAAAAGGCTGATAAGAAGAGCGATAGAGGGAGGAGGAGGAGAGAGAGAGCTGTTGCTATCTGACCTTCACTCTCTCTGCCAGAGGAAGAAGGGATCATATGAAGAAATGATGGAAAAGAGGATGGTGGTAATCTGACTAATGCCGCTTTTGAGAGGAGAGGAGTGAGAAGGCGTGTGTTATTCAGCCATAGTGGATGTGATGGAGGAAAGGTCAGCTATTCTTAGTCGTAGCCAACCCCGGTATGATGCATTAAGTTGGCTAAACGGTGAAATACTTGAGCTTCACGTTGAGAGGAAGGGCCCAAAAAGTCTTACTTCTTACGCCACGGGCTTCTAGTGAGAGGTTGTCTTTGACATTTTTGGTTGAAAAGTACAAATTTGAGAATTACTGTACAGCCATTGTTTGAAACATTTCAGTTTGATATCTATATTTTTGTAGACAAAGACACTTTTCAGACACAGCTGTAACAGCTGATCAGAAGGGGAGCCAAAGCTTAAACACCTGAGGCTATGATCGCATCAATAATTAACAAAGGTATTCCTAAGACGAGTCAAACAACATGTCAAAATCCACAAAATACAAATGAAAACAGAAATAAAAGATGCGCAGACTGTGTCTTACAAAAGATTAGATCGATGTTGCACAATAAGTGTCTTTTGATCATCAAGAGAAGCTCAAATAAGATCAATTCAGTGTCAGAGAAATTTGAAATAACTTCTGTCCCCGAAGAAAATTCCTTTGATTGAAATCCTTTTCAATCAAACTTTAAAGCTCTGCATCAGAACAACACAAGGTGCTGTTATAATACTGAGAGACCGGAGTTTACAATTCTGGAAAGGTATCAGTAACAGCAGAAGTAACAAAGTAATCCATCGACAATGTGAAGACCACCGCTGGCCTTAAAGGATAAGTTCACCCAAAAAATGAAAATTGATGTCATTATCTGCTAGCCCTCATATTGATGGAAAGCTGGGTCGAGTTTCGTTGTCCACAAAAAATTTCTGGAGCTTCAGAGCAAAACAGCGTTGCAGCATTCTCCTAAACAACTGAAGTAGATGGAGACTTACTTAAAAATGTAAAACAAACGACAACAAAAAAAAGTCTCCAAAAGTCTCCAAAATCCCAGAGAGCTCAAATTGATTTGATAAAGATGTTATTTACACCTTTTTAAAGCTGAAATCTTCACAGTAGCTGCAAAAGCTAATAGTGCTAGCACTTCTGTAGTGGGTACACAAGCTCGACCGCACGCCCAGGGTGTAAATTATGTCTTCTCAAGTCCATTGGGGATCTCAGAGACTAGGTTTTTTTATATTTTGCTGTGAAGCTCTAGAAATGTTTTTCTGGACTATGAAATCACATAGTGAGTAGATAGCGACTGAATTTTCATTTTTTCTGTGAATTTATCCTTTAAGGTGAGCGAGACTTGCATTTTATGTTTTCTACAGAGAATCATGTTACACCCTCGCAATGAGCCCACAAGAGTTCACAAGACGGAATAATCCACCAAGTATATTTTCTTGGCCTACACAGTACCTTTGTGCGATATGTTGTGTCGAAACAGTCCAGACAACAATGCGTTGTTTTGGTGGAGGTGTCTGTGTTGGTACCCCTGCTGCATCAGTACACTGGCACCATTCAAATAAATGAGAGCACTGTGTTTTTTCCTGCAGGGCTTAAGATGGTCTTAACACTTGAAACCTCGACTTTCCAGGCATCTTCTGACCTGTAAAACACCAAACCTGTGCTCACCAGTGCTTTAGGACACAATTGCTGGTCAGAGGTCAGAGGTCAAGGTCAGCTACAGAGTTCCTGCACTGGAGCTGGCAGCGATAAAGATGTCTGATCTCCTCATATGCCTGTATTTGTAACAGCAATATGTAAACATGCTGTAACAGTAGGCTTTGGTTAATTCCCTGTGCGTGAGGAGATGAGGGCATGCTTGCGTTTCACCTCCCCCTCTATATGAGACCACAACCATACTGATTACCATATGCATTGGCATAATTAATCTTCTTATAAATAGCTCTGTTCCGAGTTCACAGGACAGGCTCTGTGCCTCGCAGGTTAATACCCAGCAGCTCTGATCATCAGGACGTGTGTGATGTGAGCACAGCATCATTTAACTTTTTTTTACAACAGTGTTTTGCATTCACAGTGGCGTCCGAGAAGCCTGAAAAGATGATTATTATTCCGCTGCTCATTGCTCTTTTATGTGTTGAGCGGCAGAGAGAGAGAGAGGAGGCAAGGAGTCGCAGGAAAACAGAGCGAAGTTCATGAAAGAGTCAGCCGTGTTTTTTAGCCGCGTCTCGTCCCGACACTAGCCCCTCCTCCGGGGAGGTGATAAGCCCTGCTCTCTGTCAGTGTGTCAGTGCCGAGCTTGGAAAGCATCCAGCTGATGATTTGACATGGAGACTGTATCGCACCGCTGCGGTGGCAACTCACACAGACACACACACACTTGTGCTCACTTATGCATTCTCTTTTAAATAAAATAGAAAAACATTAAGGTCCACGGGCACATTTCCTGGAAAGCTCTGCTTGTGTTTGATATGAGCGTGCTTATATCTTTATATTCCCCTGTAACAAAGTAATCTGTGTATGTTGTGATTACTGCTGTTTATTTCCTTCAGTACTATTTTTGTCCTTATAACCTCCGGCCTGTGGTGTGTCACAGAGCTGCAGGGCTTTGCATCCGGTCAGAAGCATGCTCCACGACACGGCCCGCGCATAGTGTCACACTGATACCACCGACCACAACCCTGCTTATATTACCATAACACAGTGACATCATGCCATGCATGCACAGCAGAAACACGATGGGTCTTAGCACGGTGAGGACAGGCAGGTGACCGCCGGCCTCTGCTTCCTGTCCTGCTGCTGTAGGACAAAGCAGGGACCAAACAACACTGACATCTTGTCAAGCCACAGAATGAAAGTAAGCGCAGGCCAAGAGAATGAATTTGTTGCCAAAGATTAATGTTCAGATCAGACTGCCTCATCATAAGAGGGCAGAGTGGAGGGCCACGCTGCATCCATCTTATGCTGCAGGAGGAATATGCAGTAGAAACTGCAGTGCAGCATGCATGCAACAAAGTGTGAACACTGCGAGGCTGCAGCCACTGTAGCGAAACTGCTGCTGAATTAGAGTGCACATTCAAGCTACACCGCAGGAGCAAAGAGGACGTCTCAACCTATCTGTCTGTCTTACTCAAATACATTCACACACACACTCTAACCTGAAATGTCCTGCGGTTTTAGTTCCTGAGATGCCCGACCTTCTCTTAAGTGCTATCTCAAGAATGAAATTATGAGGGATGCACTTGAAGGCAGTTTTAGGAGTGTTTTAATTCTCTGTGGGTATAATGAAAAAGGATGAGTGCCAAGGCAAGTTGGCATAAAGGTCAATTTAAGCTCAAGTTGGCAGGTGCGGGCCAAGACTCTGTCCAAATTCTCGATTAAAAAGTTTTTTAAAAACATTTATAAAGATAGATTTTCAAAATTGCCGGCTTTTAAATCAGAAAGCATCTTTGAATAAGTGACTCACGAGCAGCCGCACATAAAACTGGACCCGGTCAGTTACACAAGTTCTTCTAAAGGTCCAGTATGTAAGATTTAGAGAGAATACTTGAACATGTTTTTATTGGTGTATAAACACATGAAACTAAGAATTGTGCTTTAGTGACCTTAGAATGAGCCTTTCATACCTACAGAGGGAGCGTGTCCTCTTCCACGGCGTCCATCATAATACAGTGCATGCCCATGTTTCTACGGTAGCCCAGAACGGACAAACCAACACCGACTCTAGAGAGGGACAGTTTTTTCAGGTTTTAAGTAGAGAAGCACTACTAAAATAATAAAACACAGACTGTTAAATAGCTAATAAAAATTAAGCCCTGTTCAGACCAAACACGAGACGAGTTGAAACTTGCAACTACTTGCGACGTGCCGGTCTGCAACGTTCTGAAAACCAGCCAGTTAACACCAACTCGACAAGACGAGATGTATCATTTCAATTGCGAGGACTCTCCCGTTTTAACCTCCGGCTTTTTCAGGCTCTCTTTTTATAGCTGGGTATAATTTGTAGCGCCTTAAAATATGAATGAGCACAATGATAGCGAGTTACTTGCTACAGCTGCAGGTGTAGTAGAGATGAAATGGCGAGAAAAAAGGCATGTGCGTTTCAAAATGAAAGTGTTGGAGGGAAAGGCTGGTGGAGAAAGGTGTGGTTGAGTGAGAGAGAGAGAGCGATGCCGAGTGGCTGTAAGTGCGAACGGAGCAGAGAAAAAGCCTGGAGGGCGCTGATTGGGCTCGCAACACCACCAGCTGACCTGAGTCGAGCTGCGACTGGCCGGTTCACACTGCGACACTCTAAAACAAAATCTTCGGTCTGAGCTGGGCTTCATAAGCAGAGTATACTGGTATATCTGGGACTCTTATTGTGAAAGGTAAAAATGGAAGGAATCTGTATTTGAATAAAAAGTTTGCTGCTCTGGTTCAAATCAGATCCTGAACCCCATAAAAGAAAATGCACAATTCATAATCCTCAGCTACAATGTTTTACTTTTCAAAAAGAAAACCAGTGCAACAGATCACGACACATCCTGTCACCGTCTCGTCAACTGGACTAACGTTCGCTCCGTGTCTGTCTGGAAACAAAGAGGCAGCGGAGAGGAGAAAAGTAAATAACTTTAACTCCCGATTCCGGTCCCTGGCTGATTGATCGGTGCATATTTGATTGAAATCTGCAACCTCTCCGCTGGATGCCACTAAATCCTACGCACTGGACCTTTATTTCACACCGGGTTATGAACTGCAGATGGTTTTTATTCCTTAAATATCAGACCTTAAATATCACACCTTGAACATCACAATGCAGGGGTATTATCATCCTTCAATAAAAGTGCAAAGGCATACATTATTAAACCCGGGACAAAAAATGTCAAGGGCATTCTGCCAGAGTGATGTCTGAGTGGTCTCCTCGCCTAAGTGATGGGATGAGGTGGAAAACAGTGAGTGACGAAGAAACAGACGGTGAAGTGAGACTGAACAGAGAGTGAATCATCCCGACTGCCACCTTCTTCTGTGTGCTTCAGTAACACTCAAATTTTTTTATTCTTATCTCTGATTATAGAAGGCCGTCACGAATCGTCTCGAAAGTGCAGCCACAAATGTTCGGTGGTTGAGGAAAAATATATTTGCAGTTTGAAATTCAGAGGACTTTTTTTCTTCCCTGGGGCGAAGAAACCTTTAAGTGCTCCTCATGTATTATCTGCCAATACTTAGTTTGGATCTGACATACAGGTCACACTTCACCTAAACCTGGCCCTAAGCCTAAATCAGTCCAGTTACAGTCTGTATGTTTGACGGCTATGTAGTCGCATTAAAGAGAGAGTACATAGGAAGTAAAACAGACCTTTACTCAATTCAAACCACTCAGCGGTTCAACTGCTGCAGACTTTCTTGGTCTGGTACGACCAGACGCATATATTACCTGGGCTTTAATAACTTTCAGGACTTCTTCCACACCTGCCAAATCCTGGTTGAGTGTTGTTTCAGAGAGCTGTCCTGGCTTTCACCCCACATTTTTCTTTGAGAGGAGACCAGAGAAGTCTGAATTGTTGCCAGTCGAAGGGAAAGAGTGACAGAGGTAGGACAGATGAGACCCAAATATCCTGAGGGGACCTGTGAGCTGCTGTGTTTGTACAGTCACTGATTGTACCACACTGTTCCAGCATCCAGCTATGAACGTTATACTGTCGGAGGTAATAGACAGCAGCATCAATGCTCTCACACACACACATACATACACGAGAAAAAATCCTCACACCTGGCTTGAGGCAAGCTTGGCAAAGTAATGAGACTGAGCAGATCAGCTAGCCAGCCCACAGATGGTGACAGAGTGACGGCCATGTGAACTGATGGGCCTCACAGACAAGGGAATAAAATGATGAAAATAAATATATATATAGCGAGTGAGAGGCATAAGGAGGTTCATTGCTGTTCATTTTCCAACATAAATAAAGCAATACAAGATAACCACATACAGTAATTAATTGAAGAACAGATATCAGGGCAATACATGAATAAAAGAAGCTGATAGTCTCACAGAAAGTCTCCAGGTTATTGAAAGAGGACCCAAATGCAGAACGCCGAGGCAGGCAGGTTGAAAAATGTGAGCTTTAATGACAGCTGATGTCCAAAATACAATTCTCAGAGTAGTCAAGAAACTAAGTAGGTTACAAACCAGTAGGTAAAACAGACAGGACTGGGGAACAAACTAATCATGTGTTCAAATGGTGTTGGAATAATCAGTAAAAATGTATTTCCAACAGGGATGATAAACGTGAACTGGGGAAGAGAGATTGACTGAGGAGCACATGAAATGCAGCGTAACCTCACCCTGAGGCCTAAAATACACAGGAATGATTCAGTAATGGGACACAGGTGAGCAGGAAAAGGTGTGGGAGAGCAGACAAAGACAGGAAGGGGAAAGTAAAACATGCCATATGAGGATATATTCTACAAAATAAAACAGGAAACATTTAAACTGAAAACCAAAACCACAACAAAAAAGTCTGATTAAAAACGAAAGGAGGAATATTTACTTCCTGGAACATTTCCTTCCTTTTGAAGTTTGACCACATGTCCCTTGTTAGATCCAAAACAGGGCCATATCATATCTTATTTTTAACCACTCAGCAAAACAAGTCTCTGTCTTAATCTCCCAGTGGTGGAGAACAATCCTTTCAGCGCCAGTAAAGCCAGCTAATGCAAGTCCAAACTCTCACTTGTGATACAGAGAGACCTGCGTGCTAATAAACACAGCTGGAGAGTGATTCATGCAGCCGCTCTCCGACACTTTTGAATACCGAAACAGAGGAATAAAAGAGCATTTTCCACATTAAATGGAGGAAAAGTAGCAGCTTCAATTTTACTATCATCCCTGAGCTCCATATTTGCAGCTTTACTGCTGTAAAACAGCACCTGTGTAGAATATGTGCTCTCCTGTGCACAATCCAGCCTCGGATAGAGTCATATTTTATTCCACTTTTGTGCTGAAAGGCAGAAAGAGAAAGTGAGTGGAGACGAGGAGAGGGAGGATGTAAAATGACAGTTTGGGGAAGCCTTCCTCCGGCTGAGGGACAGTTAAAACTAGGGTAAGTTAGTGTGTCTGCTGCGTGTGTTACATGCATCTCCTGGTTCATCCTCGGGTTACTGAATAACTGAAGGGTAATCTAAGCTCATCGCTAATCACCATAATGACTTGCATAATGTCCCCTGCTGATTCAATAACCTCTTACCTCACCTGTTATTTCTGCCTGATGAACAGATGCTTATACAAATGGCCCTCTGATCCACTCAGTGTGCACAATAACCCTGACCTGTTGTAACTTCTCAGGACATTCGTATGCACACCAACAGCCTCGACCCATTACTTGGACAGGCTCAGCAGACATGACAACAGCATCAGCATGGCGTCTCTCCTCAAGCCTGAGACAAAGCCCCCCGGTGAGGCGATCGTTAGGTATTGATCGAGAAGCTTATCAAACCCCTGCAGATATTTCTTCCTGCGCAGGCTTGTAAAAACCCTTTCAAAGCACCAGGTTTGGTTGAATAAGTCTTTTTTTTTTTTTTACTTAGAAGACTGACTTAGAGTACAGTCAGGGTAATCTAATCACCAGACTAATCTTTCCTCGGGGTCAGCGCGGGGTTACATCTGATATAAGGAGAATAAAGCACTTAAGAATTATGAAGAGGGGTTTAAATGTTCTGTATACGACATTCACCGTGACTAGATGTCGCACTGGATCACTCGCATCTCAGAGGTCGTCAAATGGGCGTATCAGCCACACCTCTCCAGTAACCTGAAACAGCCATTGTACTGTTTTCCACTTTACATTAATAACATATTCACCTCTGTGAGCTGTATCTTCAATCTGCTGTGTGACCTAAATCCATGTAAAGTTATTATTATCATTAGCTTGCTAGTCATCTTGCAAAGAACAGAGAAGCTCAGTTTACAACACACAGAGTGACTGTGACTTCATCTTCTGCTCAGGATACCATTAAACTATGGTAGTTTTACATATAGTACATACTTGCTCGCTGCTATATTATTCTTCAAAATCTCATATAGTGAAATTTCAAGGAAGACAATGCATTTTCGCCAACAGAAGCTCCTCTCTCCCACAGAAAACACAGCTCCTGAAACGCCTCGTCTGTAGTCCCGCCTTTGTTCTGTGAATTTGTGACATCACATTACGTCACCATGTCACACACTTGCACAATTAATGTCTAGAGGCTAGTTTGGAGATAAAACTGAGTCCTTGGTTTCATAAGACATCATTTCCCTACTTCTTGCTCCAGCTTTTACCCTCAAACTGTGAAGCCCTGGCGAGCAGTCGAAGAAGAAATATAGATCATATCCGACTATTCTCGCCATCCTTCCCCCATCGCTCATCTCCATGTTCAGACCTTTGGCTTTATTGGTCGATGAGTACAGTTTAATTAACATTGTTAACAGCAATAATCCATCAACGGGCAGGACTGCAGCCAGATACAGTTCACTCTCCTTCCCCTCATCTCCTCAGGTCAGACTCACTGCATCTGTCACTTCCTTTGAGTGCATGTGGATGCAGATATTTCCAAATTGTTCCTCCTGTTGTTTGCCTTTCTTCCTGTCTTTTCTCTCTTTTATGTACTATCCCGTTTCTCTCTTTCTTATTCTTATTCCGATCTCGTTTCATCTCATTGTTCCCAGCTTGAAAAAAAAACTTCTCTTCGTCTTTTTTGGGGGTTCAATTAAGCATGCAGGGAGGGGTGAGAGCGAAGGAGCATGGGAATTAGCGGCGCTTGTAACGAGAGATGAAGCGATAGGAAGCAGCGCAGGCTGTATCCTGCTCCCCTCTTACAGATCACATCATTAGATACAGAGCAAGCCTCTCTTCTTCTTCTGCATTCACACTAATTAATATACGTAGAGGTACTGTATATGCTAATGCTGCAAAGTCACTGTAGCGGAAGGAAAACACGCAGCATGGCATGAAAAGCACTGCTGAAGACGCTGAATCCCGACCAGCTCCTGTAGCTTCCCCTGACCTCTGACCTCTATGTGGCGGAGCATCAAATGCCATAAATAAACATTTTACAGTACTCAAAATGCGCTGCTTGTGCCAGCGTTTCTGCCTCTCTGTGTGGTCTGAAGTCACCCCAGCTGATTATCATATTCCTCATTATGAGCGGCAGATGTTTTGTCAGGGAAAACACTCATCTCCTTATCTCTGCGCGGCTGCAGAGCGATTTGTTAGTGTATAATGATGTGTGCGCGAGAGGGTGGACGGGTGGATGTGTCAGAGGCTTGCAGTCACCTCTCTGTGCATGTGTGCGAGCATGTGTGTGAGCACGTGTGTGTGTGTGTAGCATCATAATGTTGCCATGTCCTAGACACCGAAGACCTACATTACTCAGAGGAGGAGTGTTGAGTGCTTTAGTGTCTCTCGGGATCATTTATCACAAAGGTTATCACTGCATTGTTAGTGGCTGTTTGTGTGTGTGTGTGTGTGTGTGTGTGTGTCCTGGCTTTTGTTGTACACCTTCACTCTGGAGTAATTAAGTTTTCCCCCCTTTTCTCTCTCCTGGTACCCTTCATCTTTCACCATATACACTGACTATTCTCTCTTCTTTCCTTCCACCAGACGAGGGCCAGACAGTTTGCCACAGTCCCCCAGAGCTGGCGGGCCAGCGGTTGGCGGAGGTCGGCATGCAGCTGCGGGCAGACTGCCACCAAGGCCTGGGCTACTGGGACTACCTCTTCTTCATCGCCATCGGCTTCGTCATCTTCTCGGCCGGCACGGTGTCGGCCTGGGTGATGGGCGTGCTCATGGTGCTGTACGAGCGCTACAGCAAAAGGAAGAGCGAGGAGCTGGACAGCGACGACGAGGACGATAGGGGAGGGATGGGCGGAGGAGGTGGAGGAGGAGGAGGAGGAGGAGGGGGAGGAGGAGGGAACCAGGGGAACGGGGATCTGAGCAAGCCCGGCATGCAGGTGTGACAGACTGGGATGAAATGAGAGCAGGAGGAACCAGGAGTGATGAGAGGACTCTGAGACCAAAGGCTCTGCAACGAACCAAGATCTGACTGTCTCTCTTTGTTACAGATTTAGATATCGCTCTTGCTCTTCACCATATTGGACAGAAAGTGTGTGTGTGCGTGTGTGTGTGTGTGTGTGAGAGAGAGAGAGAGAGAGAGAGAAAGAGAGACAGACAGACAGAGACAGCAATAAGGATGACTATGCCTTCACTTCAGGAGTACAGAATGACCTCTGAGATTATTGAGAGCAATAACCCCCATACACACAACTACACACGCGCACATACACACACACACACACACACACATAACAATACACACAGCTCATCTCAGCGCAGATACTCTACGGAGCTGCTGGTTTCTCTGAGTGGGCGGATGCACCTGCATACTACGTGAAGCGCTCTCGAGTATTCTGCAAATGATGATTTTAACAAGATGTGTTATGTGAGCAACACACACACGCACACACACACTACATTAATACACATAAGAAGGTAACAGGGGTCACAAAGAGAGTGATGCCTTATCTCTGCTACAATAAAAAGGGAAAACTAGTACATTTCAGTATTAAGATGTGATTTTCCTGAATGCCTTAAGGCAACTCACTTGAAATAGTGAACAGTCACTGTTGTCTCCTATAGACAGAATCTGTCCAGAAACAGTTTGGGATACAATCAAATCATTTGAATGTAAAAACTGAGAATGAACTACATCTACAACTCACAAAGATACAGACTGGAGACTTGGTTCTGCTGACGGTGAGCTGCTGGTGAGTTTTGAAGTTTAAAGGTTCCCTGTGGAGTTTTCAACCACTAGAGGCACTGTGGAGCAATGTTTTGATAAGCGGGTGGCCATTTTTGTTTTTGTCTTGCCCTTCATCTGCACGCATGAGCACACTGGTGACATGATCCATATTCCCGGTGATGGTTACATGCTATTGTTTGGAGATGGAGGTAACTTAGCAGGAAACATAGTTAGCGAACATGGACGTAACAAGCAAGCAAATGCATTAATGCAATAAATTCTGAATGTAAACATGATGGTCTTTGTTGACAAGAAAACTAGACAGGGTACCTTTAAAGAGCAACTTAACACCTTGCTGAAAATGTAGTTTTGGCTGATATCCAGTGTTTTTTTACCAGTGTACTCTCATGTGTGTTAGTACATCATGACATCACTGTTTTGTGCTGTCTGACCACGCCCATCAGTAGTTCAAGTAGCCCTGCCCACTTTATCCAATCAGGACAGAGAACTCCATAAAGAGGCGGTCCTGTCCTCTCCACGTTCATCTGGTGATGCAGAGTGGAGGGAGTGGATTGCTAAGGTGGCTAAAACGATGCTTACAGCAGCTTCGATGCACATTTCCATCCACTACTGTTATACGAATATTAGGAATTGAGCGCATTAAGATAAACCGCTGGTGGCCCTTATTTAAGTCAGTGGTTATTAAACCACTGCAGAAATGAAGAGGGTGACTAATTAAAAGAGAGCCATACAGCAGTGAAAAACAGTGTTGAAAACGTGACAGAGATATGACATTTGTGTTAGTTTTGTGAATTAATATGAGGAAGGTTACAGTTTTCTCATCGCTCCACACAGATCTGATGTTTTTCATCTCCCACAAGTTTTCGTCTCTCCAGTGCAACAGAAGCTCCAGTGGATATTTAAGTCAAATGCTTCATGTACTTTATGATTTATTCGCTAAGTTTTCATTGCGCTCTGTTGCATTTTGTTTTCATCAATACAGCAACTTTTCCGCCTTAGGCAAGAGGAAAAAAATTTCAATATTTTTCAACCAGATTTTCTTTTGTGCAAATTAGAAAATGCACTTTAAAACAGGTCAAACACAAACTGACGTGGTCAGAGGTGAAACGCTGCTTTTCAGCCTGGTGTTAACTCACTTTTTGAGCAGTACAGCAGAAGACGTCTACCTGTAGCGACACTATGTGACTGTATCATATCTTGTGTGTACTGTACGTGTGTTTATCTTCATGTTTCTGTGTGTATATGCTTTCCTGTGCAGTCTCCAAATCCTCCGTGGGTGTAGAAGTGGGGCAGGTTCATTGTGGCTGCACATGAAGACAGCAGTCAGTCGTATAGCTAACGATGACTCTACACTTTGTGACTGGAAGCCTCGCTTGGTTGCCCTCGTGTTGCAGTCTATAGATCAGCTGTGCGTGTGCGTGTGTGGAAGTGTGCCTCTGGAGTAGTAGTAGTGGTAGTAGTAGTGTGCGTGGTCATGTATGCGTGACTGTGTTTGTGTGTGAAAGTGGGGCAGAGCGATCACAGAGCATCTCTATGAGCAGCCAGGACGAGTGATTCATGAGCCCAGACTGATCCAGACCCTTCTTCCTCCATCCTGCTCCGCCTCCACCCTGTCCGTCACTGTTAGAGATGATAAACGACAAGCTGCGGATAGAGGTGGGGTGGAGAAAGAGCGGGGTCACCATCAGAAGCGGGAATTCATCCTGATTGATGCACTAAGCAGCTGTATTGAAAGACTGATTGATAGTCGGGCTTTTATTCATTTTCTGAGCCGAGTGGCTCCAAATGCCCCGGATGAATGGGCATGGTTAAATGATCACTCTCCAGAGGGCTTGGCTGGAGTGTGTGTGAGTCAGTGTGCGTGTGTTTGTGCTTATATGCGTGCATGTTTATGGCTACTTCCAGCTTGGTTTATGATGGTGACAGTATATCTTTATGCGGATGCAGAAGAGAGTTTTGTTTTTACTATAGGAGGGTAATTTGTAATCAAAATCTGTCACACCAAAAAACGGATGAAGCACATCTTTACAGACACACACTTCCTCCCTCACACACACACACACAGACACACACACATGCACAGTAAATCTCAAGGGCACAGCTAAAGTCAAAGCCGCAGGCCCGAGAACATTAACACTCCCGTTTTGGTCTCTCTTACCATGCATCGCTACATCCTCTTATCCTCCCCTCCATCCTCAATCTGACACTGTCATCAGCTTTCACACGACGCAGGCACACAAACACACACACACACACCTGGACCTATAATTTATCTGTTAAATCTTTGGGCTGTCATTGTCAGATCATTCATTTCAAGGGGAAGCTTAGAGTCACACAGGCTTTAGATGACCTGCAGATTGCCGGCGTCAGTCCTTCTTATGTTACATCACATTCATAAAAAGACGTTTGACTCACAAGAGCACGACCTCGCAGCTACATACCTGAACATATCCTTAAACGCAGTGCTTCCTGTTTGGAACGAGCAGCTATTATTTTTGCTCGGCTGAATGTCAGTTTTACGCTGCCGACAAATATAGAGCTGTTTAGCAGACAGAACATGTCAGTCCTTTACCAGCAGCGGGTCAGAGGTCAGAGCAGACAGTCAGTGTGTGTGTGTGTCTCTGTGTGTGTGTGTGTGTGTGTGTGGCACTGTGATGGTGTTAACTTGTCACAGGACAGAACACAGGTCAGAGTATAAATATCGCTGATCTAAGAAGAAGAGGGCTTGTGTTTTGTGTGTGTTTGTGCACACACATGTAGGACATGTCCGCGGGTGTGATCATCTGTGAGGAGGCTTAAAGGTGCAGTGTGTAGTTTTGGGGAAGTAATTGTAATGTCTTTTTATGTCTAAACAAACTAAATAAACACATTCTCTTTGTTTTCATGACTGAAATAACTGAATAAACAAACCGACCTTAAAGGACAACACAGTTTCAGACTGTTTTACTTTTTACTATCACTATTTGGCGGACCCCGCCACCGTTCAAGCTCCAAACAGTGTTCTGGGACCTTATTTTCCTCTGAGAACAGCTTGTTTTTTCAGTTATGGAACAAATTAAGTGTATTATCACCTCATTCACAATGAAACATTAAAATTTTGAGTTTGGGTTTCTTCTCCAAAACTTCATAATGCTTCTTTAATGTTGTATAGAGAGATATTTACGGTGCCTGGACGCTGATATTTACATAAGATAAGTGTTTGCTGATGAAAGGGGACATTTGGATAAGATGTGAATCCATGTGGCTTTGTGTTTTGTGGAGTCACTGCAGCTATCAGACGTCCCCGCTGGAGAACCGTGAGGAGATCAGAAAAATCGACATGTTGCTCGGAAAATCATTGCCGAGGGCGGTGTTCTGGATGTGGCTGGCGTAAGCAAGCAGCGATGAACAAGAAGGAGGGGCCGCTTTGTAATTTCTCCCCTCCTCTTGTCGTCTCTTAACACATTTGTGTGTGTTTGAGAGTGTGTATGTGTGTCCGGTACATTCATACATTGTTACGCAGAGAAGGAAACGTCATTAGCCTACTGATTAAAGATCAGTGGTGCTGTGTCCGCCCGTAGTTGGAGCTGCAGATTGCAGATGTCCTCGAAGTCAACAGATCTGAATAGAGTGAACAGTCCTGACTGTACGTGCATGAGTGTGTGTGTGTCTGTGTGAATGTGTGTGTCCAATATGGGATTTCTGATATTGATACAGAGTTTGATTTACCTGCTGATGTACAGTATGTGTTTTCTTTGTTGTTTCTTTTAGAGTTTTCTTTAGTTTTGTACATCATGAATCATAAGCAATAAAGAACATAAGGATGGTGAATGGATGAAAAGTAGTTTTCTTAGACTTTACTTGTTAATACCGAGAGAGTGAGTTGGATTCTTGTGCTGCAGTGGAACAGGAATCAGTTAAATCTTGTAAGAACTTTTATACCACAAATACTGGAAATCTTTTAATTGTCTCAAGACGCTGTGTGCTAATAATGAGTCTTGGATCAAAGGTGTCTGTGGGCTTTTCACTTCATCAGCTTAAAGTACGAATCGTTAAGATTTTCATGAAATCAAACCCCCTTTCTTGACACAATTTATGGTTGTCATTTTTGCAACAATTCACTGTTATATTCTGTAATTATCTCTCTACATGGTAGTTTTCACTTTAAGTGGCGGGGTCCGCCATTCAGCGTACCTTGCTAAGCACAAGAGATTCACAGGAAAACGATACATGCATGTAATCCAGCGCATCTCACTGAGAACAGCCTCCCCGTTTACTGTTGGCTCACTTAACACCGGATCACGTCTGTATTTAAGTTAACTTACTGAATATTTCCTACTGCTGCTACTTCACATTAAAAGCATTCAACTGTTGAAACACGAGGTGGCTTTTATTGTGAATGTTGCAATTATTGTCGACCGACTTCTTTATTAAAACGTTAGTTTGTTTGGCTGCAGTGTAAACAGATACAGCAGGTGCTCTACTGTTGTATTTCTAACAGAGGAGCTGTTTAAGGTGTGTTTGTTGTGGGACTGATGCAGTGTATTTAGTGTTGCTCCACCGATCAGGACATAAAGCTTAAAGTCCAGCTGAAATCATGTTTAGTCAAACATTTTTGTCGTCAAAAATAATGTCATCGTGTTTTTTAAAATGTCTGTTAAAAGTTTCACATTATTGGGAGGAAGAAAAAAGATTATGCAAGATTTGACTGACTGTCAAAATAAAGTCTCTGAATACTGAGAGAAGTAACAATCTTTTTGTCAAATTAATTCAAAACTGGGGGACGCCGTCGTGATTTCATGATGGCGTTCCCCAGTTTTTTCCCCCAGAGTTTTTTTCTCATAGAAGAACACAAGACAGGTGATTTCATGGGCAGATATGTATGCTTTTAAGGAGACATAGTATGTTCATTTTCACGTTCAAAATTGTATTTTGGGTTACTACTAGAATAGGTTTTCATGCTTAAGTCCTCAAAAACACATAGCTTTCTCATACTGTCCAGTGTTGCAGCTCTATTTTAGGCTCCTGTCTCTTTAACACCCCCCTCCCAAATACTCTGCTCTGATTGGTCAGCTCACACACGCCTGAGCCAGTACCGCTAACAACCACAGACTAGCTGGACTATACTAATTCTTACGTGTCAAACTATTCGCTATGCATAAATTATGCACACGTGTGACATTGTGTGATGTCACAAAGTCACAGAATTAAAGGCGGGACTACTGACGAGGCGTTTCAGGAGCAGTTTTTTTCTGTGGGAGAGAGGAGCCTCTGTTCTTTCAAGACCTTTTACATGAAAAAAATTGAAAAGCATAATAAGTCTCCTTAAAAAAATGCAACTGAATTTCCGTTGGACTTTAAGGATTATATCTTAAAGTGGTTTCCGTTGATATTGATACTCAGTCTATCTCTACTGCGTGTGTATACTGTGTGTGTGTGTGTGTGTGTGTGTGTGTGTGTATTTTGCCGCGGTACTCTCTTGAGGCTCAATTTCACAGATGTGAAAAAATCTGTGAGGATGGTAAGAGCAGAAACTGAGATTCTCTCTCACACACACACACACATACAAACACACAACTCATGGACTTCAGTCATCTTTGAACTTGGCTACGTCCACTTCTATAAATCGATTTCCTGTACACTAGACACAATCTGCCACGCGTGGCTCGACATTACTCAAACATCTGACCTCCTGCAACACACTCATACAAATCATTGGGCGCTGGGATAGGGTCGGGGGCTTAGAGCAGGAAGCGGAGGCTTACAGATGACTTCAGTGAATGCACACATGAATGTTTTCACTCCCCTCTCTCGCCTGACAACTTTTCTTCCCCCCTCTTTATCTGTCCTCACACCGTGCACCCACCTGCTTGGCTCGCAGCGCTCCACCCTTCCACTTTCTCTTCCTTTCCACCACCTCCCCTCCTCCCCTTCGTTTTCAGCGGTGCTGCCAACTGCTCCGCCACTCCACTGGCAGAGAGCAGGCTCTAATCCTTCACACGGCCCCTCGAAAACTCTGCCGGCTGGATCTGACAGCTTTGGAGCTTCTGGAGTGGAAGGATAGCAGACAGACAGACAGGCGGACACAGGCAGACAGACAGAAATGGAAAAAATGTATAGCGCTAAGAAGAACACAAAGGCCCAGAAGCACAACAGCACTGCGAGAGACAAAACATTTTCACACAACCATTACTGTGTGTGTGCTTGTGAGTGGGTGTGCGCTGGAGTTTGTGTGCTCAGTCTGATCCTGTTATTTCTCTGAGGGCGATGTTAGAGCGTGAGCATGAAGCACAGAGACCATCTAATGCAATAAGTCAATAAAACATCCCATCATTGCACACACACACATGCACGCACACACACACGCAGCACACAACAGCCTTCCAGGGCTAAATATGAAATTCTTCTTTGTTGACGCTTTTCTTTTTGAACCAGTTGTTGTCTGTAGTTTTCTCCTCCACATCCTCTGTACTCAGCATTAACAGCCGCAGTGGACAAAGCGGCGGCGGAGATCACGCTCTCATGTGAGGTGTAAATCACATGTGCGTGATATTCAAATAGATGCAGGAGAGGTGAAAAGTCACAACTCAACAACTGTGTGTGCATCACTTTCAGCGTGACCCCACTTCGAGAGCTCATACACACATAAACACACACGCACACGTACACTTTCTAGCATAAAGGCCTTTCTGTAGATGACATTGTGTGGGAGCAGAGGAGAGTGTGGCTGTCAGCAGGATTCCCTCTGCTTGCTTGCCCTTGAATGGCATTAAGAGAAGAGAAGAGAAGAGCGGGGACTCACTACATGGTTGTACCATAAAAGACAACATAATCAGCCGATGGTCAGGCTAGAAGGGATAGTTGTGAGACTTAAAGGGAATTCAATAGAACAACATATATTGAGGCAAGAAAAAAAGAAAGAAAGTTTTGTAAATTTGCTTGAATTGTCTATAAATCAATTCAAATACTTTTCTCTCAGTCCAAAACAGAAAGTAGCACCTCGGCTTCTGTAGCCAAATCGAAGAGGATGTACCGAGCTAACGCAAACGGGCCCAAAAAGACTTCTCGAGTAGCTTCTTTAAGCTACTGAGTCCAATAACATTAGAAAAGTCTAGAACAGCCGCACCGTTAAATAGTTTTACTCCTGTTCAGGTTAGCGGAGGGCTAAACCGGAAGTTAGCCACTCAGCTTGTGGAAGTCTTTAGTGCGCAAAGAGGAAGCTATGTGGAAGATCTGGTGAATTTTACACCGAGGAAGTCAAACTATTTTGGCTTCATGTGCCACTGAGCTGCTTCCATAGGAATGAACGGGGCTCCGCCTCTGACGCCTTATCCAGATCCCTTAATAGATCCATGCTTAGCAGGTGCAAAGTTAGCATTAGTCTCACATAGTCAGACCTCCACAGTGCTGTGTCTGTGCTGAAGAAAAATTTGGCTGTACCTAAAAACTATAGGAAGAATTTATTTTGGTGGGATAAGTTGCTAAGTGAGCTGCTAGCTTGTTTACGCTCTAACCGCTAGCGACCAGGTAAAGGCTGCCATTTTTATAGCGTGTAGGTTGTTAGTGTTGTTTCACGTAGAGAAGGGGATGTGGGATTCGCTAACGTTACGAGAGGACTGAAGTAGTCAGGCAATGGAAGGCTCGTAGCCCGCAGCCTACGTCTAATGAGTCAGACTAGCATGAGTCAGAATAGCCACAATCATGAGAATAAGACCCACGTTGAAAAATACAAGAATTTCCTCTTATTACCGGTCATCCTAACTTCATGAGGAGCTTTTGGAGACTTATACTCAAGAGAGTTGTTTCTTTCAGTAGACGCTAAGTGGACTGTGTGTGAAACAGATATGAGATAATAATTATTGTCAGACTAGATCCTAGAAGAGTCAACATAGTAGGATTAAAACTTGAACTGAAGACTGAGGTATTTGTATAATTATATATTTATTAGCTAAGCATTGCTGCAAATGAGCCAGAACTTATAGTCTTAGTTCTTGCTCAAGCTTTACGCTGCGGTTTAAAAGGTTTCAGGCTACGGACGGCAGTGATTTTAACAAAAGCAGTGTCATGTGTGAAAAGTAACGCCAAGCGCCTTTTTCATCACATTGCAAAAAGTACAGAGAACCTCAGAGGTCAGAGGTCACAAGAGAGCTAGAGACAGATGTCTCATGACACACTTTCTACACGTCAGAAACACAACATATGCACTCACACAGATGTAAACAAACACTACAAAGAGCAGCAATGCACCTGAGGGTTTGTGACCTATATTGTATAGGGCCTGCACACAAACACACACACACACACAAACAGCCTGGTAACAATCACTGGCCTATAATCTTGGTTGTCTGACTAACGGTAGCTCTCTTCTTTCTAGTCTCTCATCTTTGGCTTTACGCACTCCTACACACACAATACACACACACGCACACACACACACACTGAACACATTATTATTGTATGAATCTACACAGAACTGCTTCTGTATGACTCGCGGTTCTGGCTATTTAAAAACTGCAGTAACTTATATTAAGTAACATTTTATCTTTTACTATTATTAAAGAAGATAGTGATGTTTAACCAACGGCTGTGGCGTCTTCACTCATTTTTTTTGGTCTTCTTTGGGTCTTCTCTGTGTTGCATGTTACACCGTGATGTGTAAAAGTACACCTACTCTGTCAGCACAAAGCGTGCATGGAGGGACGGAGGGCAGAGAGGTGATTGATTTAGCCTCTGCACCAACGCCCTGGCACCGGAGATGGGATGGAGGGGCGGGAGGGAGGGAGGGAAAGAAAAGAGCGGTACATAATGCTGCTGCACCTGCAACCTCACTCAAACCTTGTCAACCTGAACCATCACTTCTTTCTTGTCTATTAGTGTCTTTTTCTATCTCCCAACCTCTTTTATTCCCTTTTTCATTTCTTTCCACCTCCTCGATGACCTCAGTGTTTCTTCCCTCTCCTGCGTGCTCTTATTTTTTGTTTCTCCCTCTCTGCCTCTGCGTCCTTATTTGTCTTCTCTTTTGCTTTCCTTCACTTTACCTCCCTCACTTATCTCCTCTCGTCTTTTTGGCAGGAACAGCGGTTTTATTATCCAACCTCACCTCTGCCAGGATGGGTCAGATACTGCAGTGGAGCCGTCTTCACTTGGCACTTAATGTAGAGAGAGAGAGAGAGAGAGAGAGAGAGAAAATGCAGCTGAGGGAGGTAAAAGAGTGACACACAGGAGGAGAGTTTATCCAGCACATACTGTAGGTGAGAAGGTTCGGCATGGTAGCCGAGCTAATGGGGTACAATGTGTGTTTATGCCTGTGTTTTTTAGTAGGAAAAGTGTGTTTGTGGCGGTGTGCTGCAGCTACGCTTGGTTAGCGGTGCGTCACTGTGGCTTTGGGCTTTCTCAGGAGGGATGGTAGACCAGACATGGCACGCTGATGCCAGAATGCCAGGTCCGGTCTCTGCTGACAGCTCCAAGGAGCCTCAATCGATCCTGACAGCTCAGTGTGTCACCAGGTCACACTGACACACTGAGGCAGAAAAACAAGGACAAGGAACCACTTCAATCGGCTAAAACCTACTCCTCTACTTTTGTGAACAAATCCTGTGTGCATATGTGCTCATTTCTTATCACAGACGTAATATTGACTGAGAGTGTGGTCTTTTCGGCTTGTGATGCAGTTCATCCAACTGATTCATGCAGCAGCAGCGACAAAGAGATTACTCCACCGGCTGTGTGGATGAGCACGAATCTGAAATATATTTTCAGACAAAGAAAAAATCTATCGATCGTTATATTTGAATGCAAATTGACCTCTTCTTTCAGCACTCTTCATCATCATAAAGGGCAACTCCACCAATTTTACGCATTGAAATGTGTTCACAGGTCTCGGCGAGTACAACTGCAAGTGTGAAAAAAGTAGTACGAAGCCTTTTGTGGCTCCAGAAGAAGCTGCATGTAATCAGATAAATTTGTCTCCAATGATGTCACTCAGTGGCTAAGTTGCATCGTGGGTAATGCAGGCAGCAGGTTTTCAAAAGCTCTCCTCTTACACTGTTGACTTATTATGGACAGTTTCAACAGTGTCGGTATTTGAAACTCAACGACTGGTTTTTAATTGTACACCAACCCAAAGCATCGGCATTCAACGACCTGGACATGAGACTCAACAGTCAACTATCTTTATCCACAATTACAGACTGCACCTTCAAGATGAAATGATGGAAATTGAAGCCTAAGACTCTGACGATTAGTCCCTGTTGTATGAGTAAAGCTCCAAAAACACTGCACTTCCCTTCGTGCTATTCAGTAGCATATTTCATTAGATCCTTCCTGCCTGTAAATGCCTACAATATGTCTTGCAAACACTAAAGTCACACTAAAGCCCCCCCACTGAACAATGTACTGACAAGTGAGACATGATGTAGAAAGACAGTGCTGTTTGTGCCCTAAGCTCGACTGAAAATGATGGACAAATGTCTGCAGCAGACGTTTGGCTTCCCAACCTCGACCTGCTGACCTGCTGACTGGCTGACTGGCTGACTGGCTGTCTCATGTTCAATCTCCCTCCAGGACTGAACTGAACTGAACGGGGGGCGAGTTGCCCGTGAGTGTGACAGGATCCCCACACCTGCTTTGGAGAAGAACAAACTGATGTGAATCAAACATCACACTCGAGACAAAACTGTGTCACAGCGACTTCCATCTTCCATTCAAGCAATCAGACCGAGCTCAGATCTGACACACGGCAAGAACATTTTGCAGATTATGATTTCTAGATCCGACTCTCCGTGTTCGCTTCCTTTTGACATTCAGCAGGTTGTCAAAGGAAGAGCGTGTATCTGTGCTGAGCGGCATGAGAAGGTGAACCAGCCGCTGTGCCTCAGATTAAACCTCAGAATAGCAGCTCAGCGTTCCCGTAATAGAGCTCGTCTTCCTCTGAGACTAACAGCTCATTACCACAGGACTGCCCCCAAGGACCCCCCCCACCCCACCCTCCCCATCACCAGCACCTCACCCCTCTCAACACGACCTCGCCCCTGAGATGGAGCCCCCACATCGTGACGCATATGCACGTACATACACCCCCCCCACACACTTTCCATAAACTGCTTATTTTAGTCATCTCAAAGTAACCCTCCTCCTCCTGCTTTTGTGCTTTACCTTCTTTTCACCAGAGGAGGTTCCCTCATGTCGGACATTTGACCCATCTTTCCTCCATCTGAACCACCCCACGATCACACACACACACACACATACGCACACACCTCGAGCGCCTCTGTTCCCCTCTGTCCCCTCGCAGGGTGGCTCTTGTCGACACCTTTCCTGATTTGGACTTTTTTGATGAGAATTCCCCACCTCAATCTCTGCTGTTTCCCTACTTAACCCTCCCAGGGGCTTCCTAGATCTGCTCTGACTGACACGCACACACATTCACACTGACGCAGACGAAAAACCACACAAAAATGACTGGATCATGCTCGCTGTGCTACACACACACACACGCCCGCACACGAGCGTGCACGCGTTCACTTCGTGGTTGCCTTAATGAGGTCTCATCATGTCTTTTACTTTCTCTCCTCCTCCTCCTCCTCTCTGCTTTCTCTTTTTCTCTTAGTCAAGTGTCATGATTATCATTCTGGGGCTGCACTGAGGTGTCAAATTAAAACGCTCGCCGAGACAAGTCAGTGAACTCCTTTTGAAACATAATAAACTATTTTCTGAGTCCTGTTTTCAAAGACTGTGAGACTCTTCAAAGACATACACAAACAAACCCCGTGAAGTCATCAATACGTGGGTCTTCCCATGAATACAAAGCGTATTGTTTTCTGTCTAATTTCCTAGGGTGCGACAAAGTAAGCAGAAAGAAGAAGTGTGTGTGCGTTACTGAAAGTTTTTTTTTTTTATGCGTGTATGTGTGGGAGTCCTAGCTTTGGATACAGCTACAATAGAGGGTCTCATGATGAAGGAGAGGGCCTGGATGTGGAGGAGAACACCTCATCACGGAGGAGAAGATTTCATGATTGAAATTAAATGGTACAGTACATCCAACAAGGGTCCGCTGATTTGGCACGCACAAAGAAATCCTGCCACTGGAGAATCCCGTCTCATTGTCGACTTCACTACATCCTCTCTGAGTTGAGGGTTTGGGAATGTGGAGCCAGCGTCGAAGGGGGCAGGGTTAGGGTTATAGAGTATCCTTTGACCAATAATAATGGAGTTATTACTTACAATTAGAGTAACACATACACAGTAACTAGAGTCCGCCAGTAAAGGAGGACTAGTGAGCAGACAAATTGTTACCCACTTGCCAGCTACCGTCTTTTTTAGGACATAGAAATGATTTTTAATTCACGTGTGGGATATTTTCTGACACGTTTAAGGTTGCAGAACAAAATATCTTGAGCTTGTGTTAGCCACAGATCTTATTTCAGGCATCTGTCTGAAAACCCATTCAAAAAACCCATTGACTTTGAGACCGTAAGTGCAAAAATGCTGACTTATTTCTGGGTTTTAGGACTCGTTCCTGCGGCACTCTATAGAAGCATGCTGGAAACTCCTCCCTGCCAAGAACTAGTCCAGCTAACAACTCCTGTATTGTGGTAAATTGATGTTTTTACACTTGCAGAGTAGGCGAATGAGATATGACATGTTAATTCATGAGCATAGACAGTGTCGGACTAACCCCTGTTTTCCAGTCTTTGTGTTAAGCTAAGCTAACCAGCTGCTGGCTACAGGTACTTAAATCTCACAGTGGTATCGATCTTCTCATCTGAATCTCGACAAGAAAACGAATAATATTCAAAATGCCCGACTATTCCCTTCTTTTAAAGGGGAAGACTCGTTATGGAATAATGGATGACTTACCACAAGCATTAACACAGTTAACATGTGGAAGAAGCATCATTATCTCCTCCAGCGTCAGCTGGGATTTGCTCCAGCTCCCCCACGACCCATTAAGGATAAGAGGTTAAAGATAATGAATGGAAGAAGCATCATTAGAGAATCTGTTTTTAGTTCAATTTGCCATCTTTATAATCAATTTTCACAGTCTCCAACATGTTTACATTTACCACAGGGGTCAAATATTTTGTGTCCAGAGCAGATAGAAATGAGGTTTGTCTGGTTACTCAGTACGGGGTGCAGACATGGAGGAGAGTTTGGACATGCAGGAGAGGACCTGAACAGGATGGAGAGCAGAAGGTCTTATGATTGAAATGCCCCCCATCCCCATCCCCATCCCCCCCCCCCCCCCCCAGCACAAAAAGCTACATCCAGCGAGGGTCACCTGTTCAACCTCCGGAAAGTGTGAAGCCTTTACGCTTACCTCGCATTTTCGTCAAAACACAAATAAAGGATAGATTCTCACATGCCCTTTTCTCACAAAACGCTGGCTCAGCGCTTCGCCAGCCCGCTTATAGTAGCTATGTTTGTGTGATGGATGGCCTCTTGATCCTATTCCAGGTAGAGGTGTAGTCTGACTCCTCTCAGGAGACGCTGTATGTAGCCGAGAAGAAACCCACTCAGATGAAACGCACACACACCACCGAAGCTCCTCAGCACACAGTGGACAACAGGATGGTGTGTGCATCATTGTCAGCTGCAGAAAAAAAAAGAAGAGAGGAACATGTTAAGTTTCTCTTTTCACTACAAATTGTCCTGTCTCAGGAGGATACCGTCACAAACCCGGTTACTCACAGCACTCTGCAGCTCCAGCCCATTTTCCTCCTCTGTGGTGGCCTGATGAGTTTGGATGTGATCTTTATTGCTTCCCAAGAGAACACAAAGAGCAGATTGCTCTGTCCCCCGTTACTGTCTACCTTGTTCTTTCCTGTCCTTATCAATTTCCCTGAAGAGATATTAACACAGTCCCACCTCAGCACAATGACGTAAACAATACTTAAAAAGAACTAAGACACCACTACTGCATTATTTGCACTTTAAAGTAGGAACTATGCTTGACAAAAATAAAGTGGCCGTGATGAACTTTCTTTAATGAACAAAGGGCGGTGAGGGCAGGGAGAGGAAAAGAGAAAGATCTTATAAAAAGCAGGGTCAGATATCACACTGGAGGCTGCAGCTAAAAACTGCCATTTCTGGATCAATACAACGGAGAGCGAAGGAAAGACAGGAAGAAAGAGGAAAGAGAGGAAGAGATACGATTCAATGTGTTTCCTCTCCTCCACACGGGCCTCCCTCTTTTCACCAAGATGCTTCGCGATCGATCTGATATAACAACTGTGAGTGTGAGTGTGTGTGTGTGTGTGTGAGAGAGAGAGAGAGAGAGCGACAGCAGATGCTTGTAGCTCTTGACAAGCCTGACTCAGCCCGAACAGGAGGTGCATGAGTGTAAATGAAAACCCCTCTCAGCCTCATTTGCGATGAAGAAGAAGAAGTCTAACTGCTTCGACTTCTTAGTTCTTGGAAGAAGACCAGCGTACAGTATTTCTACAGATCAGAAAGATCAGTCTTCCTACTTTACAGCTTTCAGAAGACGCTGTGGACCATCCCTCCCTAACTTCAAACGTTATCATTTGGCTTTTTCATCCATGATCCTTTAAAGTCTGTATTGATCGCACACTCTTTGCACCCATCTGTTTTACAGGACCTTTTATTTTCTACATTTCAGCCAGAGACAAACAACTCCCCCCCGAGACTCACTATGTCTCACACTTTTATCTGTATGACGACAAACTTTTAAAAGCATTTATCTGCTTCTCCTTGTCCGCTCTGTGACTCATCACCTGCTTGGAACAACAGTTTACTGCCGCCTTCTTATTCCTTCCACGGGCGTCTAGAGGTTTACACGTGTTGAAGGATAAGTAATGATGACGGCAGACCTGAGGGAAGATAATTCACTGACAGGTTCTTTTTATTTGAGGCTCAATTCTGCCTTGAAGACATATGGAGTTCCCTTGAATGTATTCCCACCTGGCCAATCTCAGCTCCTGTGGGAAACTTCCCTCAGTCTCAGACTGATGCTGGCCCTCATTGTTTCGTAATATCTTCATCTACAAAAACCTCGCCCGCCAGTTTAGAAATTACACATTTTTACGCCAGCCTGTAGATTAATGCTGTGGGTGCAAACACAATATTCAGTTTTGTGATACTTTTGACACTGTGGTGTGCTAAACAAACCCATCCCTGTTTGGCCTGTCTTGCCTGTTCTTTGTTGCAGTCCTGCTGAAAAAAAATTTAATAAAATCAAGTTTGCAGCTTTAACTGCCACTAAAATATTACTCTGAGAAACCCAGCTATGATTTACTAAACTCTTGGACCGTTACTTATAATAATATTTTACAAGTGATGAGTTCAATGGCCAAGTTACATGGTGCAAATTCTGATTATTGGTTCCCTTGCCATCAAATCTACCAGGGCATCAGTGAAATCCTAAAAAACCAGAGGCAACAAGAAAAAGTATCATAAACAAGAAGGAAATATTTAAAAGCATTTATTATAGTGGCTTAATCATTAAAGGTGCAAGAGATCAACAGCTAGCGCTCTCACAGACGCTCGTTTCACTCTCAGCAGCTATTTTTACTATACACTATGATTATGCTGACATCGTTCAGCAGATGTAACAAGCTCTCATGAAACAATTAAAAGCACACATCATTGGTATAAGCATAATGGCTTGCTATTATTCATCACCTCTCTTCTTCAGATGATGCGTATAAATAGCGGCCGTGTCAGACGAATCCCTCTCTGAGGTCTGCTGCATGGTGGGATATTAAGCTATCAGAGGAGGGGAAAAAACGCTGTCATTTATCTTGAGTCACACTTTAAACGTGGCTTTGTGGCCTGCTACAAAAAGAAGATGAGTTCTTCTCCGTCACTCCGAACGATAAGAGATAAGTCATGTCTGTAAGCAAAAGTGCTAATGGATTTAACGCAGTGAGTGCCATCAAAGGGGAGAGCATTAGCATGCTGGAGTGAGTTGCCCTGGAAGAACAACCTTGTCATACACACTCATCCGCCCTTCAACACTAATACATATGTATATATATATATGTTCATTCTCACTCTCTGATAGGCCGGAAAACAAATCAAACCAAAAAAAAAAAGATAAATACGGGTCAAATTAGCCTTTATCACCACCTTTATCCTACATTAACCGCTGTGAAAGGTCTTTGAAAGGCAGTTTGATTAGTACGATTACCTTGAATTAAAAACACTATATGAACTCAACTTCGCTGACTTTGTTTTTATAGCATTTTGCCCTTCTCTTCATTGCAAAAAAAATGTCTTGAAAATATAAATATTATAAAATGTAAAACATGTCGTGCCCTTTTATTTCTTTGTTTATTTGCTGATAAGGACTTCACACATACTACAGCTGAGGCTGAAGGGAATATATTTAGTTTTGCAGGTATTTTGTGATGAAACAATTGGATCACAAACTTTTTACAATTTATCCTGCAAGGGGTATTAAAGTTGCTGTAAACCTTGTTGTTTTAGCTAACTTTTGGTTAGTTTTGCAGTTAGTCAGGTGATAATGGAAAGAGTTGGACGGAGTCATAGCAAGTTGTGTCGTTTGAAAGGATCCTGCACATTTTGACATTACCACTGTCACTTTCTTTGTGTGTTGGAGCCAGAAGTGACCATATTTGGACAAGAGGGTGGAGCTGGGGAGGATCTGACCAAGAACCTGAGTACACACCGTGGTAGCAACAACCTACAACATACCGTCTTATCGTCTATACTACAGTAAATGGGTCATAATTTGCTAAATTAACATCATGTTGTATTGAAGAAGACTTGAAATTAGAGACTGAGACCATAAATTCATTAGGAAAATGTTTATCAAGCGAGAAGTAGGGTCATTTTCTCATAAGCTTATACAATCAGACTTCTTTTTGCAACCAGTGGAGTTGCTCCCACCCAAACAAAGAGCAAAAAGTAAAAGCCATGGAAATAAAACAACAACATTGGAGCTCAGTAAATGATAGACTTAACCACATGTGCACAGGCTAACATAAGCTTTTGTTTCAAACTGACTAAATCTGCGTTTTTCTGCGCTGCATGTCTCTTCGAAGCGCATATGCTTTAACGATCATATCAAAGCCATCTGTAATTTGAATGCTCACACTGGTAACTATTTTGCAAGGCCTGCCAGCTAAATGTAGGAGTAGGGCAGAGTGGTTTCTTTGTGTTGTGTCAGATTCAAGTGCTCTCAGAAGTGCTCTCCAGCTGCGTTCAGCACCGGCACTCTATTTATAAAAAGAGCATTGAGGCGTGGGAGGAGTGCATTATGTTGTGTCAATATTTCAGATAGCATAAACCACAGCAATGTGTTACTCAAGTAAGTGAGTAGAGAGGAGATGTCTGTGTGCGTGGCTACACACACATACACACACACTCACACACACACAGTGGCCTGGCCTATAATCGTCCCTATTTAAAATGCTAATTTCCTCTCTCCCGCAGGTGCCTAACTGTGTTTGAAACTAAATTGCTCGTCATAGCAGGTCAATCTGAGCCTAATGAATTTGTCTGTTCTCCCGTTACACTTATCGATGCTGAATGGTGGATGACAGGTACGCTCAGTGCTGCAGGGGTTTGAAAGCAAAGCCTGAAGCCTCTTCTTGCTTTCCAGCGGTGAATATTTTAGTATTTGGCTTTGACCTCTGACCGTCTCCATTACAGGGGACATTTCACTCGGACACTGACACTACACTACCAGGCAGATTAGATCACCTGGAAACAAGTCGCTCCACACCAGCCCATTTCTGACTTTAAGGTCAAACTCTGAACAGGAGGAGAACTTACTTAATTTGAAGGGATTTATAACGTACTTTACTGTGTGCGTGAAATATCAACTCAATAAAACTGGATGATAGTCACATAATCGGTGTTGTAAAAAATACCCAAAAGTCATACTTGAGTAATGATATTGTGTTAAAATATTACTTTAATAAAAGTAAAAGTCACACATACAAATGTTGGTTGAGTAAAGGTCTTAAAGTTTCTGAAATCAAACGTACTTAAGTATCAAAAGTACAAGTAAAAGTAAATCCTACATATATTTACACATGCATATACTGTACATGAGTGGTTGTTCGCTTATCAACCTGATCGATCTGATATGCAGTATTTTTCTGATTATCTGAATCAGTGTTATTTAAAATCTGATTGCTGATAAAAAAATAAATTTGACGATGTGCTACTTTTGCTAGTAGCATAAGTAACGATTAACTAGAGTTATCAAATAAATGTAGTGGAGTACAGAGCCCCCTCAGGGTCATAATGAGATTTTTTTTAAGCCTACTTTTGCATTACCTCGCAAAAAAAATTGCGGAGTAATGCAAAAGTATTGTGAGGTGACATAAAAGTAGTCCTAAAAAAATCTCGCCATGACCCTTAGGGGGCTCTGTAGTGGATTAAAAAGTACAATATTTGCCTCTAAAATGGAGCGGAGCTGAAGAGTTAAGTAGCAGAAACTGGAAATACTCAACTAAAGTACAAATACCTCAAAACTGTACTGGTAAATTGTACAGTATTTTTGTAAATGTACTTAGTTACATTCTATCACTGCACACAACATGGAGGCAATGTTGCTCTCAAGATGGAGATAATTTGCATAAAAACACATCAACATGTGTAGAGACATTAAGTACCTATGGAGTATATTAAGTGTTTTCTAGGCCTGCAGCACATTGCAATAATGCTGTGGTCGGTATACAAAACACGGGATACATGATGGTGTGGGCGGATGGTAGACACACACACACACACACACACACACACACACACACACATACAACTAAATGCTTTAGGCCAACAAGTAAATCTCAACCCCGATGTCGAAGATCTTCTTTAGTTTATCCTGGTTTATGTTCAGTGCTTCAATTCACAGCACACACACTGGTGCTGAAATCAGTAGAGTACACTTAACTCATTTTAGTGAGTGGGAAAAGAACCAAGTCCTCACTACGTTGTCAAAAAAGAAAAATGTCCTCCCTGCCCCCTTTGAACTGTGCTATTACTCTGTCTTGGAGCCCACACACTCTCACCCAGAGAGTGCCACAGACCCCACAGAGAGTAATCACAGGTAGTGATGACCGAGAGTGAGCATAATTTTCCTCCATAGCCCAGCAACACGACACAACAAACTGGTCTCTCTGGGGGGCTCGGGATACGTGAAGAGGAGAAACATAGAGGATAGAGGCAAACACCAATGGTAAGAAGCCACAGGAGGCAGAAAAACTTCAGTGAGTGACCAAACATTTTTCACATCCATTAGTAAAGAACAGAAAAGAGAAAGAAAAAGAAACACATCACAAACAAAACAGAGATGGATGATGTAAATGTGGTTCATCGTCATTTCTTGTGGGCAGAGCCAAAGTAGTGAGAAGCTAATCTGGTATAAGTGGCAGATTTAGAGTTCATCGGCAGCTCCGATGTAATACTTAATGCATAGCTATAAATTAGCTCATAGCAGCATGTGAGGCTTTACCACAGCAGCCCACCAGTCAGGCATGAGAGCTAATTGCAATCATTCAGTAAGAGGCAGGAAGGAGCGAGAGAGCCCCTCCTCCCTGTGTGGTGACTTTAAGTGCACTGTAGTATTTTCATTATAAACAAACAATAAATCTTGTACTCAGATGTGAAGCTTCAATAGACCTCTTTTCATGCATGGTTTGTGCAATTCAGAGGATGCTTTTCTTATTTCCCTGCTGTGTGCGGTCTGAATATGCCTCCTACTTTATTCAGTAGAATCAAAAATAAGTAAATACAGAAATACACTTTTCCCAACATTGATTTACTGATACAACCAAACTGTTTTGCCCATTTCTAGAGCTGAAAGATTGAAAACCTGAAAGATTGTATCAGACTTCTGGTTCCCTGCATGCACACTCTCACACATCTAAGTGAATAAAACTTACATTTGCGTAGAAGATCTAACCATTTTGAAACAAATGTGACTTTTATGCGCTTGTATTGTAAATATTCAATCTGCATGCAGAGCCTTGAAGCTGCAATATGTAAGATTTGGCCATCTGTCAGCATATCAATGGAGTAACTCCTAAGTGTAACTGCTATCTGCTAAGTTAGCTCAGTTAGCTGTGCAGCTAGCGGTTCGGACTGGGTGGTCGGGGACCAGGGGAGTGTTGGTGTTTACTAGCACAGGAGCTGTAGACGGGGATGGGCAGTGGTTAGCTGGTTAGCATGCTAACCTAAGTAGATATCTCTGCAACACAATCATCATTATGTCAGAACTGCTACTTTTTCACATTCTGTTAATAATGTTACTTCATTTTCTGAATGTTTTACATTAATTATTACACATTACTGCTTTAAAAGGCATCCATGACTTACTCCACTGATCAAAACTGATACAGTGAGAGATCAGAGATATTTTGTTACTCATTCATCCCCAAAACCTGGCACCTACATTACCCACAATGCAACTGGACTGACCCAGAGATCCCGGTGTGTTGTGCTAGTAGCAGGCTTCAAGCAGGTGTGAGGAGCGGGTTACAGAGGCAAGGTAAACCAACTTCTTTCCAGCTCCACCCCCACAGACTTCTTTCATTTTCAACCTTTAATTCTTCAGCCCTGACCGACGCTGAGTCAAGTGGCATCACTTTAGGCAATTTATCACATGTCGCGCAGCCACTATGGCTTTATACAACTTTTCAACATGTGTGTAATTATTTCCTGAGACCTGTAAACCAACTTGTGTGTGTCATATCTGTTTAGTTCCTCTAAATATGAGAACAAATGAGTGTAAAAGTGGACTATACTAAACCTCTCACCTTCAGTTATCCTGTCAACGTCACTTGTGGACACTGTACTTACTTCTAAACTAAAGCTACATAAACTCACTCAAGCTGAGCTCCCTCAGACAAGAAGCGCTTACTCCGAAACAACCCAACTGTGTCTACTAAGACATTAACTTTATGTCATGAAGGATTAACATCTTCTGTGTCTCCAGCTCTACTGTGAGGCTGCGAATCTTTTTCAAAGGGTTAAATGTGTCACGTTCTCACGGGAATGAGCTAATCTAAAAGGGTGGATTATGTAAGGGGAACCTTAGCTCGGGCTAATCCTTTTCTCCTGTCTGACTGTTCTTTGATGCTCACTTCACAGTGAAGACGATGGGCAGTCAGGTGAATGTCGCTTGTTGCTGTTCCCCTGAGAGAAACAGGAATAATGCTCTCCAAACAGGATCGACTTTGACAAACGGCGTCAGACATTTGGAGCCACATACACAATCGTTACGTTTAATCAGCATGAAAAAAATAAACCAGTGAGCAAGAATATATACACATGTTGTGGACGTCACTATAGCTGGGAGGTTGCTCGCAGCGTTTTCCACTACATGAACAAGCGTGACCACTTGCCCTGTCACTGCTGGCTGCACATTAGTCACTTGCTAATCGTGGGAATGAGAGTTTTCTGGTTGCATGCAGACTCAGCGACCGAACTCTTTCTGTTCGACGGACTAAGTGAGCTGAGTATGTTGCCATGTTCAAGATATACGTGGAGGAGAGATGATAAAGAACATTGCGCTTTGTGATCGAGAAGGTTATGCATGGAATTCATCAGATTCTGTCATATTTTAATTTTAATTTTTTTAATTTTTAATTTAACACTGGTGTTAAAGGGTAACTCCACCAATTTTACACAGTAAAGTGTGTTTACAGGTCTTGGGGAGTACTACTGCATATGTGATATGAGTAGTATAAAAGCCTTTTGTGGCTCCAGAGGAAGCTGCATGTGATCTGATGAATTGTCTCCAGTGATGTCACTTGGAGGCTCAGCTGCATCGTGGGTAATGTAGGAAGAAGAATGCGTGGAATAAACAAGCTGCTGTATCGATTTTGATCATTTTTCTCTTCACACTGTTCACAATGAGTCCAACAGTGTTACAGGAGTGCAATAGACCAGTGGACTGCTTTTCAAAACCTGATGCCTACATTACCCACAATGCACCTTCTCCACTGGGTGACATCACTGGATGCAGTTTTATCAGATTACATGCAGCTTCCTCTGGAGCCAGAAAAGACTTCTACACTACTTTTTTCACATATGCAGTAGTACTCCCCAACACCTGTAAACACACTTCAGTGTGTAAAATTGGCAGAGTTACCCTTTAAGTATTTTGGCATGCGTATAAAGAAGGGATTTCCAGTCTAATTAATCGCCTCGCTGAGTGTGATCATGAGATAATCAGCCCACCTCTCCCTCTACCTTTTCAGACCCTTCTGTCCTTGGTTGACACTCACACTCACCATCCACTGACCTCCCCATTGGCCTCCTCAACCACAGCCAACAAGGATTGGCTGCGAGGGGAATTCTCAGGCAGAGGACTAGTTAATTATGCTAATCCAAGAAACTGATAAGGAGACGGTTTTAAAAATTTAAAACCTCTAGAAACGCACACACACACACACACTGAGGCAGAGACAGGCTCTGTGAGAAAATATGAGACTATTTTGTCAGAGTAAGCAGAGAGTGGAAGTTGAGGAAATAGAGAACGAGAACAGTTTTAATTAAGCTCTCTGCTTTCTCTCATAGATCTCCATCTCTGTGTAACATTTAAGAACTCTGTGTTTCCAGTCGCTTTTTTATCCCTCCCTTCAATTTCAAATACAAAACAGTCACGTATTAAATTATAAATTCTCTGGATGTTGGACTCTTCCTCCCCCCCACTCAGCGCTCAGTTCCTCCTCTGTTGCTGGTGTGCTGCTGGCCTCTCCCCTCTCTTCTTGTTAACTGATGTCTGTGGGCGGATAACACTGCCTCACTGATCCACAACTCATGAAACACCACTCGTCTTTTTTTTTCTTTTTTTTTTATCTTCCTTTCTCTTCTTTTTTTTTTCATCCCTGCCCAAAACTACACAGTAATTCTCTCCATGCACAAACACACCATCACTCCCTTTCTGTTTTTGGATGCCGGATTTTAAAGAGCAGCACCCAGTGGACTTTTAACATCGCTCCTCCCAACAAATTGATTCTAAACTCATTTTCTTTTACGATCAGCAGCCGTGCGCCGGCTTTTATTGGAATGGCTTCCACACTGCTCTATGCGGTGTTTTCTAATACTACAAAATGTGGCATAAATCTCACTGTCTGAATGCATCTGCGATCCTTTCTCTTCATTGCTCGGGGACTCTTTTGTGTGTATCAGAGTGGATCAGGTTTTGCAGTTTATTGTCTGTAGCAGTGAAATGCAGGTACCTTTCTGTGTCCCACAACATTCAAAGTGCAAAACTGCAGACAAGCAAAAAAAACAAAGAAAACACAGGGACCACGAGAGCTCGGCAGTGCAGCTTTGACTCCTGCAGGATACGACAATGAGGGGAAGAGAGGGAGCTGGATCATCAGGAGCAGTCCTCTTGCTTCTTGTGGCATGCTAAACTCACCTCGGGGGATGCAGCTTGCAGCAAAACCCTGAGAAACTATTAGAGGGTTGGCTTCGCACTCTGTCAGATTTCTCCAAAGAAAATGATCCCTCCACCTTCCCAGAGGCATCAAAGGAGGGAGTAAAAGGATGCAAAGAGAGAAGCCCAAATTTTTCTGTGCCTGTTTACTTGTTCGCCAGTTTTGTGCCAAATACATTTCCTGTGGTGAACAGCTTGGACAATGTGGCTTCAATACAACACAGCCATCTTTTAGTTGAGTGTGAATCTTGGATTTCAGTCTGCTAAAAGAAAAATGCCTCATAACTGTAATGAAATATGAATGAACTGCAATGAAATTAAGAATTAATCAAAATTATTCAGATGTGACCATTTAGGCATCTTAAGAAGCTTGGAACTGGGAGTTAACTGCAGAGTTACCACACTTCAAGACATATACACTGAAAAAGAAACACAGAGAAAGGGGGGAGAGAGGTGGGAGAGAGCAACAGAGGAGGGGTATAGGGGCGAGATCGAGTATCTGAGGGAGTATAATTAACTCCATGGTCTGCCTCTCTGCAGGCCTGCGGCATACTGCTCTGAAATGCTGATTCAGTACACAGATAGAGAGTTGCACGGGCGGGAGAAGGGGGTGAGGAGAGGGATGCAGTAAGAGAGAGAGAGGGAGAGGGGGAGAGAGAATGGGCGAAAATGTGAAATGAACCAATGGCTCGGTGGGACAAACAGTCACAAAAGATGAGTGAGGGCAGGAGTGAGAGAAAAGCTGCTCAAACGAAAGTCACACAGTTATAAAAGAGTCACTGAACAGTTACAGCGGGTTGATGGTGTACTTTATAGTGCGAGTCAGGTTATCTGCAGTCAGTGTTTGACTTTATCGAGCGCTCAACATTTGCAGATGCTCCAGAGACAGCAGCAAAAGCCTCACTAATCAAGAGAACAGTGACATCTAGAGGTGCAACAATAGACCTGACCTGCGTTGAATGTCTGCTGCAGAACGGTTGTTTTTCCTGCTCCTTTTTAAACAGAAGAAGAAGAAGAACGCTTTAACCTCTCACTGCTTGGTGGAGCTGCAGAGTGAGGATGTACCATTGATCGATGAGGGCGGGTTTAAGGTGTAAATGTGTGGATTTACCTTTGTTAAAAAAGCAAAAGAAAGAAAAAGCCTTACTGTGTGTGTGTGTGAGTGAGTGTGTCCTGGGTCACGGTGGCGTGTGGGCTGCTGAATCACTAACAGAGGGGTTAGTCACAGATGAAAGTGGTCAGTCTGTCACCGGGCTGGGGGGGCAGAGGCGGCCTACATCCATAATGCATGGAGCTGAGTGTTACAGGTTAACTGAACAAGGACACAACAAAGGAGGCAATAAATACTGGAGATAGATGAGACGGATGGATGGATAACACAGATACTTACTACTACATCACTACTGTACCACTACTTTATAGTTTATAGTATACCAAATACGGATGCAGATATCATTTTAGCTTCTATATATCTAAAGCATCTTCATCATTAAGTAACTTCTTGTAAATCACATCACTTTTACAGACTTTTACATGCAGTCTTTCTATCCTTTTATTCTTTCCCTCCCTTTAATCTTATCGGTTTCTAATTCCTCTTATGTGATGTTGTCTCTTTATCATGCTTTTATTCTTGTTATTTGTATTGCTTTTATGTGATTTTGCCTTTTTTGATTTATTCTATTCCTTTTGTGTGTATTTATTCATATTGACATTTTGTGTTTGACCTGGTTTTCACTTCTCGTTCGTGCTTTTTTCTGTTTGGCTTCACTGTTGAGCGTTTTTCTGTTTTTAAAGCAACATGATGTAACTTTTCTTTTACCTTAAAATAACAGCTTCAAAATCATGTTGATGGTTCAGTGTCTTTTAACAGGGTGAATGGTGTCTCTGTCTCAGCCACGCCGCCCCCCTATCACTTGTTTCTGCACTATGTAACTCAGTGAGAGGGTAGGATCACAGCGTTACATACATGTTTACTTCAGCATACAAGTTTTCAACACATAACACTGTTGTGACGTAATGAGTTTTGTTTGTAGTTAGCACCCACATTACATCTGACAAACTGTTACAGACCGGTGATTTGTATTTAAGACAGTGGTGTTGCACTCAGAAACTGAGGGGGGGGGGGCGCCAAATTGCACAAAATGCCAATTTCTACATAATGTTGCTTTAAGGTTCTATATAAATAAATGTATTATCATAAACCAATACTGTCAAGTTAGAATATGGATGAAATATCAAAACCACAGATAAATATGACCAACATTCATTTGTGACTATGTTTAATGTTATTAAAACTTATTCAATTTCTATTTTTTTACAGTGAATAAAAAAGGGCCGAATATTGAAAATCTAGTATAAAAAATGATGTGATTTTTTGATCTCTTGTTCTCTTACATCTGGAGAATGTGATTTGTAGGCGGGGGCATCTCTGTAGCAACACAATACTTTATTTATCATGGTATGTTGTGACATATTTTACTTTTACCAAAAAAAATCTGCAACTCCTGCAACTTTAATACTGCACTTGGGCATATTGCATTTTTGATGACATAGCGATAAGTTGTTCAGGCCTAAGATGGAAGATCATTTGTGGGGCATAAAAAGTTGGAATTCAACAGCAGAACAGAACATGCACTGTGCACCTTTTCAGCAGTGTTTCTATTAATAATGAGGAACGAAATCGGGTTTCTTCTTTATCGGTGTGGTCATTAATTTCCTTATTTTGTCTATATGCTCTATTTTCTAACAAGGGACAATTACTTGGCTGGTATTAGCATTTGTTAAAGTCACATTAGTGCTTATTTTTATGGCTTCACTATTAAACCAAAAAAAATTACTATAGAAACAAGTCGAAAATATGAGTGTTTATTCTCTTTGTGATCAAGTACTGGCACATTAAGATACAGATAACAAATTCAAGGCAGGTTGGTGATACAGGGCTTCTCCAGCCCCTTCGTGTTGAAATGGTGTAAAAGTCACTGTTGCTACTTTATCATCTACAGTTCGTGTATCGTATCATGGCAGAAGCAGCAAGGACACAAAGTGCATACTTTAAAATAATCCTTCAAAATATTTGGTTTAAACACACTCATAAGGCTCTAACAGCAGCAATAACAGTTCAAGTACACACACATGTCAGTATGTTCAAGTTTCCCAGAGAGGACACCATGAAAGAGCAGCTGCCTTTACTCAGTAGTGTGAACAAATGTAGTGTTGACAAATGATGAAACTCATCATAAAGAGGCCAGAAAGCCGCAAATGTTCAGATGGAGTCCTTAAGCAGTCTCCCTTCTACCACAGAATAGTTTGAATAACTTTCCCCAAAACCTTACAAACTTAGATCAACATCCCATCTTGGCTCAATAAAAGTTGAATCAAAATGTAATTAAAAGTCTGTCCAGCAGCGGACAGACAGAGAGGATGGGACCACGCTGCAAGTGCTGCTCTCTGTCACCCATGTCCGCTCATCTGGCTCTGTTTGTCTGAGGTCCGATCAAGTTGATCGTTTTCCTTTAGCTGGAAGCCCCAACTCTTCAGCAGATCAGACCGCTTACCCGGAGGAGTGGCAAAGTAGTCCTTCTGTTTCTGAGAGTAGGTCTGGACGGGTGGGACGATGTCTCTGTAGCCCCAGTCCTGATGATGCAAAAATTTCTCCTATTAGCTTCAATGTCATATATTCAATTATCTGATGAAAAGAACCCATTGAAACATTCACTGGTACTGTGTTTTAACTTGAGGAAAATGCATTTAGAATCACGAGCAATACCATTTTAACAACAGTAGAATAAAAGAGTGTGAATTTATAACTATTATCATTTAATTTATATCAAATGTCTTTTAATTTTTTCATATAGTACAGACAGAGCTAACAGACAACTGAAATCTTCCCAGGACAGGGCCCACAGGACAAATAAACCTCCACCAATGGGGGGCCTCTCATCTAAAGGCCATCTGTCTGAAGGTCTCTGACATGAAACGGTTCGCTCTCCCCTGCTGTGTGTGTAACGGTTATTATGGCTTACAGTGCTGAGGTCCTGTACCTGCCAGCGGAAGTTGAAAGCCTCCAGCAGCTGTATCCTGCCCTCTCTGGAGGGCACACAGTCAGGAGGATCAGGCTGCATCATCTCAGAGCCCACCGTCACGCCTCCAAACACCAGCAGGGCTCGGATGGCAAACCAGCCCCCGAACCTCGGATGCACACACACTCCAAACATCTTCTGCAGAAACAGAGGGAGACACACAAAACAGAGGTGAAGAAACAAGAGTGGAGCACGATGATGTGACTTAATTAAACAGCGAACATTACTTTTTTCTCCCAGGGTTGGTCTGTGACATTAGACTGTTGGTAGTAGAAAGCTGCTCCAGACACATGAGCCGCAGTCTGCGCCAAGAACTTCGGCTTTCTGCTGGGAAGCAGCTCGTAGTCGTACCTTACATCCACCTGCTGTCCTGGAAAACACTGCAGGGCATATTTGTGTTTAGGTTTAGGTATATGCAGCATTTAAGGACAAAATAACAACATTTTTATTTGGGCCCCTAAACAAGACAGAGGCTAAGGATGAGATAATGATGCTGGACCTGTCATAAAGCCCTTAGCCTTTCTACTGATACTGTACTTTATAAGTTCATTTTTCTTATTATTATGCTTGTCATACCTTAAAAATCTTACGCTGTCGCAATCCTAGTCTGTCTCATTATTCAAGACAAGGCATTCACTCACACAGACTCATCCAGCTCACCTGGGAGACAGCAGAGGACACACAGTGTTTGACACACTGGTCTATGGGGTCAGACTGCACCTGGCAGCCCCTCTCCTCCAAGAAGGGCAGGAAAGCTTGTTCAAACATGGAAGGAGCGCTGAGCACCACCACAGCCAGGGTGTCATCTGGGTAGGCCAGGTGAAAGTTTGGAGGCAGCACAGAGTTATACCATCCAACCTGTGAACATGGTGCCACAGAGGGTCAGAGAGGGAAGGAGGCAGGAAACTGTCCAACAAGGTAGAGAAGACGACGAGCTCCTGGAGAAATATGTCACCTATAAGCTATCTGTATACATACAGTAGGGACAAATATCTATTTGTCTTACAATTGTCGTAGCTTTTTCATTGATTAAAAACTCTTTAATTCTACCAACTAAAATATTTTACTGCCGAAACGACTCCTCTCTTCGTGGTCCTGGCTAGCAGGTGAACACCTGGACGTATTGAATAATAATGTTCACACTTTAAACTTGTTTTCTGTCAAAGCTACACAGGAGAAAGAAATTCGAGGCACGATACCTTTAGAGGGTAGACTTCAAAACCAACTTTGGATAAATACTCCTCTAAGGGTCCTGTTACATTTTCCACATTGACAGTGGAAGCCGCCATTGCTGCATGTCCAATACAACGCTTTGAATTATGGGATATGTTGTTCTTTGGCTAATCATAGTCAGAAAGTAAGGACAAGGACGACTTTTTTTTTGTTTCTGCTTTTATTTCCTCTGACAAAACGAACGACTACAATAAAATATGTAATAAAACGTGTTTTGGAGAAATTCTCCTGTCGTACTTCAGTCATTCTGCGACTTCAGAGTGTGACAGCTGTCGACTACAATACCCAGAAGACCCCTGCGGCTGCGTCATACGCAATCACGTCGCGGTTATGGGCTCCTGGATTTAAAAGTGGAGTCGCAATGTTTTCTTCTCAGTGAGTAGCCTGGTTAGCCAGCTAAGAAGACACTTGAAACGTCGCCCTCAAACACTATTTATTCTCTTTTCAGCCACCGGCTATATGAATTTTAATAGAGGACGTCACTCGGTGTCTTAAAATCGACCAGTAATCACTTTGCCAACCGAGACAGTAGCGTCAGGCTGAGGGGAAAATGTCACCGCAAAGCTGCTGCTAACTGAAATAAGCTAACGGTAGGTAACGTTTGCTGCGCTTTCTTGGCGTTATCCTGACGTGTTTTGTGTGAATGTTGTGCTGTCTGTGTATTTGACTGCCAGCCTCTACTCTGCCTTAGTGTCCCTGAGCAGAGGGGTCCTATATCTTATATCTCTTCCAGTTCAAATCTGTGTATACTCTCCTGGAAGCTACAGAGAGCTCATCCCTAAGATATCAACATCATTAGTAGCCCATTAGATTATCAGACAGTCTGCAAGGCAAGTTTATTTGTATAGCACAATTCAGACACAAGGCAACTCAAAGTGCTTTACAGGGGCATACAATCGCATTTAAAGACATTAAAAACAAGTAGGAAGACATCAAGATACAAAACATGAAAACAAGTTTAAAAATAAGGGCAAATTCTGGCACGTCGGCCACATTTTTTCCTGAGTCGCATCTGATGAGAGTCACCACAAACATGCAAATGTCCAGGCTTGTTGTAATTGAATCTCCCATCAGGTGTCATGCGTCTCAGCCAGGTTGTCACCTCACCGTCCAGCCAGAAAACACGTCTTAAGTTACTGGATCACTCTCCTTCAGTGGTTCTTGATGAGGAGTCACTGTCAGGCTAAACAACACTGGCTTGCATGACGTTTTTGCATCAAGGATCGAGAATTGGCCGACTGATGCGAATGACTGATGCATTTGACAGCTCTGTTTTGTCCTTCTAGTTCAACTCAGACATGAACTGGGACAACCAGCTGAGCTCTATCCTGTCAGTAGCAGATGGCAGCGTTGCAAAAATGAGGGTGAGTCAATTAATACTGCATTCGTCTGCTTTACTAGCCTTTCTGGAAATGACAAACTCTTATTTTAGTGTGTGAGTGTGTGGCCTTCCTGCACACATATCACATATCCTGCTTTACATCAGTGAAGAGAGAGTAGGACAGTCTTCACGGCTGTCTTGTTGTCACTTGTAATTATTGGAGCTACCCGTAGATGGCAGTAATGCTCCATTAAAGTTTTGACAGGGTAACTCAGTTATTCAGTTTAAAGATACTGATAGTGAGAGTTTTGGAAATTCCCTTTGAAGTTGAAAGTGTTTCAATGTGTCCACAGGAGAGACTGACCTCACCGGGGAAGTTCGCCAAAGGAGGAGATGGAGGGTGCACTGTTGCAGGTTTTTAGATATGACATAAAGGGGAAATTACCTGATTGTGAGATAGTCTGACTTCCCTCCTTTCACAATAACACCTCGTCCACATTTACACGGGTGTTTTTGAAAACAGGGTTTTCAAACAAAAATGATCTCTGTCAAAAGTTTCAGCACTGTTTCTGAAAAAGTCTTCTGAAAAAGGGAGCTGGAAGGAGCTTTCCTAAAGGTCCGTTTTGTGCTGTTTACATGTGTACGAAAGGCCTAAATGCAAAGAAACTATTAATAGTATTTTTAAGAAACGCCCGTGTGTGTGGAAGAGTCGTAGTTGCAGATAGGACTGGGGTTTTTATTAATTTGATTTATTCAAGCCTTTTGTGAACAACCTCCCTCACATGCTTCCTCCTCTCCAGATTTGTTTCCAGTGAGGGAGAGGATTCATGAGTCAGATCAGGAGCCTCCTGCTCTTCCTCCTCGAGCCCCACTTCTCCGACAGCCTTCCCCATCCCTCAGTCCTGGTGTTCAGTGGGCAGACCTGGCTTCTATCCAGTCACAGCTCCAGATACAGAGCCAGGTGTGTGATTAGTTGTGTACTCGAGCCAGGTGTGTGAGATCAAATAGATGGCGCGTTTGTATACTCTATTATAGTGTTGTTAGCATTGACAGAATTCCAATTTTTTTTTCTTTTCAAGGCAATTGAGTCTCTCACCCAGAAACTCCATGACATCGAGAGGGAAAGACAGTCTCAACAGTTACACATCCAGACGCTACAAGGTAACCTACTGCACCATGACTGCTTACCTCAGTTTAAACTGGGTCATGTTTTCCCCTCACAACAACACTGGACTCCTGTTATTGTCAACTAGAACAAAGAAATTCATACCGGATTCAACACGGCTTAATGTGGCCGTCCCCAAACTAAGCAAACAGATCACATATGTGGGAGAGACAGCAGCAGCCACAGCAGTAATAACAGCTTTACTAATTGAGATATGAGTATTAATAATACTAAAAGTAAAATAATAATAATAATAATAATAATAATAATTGATGGCTTGATAGCTAAAGGCTCTAGGAACCACAAGTAACGCTGCATCATGAGAGCACAGCGTTCAATAGGGGTAATAGTGTACTATTAGGTGATATGCCTGTGCCTGGCCATTAAGGGCTTTTGCTGTGAGGAGGAGGATTTTAAATTAAATTCTGGACTTTACAGGAAGCCAGTGTAGAGAGGCTAATATGGGAAAAATATGTTCTCTAAGAATGTTTCTTGTCAATACACATGCTGAGCATTCTGGATCAGCTGGAGAGTTTTTGGAGAGTTTTTAGAGACTTATTTGGGCAGCCTGATAAAAGGGAATTTCAGTAATCCAGCCTTGAGGTAACGACAGCATGGACTAATTTCTCTGCATCTTTTTGAGATGGGATGTTCCTGATTTTTGCAATGTTCCCTGAAATTTGTTTTGTGTCAGAGTTGAAGGACAAATCCTGATTAAAAATAACTCCCGGATTCCTTAATGTGTTGTAGTGGAAGAAATAAAAAAATGTTTTCTTCCTCCTGTTTGGATTATCTCAATTCCTCGATGACTTTAAGAGAAAGCCAGAGTTGGCAAAAGTACACGCATTCCTTACTCAAGTAGAAGTACAGATTTTTGTGCAAAAAAGGCTTTGTTTAAAGTAGAAGTACTGATTTAACTTCTTCACTCAAGTAAAAGTAACACAGTACAAGCTCTGAAATGTACTGTAATTTAAAGACTATTAAAGTAATTTTGGAAAAGAAATACAAACTCAGAATTTGCATATTTACAATATTAATGAGGTGATAATTCAAACTCAGAAATATTTGTTTTTCCCATAGCTGAATAAACAAGCTGTTCTCAGAGGAAAATAAGGTCCCCTGAACACTGTTTGAAGCTAGAAATGTGGAGGGGTCCACAGTATGAAACTGTGTTGTCCTTTATGGTCAGTTTGTTTATTCAATCATGGAAACAAAGAGAGTTTGTTTATTTAATTTGTTTAGGCATAAAAAAAACAGTTAATGAAGATCTTTCTGTTGTGATAAAAATCTCTTCTCTGAAACTACTCGGTGTACCTTTTTTAAACTCAAAGGTAGAATCGGTAGGATTTGTCAGAGCTGTTCATAGAAAAATAGTTGACCGAGTCTCGGGATGTCAAATACAGACATTTTGGGTGTTTCCTGAGCAAAACAACACAAAAGTAACAAGTCTGTTTTGAAAATGTAAGGAGTAGAAAGTATAGATATTTGTGTTCAAATGTAGGGAGTAAAAGTAAGAGCTGTCAGGAGATACTTGAAAAATCTACTTAAGTACAGTCATAAAGTATTACTCTTTACCTCTGCCAGAAGTACTAAGTTACTTCCCAATACTTATGGAAAGCACACTTTCTCTAAATGGCTTTTAACTGTATGTAACATCTTGTTTTAGCTGTTCAACTTTTTGTTCCTCAGTATCATAAAACACTTTGGATCCACTGTGTTATGGTTGTTATGCTATACAGTATATACTGTATTTAAATAACTGGGTTGATTAGTAAACAGAAGAAGCCTTAATCAAGAGGACTGGCTTATTAAGGGTAGGATTGTGCCTTTAATCTGTTTATATTGCACAGATGGGCGTTGTGTTACAGCTCAAAACAGAAAAGAACAAATGCCTCAAGTTTTAGTTTGCATTAAATACACTTTTATCAATGTCTACTTTGTTAACTGCATACTATCAGTTTCATTTAGACTATCTCAGGGGACAAGATGGAGAGTGGAACCAGCAGCAGAATCACTGCTGCAACACAAAGCATGAGGATTTACAGGAAAATGCGCGCGTCTAAATTTTGTGGACCATCAGCACTTACAGCACTATTCCTTCCTTGATCTACTGTGGCTTGCAGTGTACCTCATTTGTTGGACACAGTTGAATAATGAATAAATGTTCAATTACTTGACAATGTATAAAAATGGTGCCTCAACCCTGTCCAAAGTTCAGATCCTGCGAAAGCTTTGTCTCTCCTGTACCTCCTCTACTTACTCCCAGCCCATCTACTGTATGAAAAAGGAAAGTACACTCATCAAGGGAGGATTCATTTATAATTAATGAGTTTAATAAATCATTTGGATTTGTCCACAAGGCTGTCTCCTCCTCACAGTAATCTCTTCTCTCTTTTTTCAGACGAGGTGCACATGCTGAGGGAGAGGGAGAGGGATGAGTCGAGGCGGGGACAGAGTCCTGGAGCGGAGAGAAGGATGGAGCAGTGGAAGAGAGAGGTGGGACGTGAGCTCAGCACTCTGCGGGGACACATCACCAGAGCCACGTCGCTAGGCAACCTGGAGGAGAGGTGCATTAGGGGTGGAGTCGGGGGGCGTAACTGCAGACTGAGGTGATGATGGGCCCAGCTCAAAATTGAAGTGTTTACACCTCAGTCTGCTACTAGGAAGGTGTCTGTGTGACATTTTCATTTTGGCAAAGACACATGTGATGGAAAAGAAATCACAGGACAGTTTTATCACCACTTGTCTTTCTTTTCTTACAGTTTCAGCTCAAAGCTCCGCAGGGAGGAGCTAGAACACCTGCGGAGAGAGGTGGACCAGCTGAAGACACGACTAAGTGAGTCACATGTATTCATCATGCCGTCGCATTGATTCTGAAGCCCAGTGCTGGCCTGCAGAGCAAAGGCAAGCCCTGTCTTGTTCACGCTCTTTCTTTTCCTCTTGACAGGGAGACAGGAGGAGGACGCGTTCCTCCAGCAGGCAGAGGCCAGAGAGACCAGGAGACAGTACGAACACAGCTGCAAGGTATACACACATTGTGTCAGGCAGCTTGTGTTTGCTTGTGGATGTGTGGTTTCTCTCAGATCCTTAACCTTTCCTTTTGTGTGCTTTTGTTCAGACGCTGGAGGAGCTGACAGACAGCTACAGAAGTCACAGCACAGATCTGGCAAAGACTGTCTCTCAGTATTCACACACACAAGAGGAGGTCCGCCAGATCAGGTACGTGTGTGAGCGTGTGTGTGTGTTTGGTCTTTTGTTTCTCGTCTCATATGTTGCAATTATCTGTTACAACAGAACAATTGTGTCAGAGCTGAAGGAGGAGGTCAGGAGACTTATTCTACGAGAACATGAACCTACACCTTTGCTCTCAGCGCACACATCAGGCAAGTTTCTCTACTTCTCTCTCCTAGAACACTAAGAATGAAGGAGCTATTTAACCCTGTCTCTCTTTTGGATTCAGGGGCATCACAGCTCCCTTTCAGCCACAGCAGAGGGGTCAGAGTTGAAGAGGAGGACTCTGACTCAGAGGATTTCAGCCCGACCCCGAGCTTGGCTGAGGTCAGCTCAGATGATCTGTCCTGGCTGGATGACAAAGACTCTGGTGAGGACGAATCGTTTTCTGAATGAAAAGTGAAGTGCTCTCAAACACTGTCGCCTCATGCGCCTACAGGTACTACAGTACGGCGCAATGAGACATCAAACCCACGTGTTTTTCCATCATGTCATTTTCACAAGCCGTCTGTCCACCTTCATGTACGCCAACACAAACATGTTTTGACAATTGGATCGCACATGCTCCAACCAAGAGAGAGCGATACACAGCGCTCCAGATGGGCACGGACTGATGACGGTTTTAGCAAGATGGGACGTGTAGTTTCCCTTCCCGTACCTCCCCCACACATCTGGCTCAACCTTCGCTCTGATTCATTGCAGTTGCTCTGCTTCAGCGTGGGGAGCACTCGTCTGTGTTTGCCATTTCAGCATAGAGTTAGTTAAAGGATTAGTTTGACATTTTGAGAAACATGCCCATTCATCTCCTGTCGTGAGTTAGGTCAATACCACTCTCATTTCTTTTCTGGAGCTTCTGCTGAGTGCCTTACAACCTCACAGTGACAACTGAAAAAACATTCCTGCGTAGAGCCCTTGGTGAAACTACAATGTGCCTGTTTTACACTTAATTTTATGTGTGGATTAAATAAATGAGCTGAAATGTGTGAATAAATGAGCTTGGGAGGTGCTGGTAGGCAGATTTTGTTGAGCTAGCTGTTTCCCCTTGATTCCAGTCTTTATGCTAAGCTAGCTGTCTCCTGGCAGTAGCTGTTTAACATAAAGACATGAGACTGGTACTAATCCTCTCATCTAACTCATGGCAAGAAAGTGAGTAAGCACATTTCCCTAAATGTCAAACTATTCCTTTAAATGTAGGCAAACACTTGTAAAATGAAACAAGATGAAAGAAAAAAAAAAGTCAAACCTAGAAATAAAAGAAGCGAGGAATGTGTGGCACCACTGAGACCAAGTTTGTGGACCTACTGTGTTCTTCCACTTGCATATAAAGCAGCAAAGCTCTCATTTCCTCTCCAACAGTCTCTGCGAAGCAAGAAGTAATTTGTTGGGAAATTCAGTTCGCAGTGTGTTTGTGTTTGTGTGAGCACATGCACGGCTCACCCTGGAGACTTACTGTAACAGAAGGCTGATGTTCCCGGAAGAGATTACAATCTGCGCTAAATGTTTCCCAGAGTGATTTGGGCCCATGAAGCTGGGCTAATTTGACGATTGTATCCACACACACACACGCACACACACACTCATAGTGGTACACAGTTGTTATGAGAAACATTTGAATGTCTTCCAGCCTAATCCCACTGGAGGCACTCACACACACAAAGTAACGGCTCCTTCTCTGCTCTTTACCTCTGCCAGCTCTTCATCAGAAGCCACGAGTACGTCTGAGCGTTCAGTCCAGACGAAGCGACTTTGCTGGTCCGGCATCAGATCTGGAGGATGACGATGATGACAATGATGATCTCCTCGATGATGACGTGAACCCAGATTTAGGATCTGACCTCAGTCTTGATGATCTCTGACCTTTTTGTTTAAGGTTACATTCTGTAATTTTACTTTAGAAGAAAGATTTAGCAACATAAAGACATTTCTTTGAGCTTCACCATATACACTACCTGAGATCTAGTATTACTTTTAATTGATTTGATAGTTCAGTTTAGAGAAACAGAAATGTTCTCAAAACCAAAATAGACATAGACACGACACTACAAACAGCCATATGGCTTATTTCCTCTGTGGCCCCAAGGGAAGGGGAAAGGAAACAAAGGACAGAAAAATATGGCAACAGAAGCAAATACATACTGTATAAAAACAAGTAATCAAGTCCTTCTTAGTGTTATAACAGAGCTGCTCTGTTATGCTCTGTGACACATGGATCATAACATTTGAGAAACGGTGACTAATGTGGGAAATTCTCAAAAGCAGTTATTTGTGAGAATACCAGAAGTGCCGAGGACTCGGGACAGATCACAGTATCTAACAGGGTAAGGCTAACAGGGTTATTTTAAATGTATTTTCAATTGCTCGTCTAAATCTGCTTTAAACTGCCCGATCCCATGTGACACACCCAACATTATGCTGTAACAAACCACCAAAGGATCCAGCAAATACTGTTTTTTATGTCTGTCTGTTTGGAGGCTTTGTTTCTCCTCGGCCTAGTTAGTGATATCTGCTAGAGGACTTTAAGGACTGTACAAACTGCTGAGAACTCTGATAGCCACAAATTGTCTTTAAATAATCTGCACTAACTGCCTCCACATGCACAGACTGATAGGATGCTGGGAACAAAGCGAGGAAGCCGTTTAAGAAGATTCTTTTTTTGAGGGCCTCTCATTCAGCCGAAACTGGTTTCATGATGGCGGATAGCACAGCTTTCTAGCATTTCTTTAAGCTGCTTTTCTCGCTGTAGACTTCACTGATTGAACCTTTTGGGCACACAATTTTGAAATCAGTCACCACCAAATGGATGTAACACTTTCGTTTTTTGCCACACCCATGTTGCGAGTCACTGACAACAAATTATGGGTCCTACCAAAGTTAAAGCACAGGAGCAGTGTAATTGGTCCGCTCAAGCCACAAGGCTTGGTTTCAGGCAGAAGTTTTAAAAATAGTTATGTCAAGGTTTGTTATGATTACAGATTGTTGAGGTTGGGTAAAGTTTTGGTGCAGTAAAAGCCTGCAGGACATGACATTACTACATTGTTACACCACTGATCACTGTGCTTTTCCTCCTCATGCTATATTGTCTGTAGTTGATATTTTTTATTACATTTGTTATAAAATAAAATAATTTATCTCCATGTAATTGCACTTTAAGAAGCTTTGATCTCTTGGTGTACAGTAATATATCAAGTAAAGATTCACAGTACCTTTTGAGGCCTGAAGTTCTGTAGAACTGTAGGATATGTAAGCTACACTCCTCAGTGTGGAAGAGTAATGGATGTTTAATGGGTTTTCCTTCCTGACATAATGCACTCTTCAGTCCAGGAAGGATCCGATGAGGGATGAGGTTTTTCTTTCCTGGTAATGGAGCTGAAGTGATGGCAGAGAAGAATCTAAAATCCAATAACGGTATCAAAGCACCAACAACCCCCCAACCTCTGCTGCGATGTCTTCATATTCAGAGTCAAGAGTCCCTTTATGCTGCCATGTCTGACATGAGTCACACTGTGCCAGGCTTGGTATCAAGCTGTTAAATATTTCAGCATCCAGACACCCCCCGTTGTGGATCCCAGACCAGAGTGCAGAGCCTCGGGGGACCAGACGGGCAGGTTAGGTGTTCAGTGGGGTGTGTATTTGGAGGATTGAGGTGGTGAAAGTGACCACAGACACTACACAGCTCATCTAAAGTCAGATTGTCTCACTAAAAGTCCCCTCTAGCAAAAAGCGAATGGCACAGTGCAGAGCAAAAGTATTTGAACAAATCTGACTCACTCTCCTTGTATAGCTGTTAATACTGTAGCTGAGGACATTTAACGAAGAAAAGGCTTGTTTATTTGTTATTGTGGTCAAATAATGGCTGATGAATCAGACCCTTCTTCGGCAGTTTTATGGCATTTGCCAAGCAGTGCACTGATTCAGTCATTGTTGGTCTGTAAAGAAAATGTTTTGTGTTTTGTCTCCAACAATAAAGGTCTGTGTGTAAAAATTGAAAGAAAAGAGCCTGACGTTCTGTGGTTGCTACTATAGATCAGTGTTGTGTTGTGATTACGCTTTTGTTTGTGTCTGAGAAGTGTGAATAAGAGAAAAGCGGAGGATGGTTTCAAAAAACTTTTAATCATAAAACACAGTCCAATAATCCACATCTGGCAGCGAAGCCTCATTATGCAGTGAGGACACTTAGTTTTTAACACCAAGATCATCTCAACAATACAATTTAGAACTGGAAGTACAGACGACAGGGAAAAACTGAGAGAGACTTAATTTCTGTTATTTTCCCTTACTTTGTGGCCTATTTGTTATTTATGGTACAATGATGAAATTGTCAACAAGTAAGATGGCAAATTGATTTCTACCAACGTGGGTTGTTCTGTGGTTTTGTATGAATCTTACTTCCTCTCACATTTTCCTGCACAGTCTGCAGGGCAAACACACAGCGAGGCTGATGCACAGTGAAATAACTGCAGTATTTGTGAACTTGCCCCGCTGAGAGAACCATGTGCTGTAACAGAACACTAAAGCAGCAACTAAGATGAAGAGTTTCATAAAGTTGTCTTTGCATGATGCAATCTTCAGTAGTATTTACAACACACAGGACAATGCTAACATTGTGTACAGGCCACTGGCCAATTTCAGTCTGCAACTGTCATTGTATGAATGAGTGCCTCTTGATGGTGTACACGCTCAAGGCTAGTCCTCAAACACAGGCAAGTCAGTGCAGCTACCCGGCCCCAGAGTGTGTTTTAAATTGGGTAAATCTGAAAGTTAGTTGGTTTGAGTATACTGTAAATACAGCATACAATAAGAGCTGTTCCTCTACTATCTAAGGCACTCTCTCCAGGACTCAAGACCCCAGGAAAGAAACAAAAAACACACACTGCACATGTCAAAATCAGGCCAAAAGGCAGCAGGACCTTCAACAAAGAAATAGAAACAAAAAAAAAAAGAGAAAACGCTTAAATATCCCCTGCCATGCCTTCAAGAATCCATACACACGCCCCTTAACAGATTCATACACCTACAAACACACACACTTTAATTCCTGCACTGACATATGCACAAAATCTCATACACAAAAACATTTGTCCATTTTTTTCACTCCTGACAAATTAAAGTGCATCCTCTTTAACACTATAATCAGGCCGTTTGTCATGTTCATTTCTTTTCTCTGGCCTCTCAGTCAGATTACCAGACTGTCTAACATTAAAGGAGACATATCATACTCAATATCAGGTTCATGATTTTATTTTGGGTTACTACTAGAATAGGGTTACATCCTGAATAGTGTTACTCCTGAATAATCAGCCTGCTCTGATTGGTCAGCTCACACACGCCTGAGCCAGCACCGTGTTTTCAGCGTTCCCGTTCGCTTCACTGTTATTGTGAATATAGGCATAAATTAGTTAAATGCATGACATGGTGACGTAGTGTGGTGTCACAAAGTCACAGAATGAAAGGCGGGACTACTGACGAGGTGTTTGAGGCACTTCAGGAGCAATGTTTTCTGTGGGAGAGAGGAACTCCCAGTGGCGCAGACTTTGGGCTTTTTAACTTTCAAGACTTTTTACATACACAAGAACCTATACTGACGGGAAGGAAACAATTGAAAGAGCATAATAAGTCTCCTTGAACTGATTACAGGGAAGTGTGACGAGTGCCCCCAGGCGAGAATCTGGCAGGACAGGCTGAATCTGTGTCCAGGTGTGAACCATCCAAATGATGGATACAACTAATGATGTGGCCTCCTGCTTTACACCTAACCTTTTCAACTCAAGGGAAATCACAACATATTACACAACACCCATACCCCAAAATATGGGCTGAAAAATACGAAGCATACAGTATTAAACAGGGCCGTTGGCCTTATTTGTAATCACAGACACCAATAAAGCCAAAACGACCCCAGCGTGGGCGATATCTTCATTGTCCATTGCAGCTTCAATCATGTCTTTTCCTACATGTCATTGATGTAGATAAATGGAAGCAATCCAGAAATTTGCTCACACCTACCCAGAATTCTTTCTGTTCGGTGCACATTAAGGAAGAGAGACCAGGTTCGACAGCCGCTGCAGCGTGAGCCTGGATTCAAGGAGGGTGTTTGGGTGCCAAAAGCTTCAGTCGTGCCTCCATCAGTAGCTGTACATGGACAATGGTGTGTCCTCCATCATATCATCCTGCACAGGAAAAAAACATGACAACGAATTATGCACAGCTAATGTACATATTATACGCTAATACCTATGTTTACACAGTCTACATGGTCCAGAGTGCTCAATTGTTGTTATTTGTTGGACTACTTTTTGGCTGGAGTGTGATGTCAGAGGAAAATGGACGCCATGCGAATACGGTCTATGGCATGGCACCCTTAGAAAATGATTTATTAACATGATTGAAGCCATTAGTTACAACGATACATGATAAAATACACTGTGGTTGGCAGCAGGAACCCGTGCAGTGACAGCGAGTCGCAGCGTTGCCTGGATGTCATGGGCGTGCTCACCATAGGTAGATCCTGCAGCCTGCGGAACTCCGGTCGGTTGTCTCTTCGGCGCAGTTTGAGGAAGAGGAGCAGAGTGATGATGACAGCAGTGATGATGAAGGCTGACACCAGGCCAGCCAGTAGGGGGTCTAATGTCGGAGTGTTATGGACCATCGTCGCTGTAAAACAAACACAGGAGATAACTGAGTCTTGTTTGCTGCTTCATCACCCTCTGATTCTCTGTCAGAAGTTATAGCAACGGGCGGCCAAATGAAATGCACCGTTTCCTTGAATGAACGCATCGACTTGGACACATTTATGGGATAATTTGTCCAACAAATACAGTATATACGTAGTCGTTTTTAAATATTGTAATACAGAAATGTTACATATCTTTTAATGTGGTGCAGGAAGCAGAATTACAGCTTCCTAAACGGTTATTTAAAGCTGTGACTCGAGCTAAATATAGACCCAACAGCAGCATGTTGAGTGTTCTTCACGTAGCCCCATACAGAAATGTCAAACACAGGTAGGTGATGTTAAGCTTGCCTGTACTTGAGCTCTCTGTTGAACAAGGACATTAATTTACAGGAGAGTGCGGTTCAGTACAGTGGTTTAATCTCGACCTTTCTATGTTGATGTCTCTCTGTGTTTGTATATTTCTGTGCAGGAAGAGTTTGTGCCTGCTTTTTTGGCAGTGGATTTCTGTATATGGATGTTGCCATGGAGGAATACTTTGTAAACGTAGCTCTTTTTTTTTTTTATATCCTTAGTTGAAAGTAACAACAACCACAGAGGAGCGAATGCTGCCTGTTCCTCTGGCTAATGGAAAGAGGCGACGTGCCAAGCGTGGCCTAATGAAACCACACAGAGTGAGAAAAGCAGAGAGAATTTTATATTTTAACCGTATCCAAGCAGGCTGGTCAGCTTCCTTCTTTTGCGATTCTGGGAAAAGTCCTGTCGATGTTGAAATACTGAGTTTAGATAAAGATAAATCATTTAGGGCGCAGACAGAGGGCGAGAGAGACGGTAAAAGAAGGAAAACAGAGCATTCTTGAGGCCTCGAGTCCCATGACTGCCTCTGTCGCTTTCCCAAACAGAGCCATGATTGTGGAGTGCTTGGTGGTGACAGTGCTTGTAGAAGATGTAGACGGGAGGGGGTGCGTGTGGTGTGTGTTTGTGTCTGTGTGTGTGTAGAAGTGAGGACTGGCTTGTGCTGGAAAACAAAGAACAGCATCGCCTTTGTTGTTCAGCCGATTCACTCCTGGCTCTGTCAATATCCAGGCAGTGAACCGTCCAGCACAGACTCATATACCAACACTGAGGATATTATGCACTTACTGTCGTTGAGCTGGGAGGGGTCGGCATGGGCTTTGGCCTGCGCGGAGGTGCTGCTCGACGGGAGGACGGTAGACTTTTGCCCGGCTATGGTGGTGGTCTCAGGGTGTTCGTCGGGCTGTAAAGATGTGAGCTTCTCCGTATGCGACTCAGTATTGAGGGGCCCTTGAGTGGAGCTGGTGCTGGATGTTGAAGTGGACTGGGTGACGATGGTGGTAGTGGTAGTAGTGGTAGTTTCAGACTTTGGTGACTCAGGTATTGGGACAGTAGTAGACGAGGTGTTTGATGGTGCAGTGGAGTCAGGAAGTGGAATTCCGGCTTGGTGCGATGTGTTCGTAGGTGGTGTGGTGGTCGTAGAGGCGTCTGCAATGGTAGTGGGAGCTGTGCTTGTGAGGCTGGTGGTGGTGGTGGTGGAGGTAAGTGGGGTGGGAGAGGCGGGGGCGTGGCTCCCAGACGAAGGGATCGCAGGCTGCGGTGTCGTCGGATCTGTTTGATTCTTTTCAGGACCTGCAGCCTCTGTGGGAGCAACAGTGGCAGTCCCTACAGAAAGAGACAAACAACATTATCACAAAAATACTGTAATCTGACTAATGCTTCATTACTGTACGTACACTATGAGGCATTAAAGGCTTCGTCTGTTTTTGTTTTCTCACAATACAAATAGACAAATGCAATGAAAGTAAAGGGAATATTTGTTGGAAAGGTGCTCAGAGCATTGAAAAATATACTGAAAACAATCAGCAGCAGCATGTATCCTCACTGGAACTTTCTGCTGAAGAAATAGTCCCTATGAAACCTGTTGACTTTGTGCCCGGTGGTTTATTAATAAAAGGGCTTTTTTTGTGCTGGATTGGCAAAAATATTCTATCACAGTCCCCAGAGGTTACATCTCTAACGACTACGGTGATCGGCTGACTTCTTCTCCAGCCCCAACATGTGGATGACATTTGTGGTCCAGAGTGAAATGTCTCAATTATTATGTAACAGATTGCCATGAACCACAAACATTAATGGTCAGCAGAGGATGAATTCCTGTGACCCTAGCGATGCCTTCACCCTTCGAGGCATGATTACATGATCTCACTGATCCATCTTGGACTTTGAGCTCTGCACTTGTGTCCAAAATCTTTGTCTTATGAGTAACTACTGGCAGCTATAGTCTTGGTGTAGTTGTGACAACCGGCATGGGAAGCAACTGTTTTTTTTTAAGCAACAACGGCGCCTCCTCAAGAGGTTAGCGTAGCTGCTATGGCATCAGTTATATCAGAGCTGGCGAAAATAATTCATTGAAAGACGAGCAAAGAACGGCACTGAAGGCTGTTATCGACTTGTTGCACGTCAGGTTAGTGATCCATGACTTCTCCAGTAGCTCCATGCGTGAGGTTGACTTGACTTATAGTGAAATGTCTCAACAGCTATTGGATGGATTGCTACACTGTACATTTTAAAAGTTGACTTTAAAAAAAGTCAGGAAACCAATTACCTCAGAATCACAATGTAAAGTAGACTATTGAATTTAAGTTAAGAGCTAAAAAGTTTACCTTAAAATCATAAGTCGACTTTCTTCCTCGATTTATTTGAGTAAAGTCAGATTTTACAGTGTAATAAGCAAATATTAGCATGCTAACTAAGCTTGGATGGTGAACATGCTGAACTTTATACCTGCTTAGCATCAGCATGTTAGCATTACATATTACATTACGTAGCATGCTGACATTAAGAGTTGGCTCAAAGCACCACTGAGCCACTAGTATTCCTGTTGACTCTCACTGTTGTTTAGAGTTAATTTTCAGTGCTGAGAGCACCACAAATATAACTCACTTCCCCCTCAGCAGTATTAGGTGGTTGCAGAAACTACAAGTGAAATATCACAAAGCCTGGATGGTTAGACTGAGATAACAACCCTTAGAGTTGTGCACATGCAAACAGTACTCCAGTACTCCAGATCTTTCCACAAAATAAACTTTTAGTGCCTAAAAATGTGCCTTGCCTCTGAATATGTTTATGAGTCTAATGTGTGAACCAGCACCAGTGTGTGCTTGTGACAGAGCGTGTGCGTGTGTGTGCGTGTGTGTGTGTGCCTGGTGGGGGAAGTATTTCACTTCTACCTTTCTCACCCCCTTGCGAAAAGTCACACAGCATTTAATCACTTCTCTCCTCTTGTCAACACCATGTCTTCAGACTGAACTTTTCTCTCGGTATATATTACCATTGCACCTTATTTAATTAACTTTACTTTTATCTCACACCATCTCCCAGGATCTCTCCCTCTCTGTGCTCCAGTTTTTTAAAAACCAGACTGAGCCCTCGGTCTATGTCTGTGTTGTGTTTGGCTGCCAATACTTTAACCCTGTCACTCACTCTGTGTCCCACTTCTGGATGTGGAAAACGGAGATAAGGACTTTGTTAAATATAGCTCCTAAACTCTGAGCCACCTGCTGCTGGACTCTCTAATGAATCTGTCTGAAGTGGGACAAAACTTCTCTACTCAAACAGTCAGAAACAATAAACACAACAGTAGATCGGCGAATAAAACAGGATTAAGAACGAAGAGTGTTTAGTTACCATTATCTTTCTTTGTTTCAGCCGTCACAGAGACATTTTTCCCTTCTGTAGTTGTGTTGCTACTCAAACTGTTGATGACTCTTGAACTTGAATTTCCATCAGGGCCACTCAGTGAAGGTTGGGTAACAGCGTGGCTGATGGTGTCCAGGCTGGAGACAGGCACAGGCTCTGCAGTTGGAGCCTCGGGAGCCGTCTCAGCGCCACCACTTACTGAAGCATTTGTTGCAGCGGCAGGGCCATCGTCTGACGAGGAGAAGACAGAGTCAGATTTGGATAACAGTCAATCTCTGGTGATGTCGTCAGAGTCATTAACAGCTTGTTTGCTCATTACTCCGAGCAAACATGAAACAGCAGACAGCGTGCCGAGTATTATCAGTCAGCACAGGCCTGTGTTTGTCCAAAAAACAATTAATAAAACTGAACAATGTATACACATATATTATTTATCCAGGGGGAGATATGTGACTATGCATACATTTTCTATTAGAGCAGCGCTCTAATAGAGTTACATGCTCAGTACATCCACAGTCTTGTTTATCAGTGAGCTTCACTGGAGCAAACACGGGTTTATTGTCTTGCTAATGTGTGAAGCAAGAAGAACATCTCTTGTGCACACAGTGAATGGATCAGTGGCAATTTTGGACTCTTTGTAGAGTTGCTCAAGCACACCTTAATTTCATTTTAGCAGCCCTAAAATAATAATTATTATCCTTTGTTATTATTATTATTTTCTGAATTAATTTCTAACCCTCTCTCAGGATTTAATGGCACAGAAGAAACACATGTAAGTTAGAAAATAAAACTGCTAAAATGTTCTTACAGAAAACGTTGGGTCGCAATATTACTGTGCCGTTGATTTGACGTGTTTGCCGATGTATAAACGTGATTTTAGCGAGCACACAAGCAATTTGCAACAAAAATACCACCCCTACCTGCAGTTATAAGTCATTCAAATCTGAACATGACACACTCATTTTTAGTTGGCAAACAGGACCTGCTAGGTTTGCCATTTCGCCATGCCAGACTAAGAATACAAATGCATGGCTAAACGAAATGGGGCTCAAGTTGTAGCCGACAGCATGACTCACATCCATTGACAGTCATTATCTGCTTCCACCTAATGCCAATGGAAAGTCGGGTCAAGTTTCGTAGTCCACAAAACATTTCTGGAGCTTCACAGGAAAACTACGTCAACAAATTCTGCTAAACAACTGAAGTAAATGGGGAACCAAAAAAAACAATGCAGCTCGCTCAGTGAAATCCAGGTCTCCGGAATCCCTGAGATCCCAAACTGATTTAAAAAGACCTGGAGATCTGGACCCTTTTAACAATCTTCACTGTAGCCACTAAGCTAAAGGCATTAGCGGGCTCCCCATCTGAAGTGGGTGCACGAGCTTGATCATGCGTCAAGGGTGTAAATAATGTCTTTTAAAATCAAATTGGTATCTAAGGACTCCCGGAAACTTGGATTATGCCGGACGAGCTGTATGGAGCCATCTATTCATTTTTTGGGCTTTTTGTTTTTTGCAGCATTATACTTCATCATATCCCTCTATGATACTATCCACCAGGAGTAAGACAAAGAATAATAGGAGTGACAAAATATATTTATCTATACTTCAGTCATGTTGCACTATACATAAAATATTTAGGAATTTGAGGATTGCCAGCTGTTTCAATTTTATCTGCAGGCCCGACAGTATATCAATTTTTAATCTGCTGATTTGTAAAAACACATCACAGTCACATGAGTGCAAAACTTAATTTCAGAACACAAAATAAAATGGATAAGGACTGACCGGCTACGACTTTGATCTTTGAAGTAATATCCTTTTAATGAAGATCTCCAGTCTCTCTCTCTCTCTCTTCCTCTCCCCCGGCCTTGATCTCTTTAGCATTACAGCACAAATCTTCATTTCGGTTTCTAACTGCTTCCCTTTGATAAAGTCCAGAGCTCTGTTGTAATGTAATGTCATTACTGTTCCATAACACGCTCCCATGATGCCTTTCATTACCTCCATAATCACTCACGCAGCTCATCAGCACAAACACAGTGAGAGAGAGAGACACAGAGTCACAGAGAGAGCGAGAGAGAGACCTGTCTGAACTCTGAATGATACAAAAACAGACACACTCATAAATAGACAGAGGTGCTTGGCTGTATAATACTGGCCTTGTTCCCTCACTTTAGCTCCATTAGAGCTGCTTAAGTCAAATGGTGGAGAAGTATGTCTGTTTTGTATATATGTGTGTGTGTGTGTGTGTGTGCAGAGTAGATATATAAAGAGAACCACTGTTTCCACTGTTTCACACTCCCCTCTCCAGATATTACGGGCTCTAACTCGCAATCTCTCAGGCCGTGTATCTTGGGAAGCAGCTCTTGCTCACTTCTTGACCCTGCCGGCGAGCCAACCGTTTTTCTGCGAGCAGATGTCTGCTGCTTCAGCACTCGACGCAGGAAGTGGCAATCAGTTATACCTTCTGTGTGAAAGCAAACTAACTGCGGCTGTAAAGCCTAATCAGCGCTGGTTTCACAGCAGGTGATTGTGGTGATTTTTGAGTCACAGAGATCATTTTGAAAAGCTTATCTCATTAACTAGGACTGAAAAGGTTGAGGACGGCTCTGTTCACGCTGCCCTTGGCCTTTTCACCTGCACTTATTTCAGATGTCTACTGTCAACAGTCGTGTGACCTCTCGAGCTGCATGTCATGCCTCTAGTATGTCATCTTCTTTTCCAGCGCCGGGTCTTATTATGCTTTATAAAGTCACTATAATTAGTTTGTTAGTTTGTTATGTCATTTATTGTGTCGTGCACATACAAGTGCCCAGCTCACATGGACTAAAAATACTGCTGCAGTGATGGAACATATGTTAACTAATTTACTGAAAAACATTACTGTATTTAAACAAAGAACTTAGATAGAACTTTAACAAACGTGTCCCATAAAAAGGTTTCCTTCCTTACACACAAATCAGTTTATTAGAATTGTATTTATTTTTCTTACAACTTTTTACTTTCATTTCCCACATTATATCACAAATATCTGTACTTTCTATTACTTACACTTTCAAAACAGGCTCGTTACTTCCGTTTTAATGCCTTTGAGGGAAATGATCAATCATTTACGAAGATTTACTGACCCAGTGTGTCGTCATTTGACATCCTGGAAATGAGACTCATTGATCAACTATCTTTGTGGTGCGTTTACAAACAGCTCGGACATATCCTACAGATTTTTATCTTCATGTTATCTTTGAATCATATTAAATTATAAGTACATTTAAGAGCCTGTACTTTCTTAGCTTTACTTGAGTAAAGAAGTTGAATCAGTACTTTTACTTTTAACATAGCCTTTTTTTAGTACTTCTACTTCTACTTGAGTAAAGAATATATGTACTTTTGCCACCTCTGCATGTATGTTATTACATTTGTCATAATACATTGGGTTGTTTTAGATGTTTGTATATCAGTTTCGTGTTTTTTGTATTGTTAGACTTTGTTAAATGAGATTTATCTAGGTTACTAGTTCGATAACTTCTAGAAAGAACATAATGTGGTTTCTTGGTTTGAACAGTTAAAGGAGCACTATGTAGTTTTGGAGAAGAAATTCAAACTCAGAACTGTAATATTTACAATATTAATGAGGTAATAATACAAACTCAGGAATATTTTTTTTTCCATAACTGAATAATCAAGATGTTCTCAAAGGAAAATAAGGTCCCCAGTACACTGTTTGACGCTAGAAAGATGGCAGGGTCCGCCAAAAATAAACAAAGTAAAACCGAATGTTATTGTGTTGTCCCTTAAGATCAGTTTGTTTATTCAGTCAGAGAGTTTGTTTATTTAGTTTGTTTGGGCATAAAACAAATATCCGTCAATGAAGATCTTTCCCTTCTGATTAAATATTCTTCCACAAAACTACATAGTGCACCTTTAAGAGTGAAACAAAAAAGGCTTTTGAGAGAGACTGGATATTTTTAAATGTTTTTTTTAATGGGATTTCTTTTTCTGGACAGTAATTGAAGGCTTGAGCCTATTGAGGATGTTAAGAAACTGAGACGTCTGCCCTTTCTTAGAGTCATGATGAGTTTATTGTCAACGGAAACAAGAGAGTGAATACATCTTAAGTTTTATCTGACGAGCATCTACACTGTGCGTTCATGAAAACACAGCCCCATACCGTATCTGTACTGTATACAGTCTGTATAATATATAAAGTCTGTTCATAGAGTCTACATACTTTACTACAGAGGCAAGCCAATTAGCATGAGCCCAGTGAAATGACAGTGTGCTGCTGCAGACAGTTAGAGGTGTTATTTGTCACAATGTACTCCCCTGCTCATTTACAGCCAATAAATGTCCTCCAGTGGAGACGAGCTGTTTTCTATTCATTTGAATTTCAGGCTCGAGGAGCCGATGGGACGGTTCTGCCCAATAAAATCTTTTCAAATGTCAATAGTCTCATTTTCCTTTTATGTGAGAGGCACTGATGGAGAGAGGGGGGAGAAAGAGGTAAAGAAGCAGGGGGGAGGAGGATGAGGGTGATTAAGTGTTTGTAACAGGTAGGAGATAAAGCGGAAGGTGGGTAAGAGTGAAACACAGGATGTGTGAGAGGTGTGTCAATGTAATGCAAGCAGAAGGAGGAAGAAGCAGAGAGGGGGAGGGAGGATGATGTGATAGATATTGTGTGAGGCTGTTTGAAAAGAGGATCCCATGTAGGGAAGACAATTTAAATACAAAATACATGTTAAAAAGATATTATTTGAAATGAAGCGAGGCCGGTGTGAAACAGGTCTGTCTGTAAGCGGGACAGTTTTGTCCACCTCTGACCTGAAGGAGGAACTGAAGTGAAACTCAACTGTTTCTCACTTCTGTTAGTTTGAATCTCTGCTGAGAGACATCACAGGTGACAAGAGGCAGGTGAGACTGGTGTGTGTGCGTGTGTGTGTGTGTGTGGTACTGTAAACCTTTATGACAATTTCTAGCACAAATTAATCAAAGTGCAAACAGGGAGACTCAAAGTCAACAGATGTAACAAGCATTAACAAACAACAGAGCACTACCTACCATGGTGATCAGCTGATCCCAAGTTAATAATGAGCAGCAGCGCGCAAAGAGCAGCCCAGAGTTTGCTCTTCATCATCTCTGTCCTTCGGCGACACAGCGAGAAAAATAAAACCGGAAAAAAATGTGGCCTCGCCTTGTTTTCTCAGGACTCTTCTCTCTCTCTGTGTGTGTGTGTGTCGTTCACCGTCCGATCCAAACACTTTGACGGAGTAGTTGAAGAAATCCCGGGCAGCTGTGTGCTGTCCTACCCCACTGCGTACACACGGCAGCTCTGACAGTGTGTGCGTGGCTGGAGGGACTGAAGGAGGAGTGTGTGTGTGTGTGTGTGTGTGTCTCTCTCTCTCTCTCTCTCTCTCTCTCTCTCTCCCCTCTCTCCCCCCTCTCTCTCTCTCTCTGCCACGTGTTCCCTGTTCAAAATAGTCAGTGGCTCTGACTCGGTGCCATGACGCTGGTGATTCTGTAGAAAGACTGACACCTACCCACACAGCAGCGCATGAGGGCAGGCGGATCAGTAACCGGAAAACCTGCAACTACAACACCCTTTAGTGCATCAACACACACTGAAGCCACATAAATCACTGCAGAGTTGTATTCGACATTTTTCGACAGTTTTATACAAAGATGCAAATGCAGGGGTGTAGCTAGATCCCAGGGGGACAAGGGGGACGTCACCCATTGTGGGTTCCCCCCCAAAAGTTGCCTGTTGACTGCATTCTCACTTCCCACAGGCAAAGCATCCAATCTGTGATTTTCATCTGAGGCGTTAGGTTGTAAGTCACTGACGTCAGGTTTCACGTCACAAATGCGCAGGAAACAGTTGTAACAGAAGAGAAAACAACAATAGACACAACCCCACGCAAAATGACTCGTGTCACTATCATAATTTGAGCAATCCGGTCCAAAAACATTTGGAAAGTCTAGAAGAGCCACACGATCAAATTATTTTAGCCCCCTTCCCCTCCCCCTCAGAGTTTACACATTCCCATTGCACAACAAAAGCCCAATCTTAGTGGGTTTAAGTGGGATTTTTGACCAGTGGAAAAGTGGTGAGGACATAATTGTTCAGATGCAAAAAAATAATAATTAAAACATCCTTCAACACATGCAATATTTAGGCAATGCAATGTGGGCATGGGCAGGTCCGAGTTGGCAATTACAATGGGGAAAACATCATGTATACTTTATTAACATCAGAGAGAAAAATGGTTCACAAGAATTCATGAGTCATTATGTTAATTATACATTACTGCTTTACACTCTCATTTATTCTATATACTCTGTTTTGTTTTGTTTTTCTTTTATTTAATATTGTATTATTATTATTATTATTATTATTATTATTATTATTATTATTATTATTATTATTATTATTTTGTATGTACATTTAATTGACTAATGAATGTTTACCATTTCTGTAGTGGAGTCTCTCAACCAATACATTTCACACGAGTGTAATTGCACATCCGGAGTAACAATAAACAGCTTGAATCTTGAAGAACAGGAACAGTAGTTAGTTACATAATTAAAAAAAAAAGAAGTGAAGCAGCCTAATTTAGTGCAAACTGCAAACCCAACCACACAATGTCCGAGAGGTTAAAGGGAGAAGATATTAGAATCTTCTTTAGCAAGTAGTTTCATGTACCATCATCATGTATCATGTTATTCTAACGAGAAGCCAGCTAGCTAACCAGTCGATTTAATGTATTACATCCTGATTTAATAGTACATGCTGATCTCATTTTTTTCTAATGAACATTCACACTCTTCCTGCACATGTTGTAGGCTATTGCCAAGTCTTAGTACAGTGTACTGTACATATTAGGTCCTGGGATAATATTTTTGTAGGCTTATAATTTCCTACCTAAAGCAGCAGCAGCAGCAGTCTCAGCTGCTCTGAGTCTGTTGTTGGTGGCTGACCTCCAGTAAGTCTTTATTCGCAGAGTTACAGCTCTACTTTTTGCGTGCCCCTCGGGAACTGCTTTTGAGAAAACTTCATGTTGTTATCCCGTCCAAAATTCATATTAGATAGGCCTATTAGATGTTAGATAAGATTTTTACTGGCTTTCTCAAGGTGTCCTTGTTATTTTGTCCACCCTTTCTTTCTTTTTTATTTGTTTGTTTATTCACTTATTCATTCAGTCATTTTGCAAGTAGGCCTACTCACAAAACTGTTGGCCTTACACAGACCTACTTATTGTATTATTAATAGGCCTATGTTATCAGATTTTTATTATATTTATATTATATAAGGGTCAGTCAATAGTTGTTTTCCCTCACTTTTGGCAATCATTGTGTTGTGTGTATGAAGAAATTAATACATACGTAAATCCAAGGATACATCCAGGTTAACATGGAGTCTTAGTCATGCTGAGGATTTAACTGGTCAACAATTAAAGAATAAACATATTCTGTTCAGGTATATGACTTGATCCGGAAGCTTAAACTTTATCATCCTCACTTTTTTCTTTTTTCTTTTTGCATGACTGGCGCTTTCTCAGGGGTGTTTTGCAGTAGTGTGATATCCTCAGTGACCCACATGGAGACGCTGTTGCTCTTCAGCTGATTCTGGCCTTGTGGAAACAGCTCACATGCTGCATGGTTGAGACAAGTGTGATGCATATATTGCTATACTTCTCTGGCGGTTACAGTGAGAGGACACTATTTGACCACGGCCCACAATGACTTTATTCACCTCCACAGAGATCCTGTGAAACAGATGCTGAAATGTTAAATGAGTCTTTGTGAGAAGTGAACTATTTCTGAAAGAGAATTTGTCTCTGTTGGAGGTGAACAGCTGAACAACTACACAAAAGAGCAGACTATTGACCTTTGCATCATTCTTCGTGGCACCAGGGCTCCTCGGATGAGTCATTGATAGAGATATTATATATTTTTGGGCTTGTATATCTTTTATTTTTGATCATATGTTCCACTTTCGAATTTGTGTAAGAGATCTCTGTGTGCCAAACACAATCTAAGGCCTTTTGGTAAAAACAATAAAACACACATGATTTTAGTTTAATGTTGCTGTACATGAATGACCTGGGAAGTGTGATGAATGGTCTGGTGAAGTTTGGAAGGATCTGGCTTTATTTGTGGACATTTATAGTCTCAAATGCTAGTAACACATTTTCTCCTCTAGTTGTGAGGGTCTCATCTATCTCCATTTCTGAATATATGAATTATAATACTCCTCCCACGTACAGAATAAGACAACTTAAGAAACAGCTAAGTGAAATGTTTCTGTATGAATGCAACAATGAAGTTGCATTCATACAGAAATTTTGTTTTCAATTTCAAATTGGTACTATTTTTCTGGAAAGAACTACATCCAGAAGAGGCTGGAGTTTTAACTTTCAGCTTTACATACTACATTCAGCTGCTAGTTTGTATTTCTTAGCATTTAATTACATATTTTGTGCTATTTTTATACATATTGCTTTTATGTGAGAGGAAAACAAACATTGTATTCTTGTATTTGTAAAAAAATTTAATCATACGTAGGCAATTTACTGCCATGTGTAATTACTGAGAAAAACTGACAAATGTTAGACAATCATGTTTATAAATGCAGGAATCATTAAATACAGTATAAATGGACTAAATGAATTCACACAAATTAAGAATAGAATAATATTTATTGTGTTTTTTGTATATAGTTGTTCTATATATGTTGATTTATGGTACAACATGAAAAATCACAGGAAAAAAATCACAGAAAAGGAAGGGAGGGAGAAGAAAGAAAAGTTAAACAAATAAATCAAATAAAAACGTAAATGCAAAAATAGAAATAAATAAAACAATAAAACAATAAAGGACGATTAGATGACAACATCACAACCAAGGAATTAAGAACAGATAAAAAGATTATGAACAGCAAAAGGAAAAAGGGACAATAAATAGATAATCATAAGAAAATAAAAGCAGGAAAGGACGGTAAGTAGAAAGGAAAAAGACATCACAAGGTAGGAATACAAAACAGATAAGTTGTCTGAGAGCAGTAAAGGGAATAGAAGAGGGAAGGATGAAAATTCAGTTAAAAAAGGATGACTGTCTGTAAAAGTGGGTTTTAAGAAGTGATTTAAAGAGGTCACTGATTCTCTTAGTCTATTTTCATGCTTTGAAATATCCTTTAAAATATATTTTCAGGTAGTAAGGCAGACTGGGAGGGGTTACTTCATAGGTTATTTTTAAAGATTGAAAGGTTAATTTTCGATCCTTTTTATGATAACAACATGTGAGAGGACATAAATAGGTTTCGTTTCATTCCTCTTGGCAGCAGCTGCGTCTTCACAACGAGACGATGACATTTCACTGGATAGAGGGGGAAATGCCGCGTTCAAATGTTGTATGTCATATGACACATTTCCAAAGAACTACCGGCTTCGGTGATTGACAAACGCAACTGATACATACAACAGAAGTTCATCAGATAATTGAATGACAGACAGGATATAAACGAAACTGAAAATTTACGAAGACTAATAATAAATTAACAATGATTATACATTTTTGTTCTGCTTTTGTGCTTTCTCCACCTTTAATATTGTGGTCGCTTCAGAAATCGCTGTTTTATTTACGCCGTTAATGGGTGGTCCTTGACCAGTTACGCTGCGATTACGATATTTCCCACAGTGCGTGAATGTAGCAAAAAAGCTCCCGGTGACGGAGCAGAGGCAGAAAAGCGGCAGGGAGCTGCCAGCATCGTCTCATACCGTCGCAGGACAGAAAGGTGTGGAAATATCGCTCCTCTAGACGGCCGAGAGATTATTTACGGAGACGGCAATGTTTTGATAATAGTTTCACACTCTTAAATCGATAGTATATCCGCCTCGCTTGGTTACATTTGGCACGAGTGTAGCGTCAAGTTACATGCATTGCTATGTTAGCTAGTTTGGCGTTAGCATAGTGGCGCTAGCCGTTGCTATAGTATTTGTCTATAGAATGGGTTAGCGTCAGCTAGCCTGGTAAGTTCACTGAGCTAGCGTTAGCTTGCCGGTTAGCCTCTCGTGTCATCTTTATGTCCAAATTTGTGATCGCGTTTAGCTAGCTTACTTATTCCGATCGCCACTGTGGACATGCTTTTGAAATGATACTGTCTTTAAAGAGGAGTTTAACGGTGACTGTCAGCTGCTGAATGTGTTGCTCCTCTTTGATCGTTTGACAGCTCCGTGTCAGCGGAGATATGGAGACGCCGGGGAGGATAGTAGCCACACCGGACGCCCTGGACTTCACGGTGGAAAACGTAGAGAAGGTGAGTTTTGACACCAATCAGTCCGTGTCAGCAACCCATCAGCCCATACAGGACCTGGGCTTTGTTGACTAAAGACAAGTGGTCATGTTTTAAATGAGTCAGCTTGAGAGGGTAAGCAGAAGCGCTTTATCTGCCTTGCAGACACACAATATAGCACATTTCAGAGTACTGATTTAATCTGGACAGACGATGACGCTGGGTTTGCATATAGAAATTGATTTTATCTGACTGCATCTTTAAATCATTCTTGGCTGAATGGCTAATTGGTTAATGATCGGAAATAACGATCAGATGGGAGCATAACAGGTTGTAGCCCGCCAATCCTTTGCCATCTCTCTCATTGTAAAATGCTTGTCTGGGTCTTGTTTTTCTCTTGTTGGATTGGATCCGCTTGAGAGCATGTGTGTGTGTGTGTGTGTGTGTGTGTGTGTGTGTGTGTTTGTCTGCGTGCGCGTGTGTGGCGCGCGCGCTTGGCAGTGTTGACTGTTGCTGCGAGGTTGCTGTGATGAATCTCCCTGCTGGGTGGCCACTGACTCCGACGCTGAGGGGATGGGTGGGGAGACAATGGGGAGGATGGAGAGAGAGGGAAAGGTGCTCCTGTGGAAGAGCAGAGTCGATGTGATGAGATGGATTGAGGGATGAGGGGAGGGAGGGGGTGAGAGAGGGGTGGGACAGCCAGGGTCGATGTCTGTAACAGTGCCAGTAGAGAAAGAGGAGGGGGTGAGAGGAGGTTGGCGATGCGACAGAAATGATTAGAGGCAGGTTTGAAGGAGGGAAGCACATTCCTGTGGGGGAAAATGGCTTAGCCTGATACTGTGCCTTCTGGTGGTGTAATAAAAGAGGAAGGAGAATGACAAACAGTGAGCAAGCTCCCGTCTCCCTGTGGTCAAGCTCCTTATTCATTTGTTCATGTGTCCATGTGTCATGGCTACAGGTGAAGAAAGTGGTGGTCTATAATAATATTTTGATGGCCAATGCATGAAGAGAATGTAAAATATTCCACGTCATCGTGTACATTAGCTTAAGTCGGAGAAAACACTCTACTCTGTAAAACACTTATGTATACCTAAGTAAATGTATTATTTATGCGTCATAAGTGATTTCTTGTGATGTATTAGGGATTTTTTTTGGTGAACTGATATTTATTTCAGGTATTTAAATGTCTCATCTATAATTGAAGTAAAGCCTTGCTTGCCAAAATACCTCAAGCGAGCAAAAATAGTGCTTGATATTCATGAAAAAATAATCCGAGCTACATGTCAGATATACATTCAGCAGTCAGTGGTTCAGTTGATTATCTGGAAAAGGAAACGCTTCCAGTGGTTAAATGTCAGTGTAGTGAATTCAATAAACAATTTTGAATTAATTAGTGTTCAGTTACGTCACCTATGATGTCATTGCACTATATGTTTAACGCACTGATCCCTGACCTTCAAACTGAGCTGCTTGTCCTCTTTTAAAACACTGGCAAACAGAAGAAAAGGACGTGATATTTTCTTTAAATTTCTTCATTTGTTGTTGGTTGTACAGTATCAAAATCACTTTCTTGTTAAAGAAGTCAACCATCTCTGAGTATTACAGCGCCATCAGTAATCTCATTAGCTGATGAAACAAGACAAACAACATCTGAAGTATCATTTCCCATGAAGGCTGTGAGCACTCTTGTAACAACACAACAGTTGCTTTTCAAAACAGATGAGATATTCTTCTTCTAAGACTCGGCTAAATTTAGAAAGTATATTTAGACTATTTGAGCGAGATATTTTTTCTCTCATATTTTTTTTAATTGTAGATAATTTGTCTACGATTGCATATTTTACTTAATTAGTTTTAGAATTAGCACAATGCTGTGTATTCCCTGGACTGAGAGGGAGACGAGAGGTTTCTTTACAATCGGTGTTTACCCCTAAAATTCATCATTTTATTATTTGTGTCAGAGCATCAGCTTAATACGTTTAGAAAAACCTGAGATGTTGCTTTTACCAGTAATTTTATTTTCCTCTCTGCCAGTCACAGCAGCAGGCACCTGTAAGTGCACCAGCAGACACGTCATAGTGCTCATCAAAAGAAGGTCAAATTGCACTTCCCATAAGATGATGAGAGCGAAACCAGTCGCTGAAAGAGTGAAATAAAAATGAGCAGCAATGCAGAATTGTCCCTGTTGTACAGTGGGATGGTGCTGGTTGTATACATAGTGGTGGAGATGATGGTTCCTGGCCCAGCATTTGTATGTCTCCAATAGAAAGCTCTTTGTCCAATCTGGGGGTCTGTGAAACAAAGTACTACATTGTCAGTATCTCTGTGTGTACAATGAATGGTTACATATACTGCCTTACATTTCCGCTCGACTATAATTAGCCTCATCTAGAATCACTGTCCAGAAGCAAGTGGATTTTAGAGGAAATCCAGAGCTCTATATTTTGCCGTGAAACAGCGTGCTATTAGGATTTCGTCATTGTGTATTTCTGCCCCGAGACAAACAACTACTGTAACACCAGGAAGCGGCAGAGCACAGTACTGGGTCAGCGTGGCTGTTGAGGTCTGTTCAGTAGTGTATTGCTCCCAGGCTCTTGGCTTGTGCTGCACCTCTGCCTTTTGGAAAGTAAAGTCAGGATAAGATGTGTGTGACAACAAGTGCGTTTTTGAATTATTTTTTTTGAATTAATAGTTTTATGGCATTTAAAAGCCGAGGAGATGATTCAGCCTGCCAACTAACGTATTACACAACATAGCCGGGGAATTTGACACTGAGAAATGATGCGTAGTTTTGTGGTGGCCGGAGAGGCTATTTCAGGAGGAAAAGAGGGATCGTGATGACTATTACCACTCAGCTATTGACAGACATATATATATATATATATATGGACTCAAGGTGAAATATGTGTCTTGTATGTTACATGATACACACATGTCCTAGTGCAAGCATTGCTTTCTTCTTTTCTCTTTCTAAGTTTTAGCAGGCTCAGAGATGGTATCATATATCCATGAGGTCATCAGTCTTCATTATTATGTGGTGGAAAAGGAAATAGTTTATTTAAATGAGGTTTGCGTGTTGAGACACTTGGTGCAAGGGTTTGTTTGCTGTCCATGTGCTGAGATTTTATCACTATTGGCAACGTGGTATTCTTAATTTCTGTCTTGGCTGCGTGCTGTCAACAACCACCCGCGCACACTTGCACACAAACTATTCTTCTTTGTTCCCTCATTAATCACCATTCCTCTGCATGTCTTTGGTTCTCACAATTATAGCGCAGTGGCATGTCAGGTCAGCGGTGTGATGATGCCTTCTGCAGCACAGCACCAGCACTGCCCTCCCATCACTGCAATGACTTTGAGTGTGACGCTCTAGTGGACAGATGGCTCGAAAACACACCGAACCTGTGGCAGAGAGGTGCTATTACCTGCTGTGTGTGAACACAGTGTGCAGAGACATGTCCAAAATGTGTGTGTGTGCACTCGCTCATGGCTCATAAGCATGTGGTCAAGCAGAGATTACAAAAACATCCTACAGGCTGCCTCTTTTCTGCTTTTCTTTGTACATCTTCTACCTTTCACTTGCTAATCATTTTAATGATAGAAGTAATCTTTTACAGATAACTGCTCCTGCCTCATTCATGTGCTACAATTTCATATATTGTAGTGTACAAGTGATTGTAGTGTTCTTTGTTAACACGGCTCAGGAGCTACACTATAGTTGTTCTCCTATACCAGTGTATATCAGCTACAGTAAATCCACAGTTATGTGTGAGAGCAGATGGTGAATCTGTCTGACTGAGCCATGTTTTTTCACTTGCGTCCATCTTCCCTTCCTCCTCCCGTTGGAGAGTGATTGTAGAGGAGGCTAATGACCTTTGACAGTGTCTGCCAAGAGCACGCCATCCTCAGGTGAAGCCAGGTGGTTCAGGCAGGCTGCCACCATCTGTAGATGCAATTAGTTGCTTCAGATGCAGACGTTGCCTCACCTGCAAATAAGCACTACGGTTTCTAGGGATCGACATGCTTTTTGTTTTAACATTCAATTAATAATGGACAATTACAGGTAGTTAGTCGAGATAACTGCTGCACACCGGCCTTGATTTCTAGGAGAAGACGGGCGGCGGTGTTTTGGGAGGAGATTAAAGCAGAAAAATGAACAGACTGTTTTGTGTCTTGTGCTTTGATAATAAACCCGGGAAGGGACAGACGCGCTCAGACACAGCGCTGTGTGGGATTTGATAAGGAGCGGTCTGCAATCACACAGCGGTCTGCCGTAATGATCCGTAGCTACTTTGAACTCGGATATCACAGCTTTGATTACAGGAAGACCTTGCCACACTAACACATTCATATTTCAGCAGTTTGTCATGCGGTCTATATCAAACTTTCCAAATTTAAAGAAAAAATGCCACATAGCCTATTATTGTAGATGCAGTGGTATTGGATTTCAGGTAGATGTAAGTGGAGAACAGAGACCTTCCAACTAAGAAAAACTCAAAGCCACTAGCAGACTGTACATACACTACCTGCTGCACATCTTGCACCTGCACCTATAGCTGTCTCTCTCACACATATATGTACAAATGCCACCTGACTCTCTGCGAACAATCAGCTCATTAACACCCAGCCAGCCGTGTTCAGAGTCCCGTACAGTAAGCAGAGACAGATAATTGCGTTGCAGGATGGCAGACGGGGAGAGAGCACCACCTGAGACTCTGTGTTTCCAGTAGGCATTGACTCTGTATTGATGTTTCTCTCCAGCTGCAATTTTCTTCATCGTACGCTGTGACCCGTAGTGGTTTCTGTACAGTATTATTCTTCCTCCCTTACTTGGCAGCCTAAACGTCTCTGATGAGGAAACGAGGAGAAATGTGGATTTTAGAAGAAGGCTGAGATGAAGACAGAGAGCTGAGGGATGTAATGAAATGGGATGGAAACTGCAGGCGAACAGAGAGAAAGAAATGAGAAGAGAGAAAGAGGAGAGAATGTCTGCTGGTGGAGGAATTGATGTGAGCAGGCTGCAGGGGTAAAGACAAGGATCAGAAGCTCGCTGAATAGAGTTTTTTCCTGTGTTGCTTGTCAGACACTTAGTGCTGGCTGCCAGCAGTTTTAGTTCAGTGAGCATGTACATGTGTGTGGTTTGTGTGTGTGTGTGTGTGTGTGTGTGTGTGTGTGTGTGTGTGTGTATTTGTGTGTTTGACAGAGAGAAAGAGAGCGAAAACGGGCATTTTTGCAGAGTAGTGCCTAAACCTCTTTTCTGGCACTGCCGGGATTAGAGGTGTCACTTTAATTAATGCTCCCCTTTTCCCTTCTTTTATTTCCCTAGCTCACACTCATCCTTTATCTCCTTTCTCTTTGGCTTGCCTCCTTCTTGTTCTTGCTGCACTCAAGTACTCAAATTACTCAGAGCTGTTCTTCAGAGAGTGCTGTTTTCAGGTCATTGCTTTCTCCGTCATTTGGGTTTTCGAGGTAAACTGTCAACCATGTGTCTGTGTTGTTTGCGAGTAATAAAAGATGCACTTTTCTCATGGTAACCAACTTTTTTGGCTAAACAAGAGCTCAAATGACTGCATTTATCCCATCATGGTTCAACCATCCAAAGACTGTATGGATTCTTCTGACTTTTTTCATTTTTCTTCTCCTACTTTTATCTTTCTAGGCCCTCCACCAGCTGTACTATGACCCCAATATAGAAAACAAGAATCTGGCACAGAAATGGCTAATGCAGGCTCAGGTCTCGCCTCAGGCCTGGCAGTTCTGCTGGGCCCTACTGAGCCCAGATAAGGTACAGTGTACACACAAACACTCACATGGACATACACACACACACTGAGAAAGCATTTTTCTCCATTTTTCTCCATTTGCATCCATCTTATCGTCTCTCACAGGTTCCAGAGATCCAGTACTTTGGTGCTAGCGCCCTTCACACTAAGATCTCTCGCTACTGGTCAGACATCCCCACAGACCAGTACGAGTCTCTGAAGACCCAGCTGTTCTCCCAGATTGCCTGCTTCTCCTCCGGCTCCAAGATGGTGCTCACTCGACTGTGTGTGGCCCTTGCCTCTCTGGCGCTCAACACAATGCCTGAGGCCTGGCCCGGCGCAGTGTCAGAGATGGTGCGGGTGTTCCAGGAGGAGGGGGGAGGGGTGGATGGGCGGGCACGCTGCCTGGCCTTGCTGGAGCTGCTGACCGTCCTGCCTGAAGAGTTCCAGACCAGCCGCCTGCCACAGTACCGAAAAGGACAGGTATGTCCTCCTCCCACCTCAGCAGGTGGTGATGGCCACCTGTTCTATATTCACAGGTTTTCTTTTGGTTAATGTGTTCATCAGTAGGTATGAAGCTCTATACTTTTTAAGATCTGACTGAAATGTGCTAATTGACAAATTATCAAGTAGCTAAAGCTGGCAGTGAATGCTTTGTCACATTCTTGGTCTTTTTATTTATTCTTTATTAATTTTTACAGATATGTGATCTAAACCATACTTATACTCATATTAGACTATTTTATTCTGGCAAAATGATTGTACAGCTGCCAAAAAACAAAAACAAGAAATTGTTTATTTTCCAAAATTCGAGGTATATATAACAGATATCTTATTGGAACTAGTATAGATAACAGGGTCCCCGTGGGTCATTGAAATCCTTAAAATGGTTTGAATTGGAAGGTAAAAAATCAAGGCCAGTGTGTGACTAACAAATAAATAGACATGGGTCATTTAAAGTGCTTGAATTCATATATTTTGTACAAGAAACAAAATTGAAGTTAATTTCATATTTTTAAATTGTTGTCTGTGAGCTTCTTTAAAGCCTTCTAGTTCATCATAAAAAGTGTTGTAACAGAAATTAACCTTGATCCATGTAATGGAGTAATCTAACGTGTTTCTAATAGGATTTGTGGAAATATTATTAGTTACTTTAACATAATCTGTTTAAGCTTGTTTAAAGTGGCTTAAAATTACATCAAATTAAATGTTTTGACTTATGTCAACATGGACCATAGGAATAAGAATTATTAACAAGAATAATTTATTCAGATTTGCTGGCATGGAAAGCAAAAGAGACCTGAAAAGTAGTGACCTCCTACCTTTGAAGTGGTCATCAAGTCCTAATTTCTGTTCTTTCCTCGATAATTAACTTTTCTTCCACTGATGAAAAGAATCAAAAATGCTTTTCATCAAATGAATCCAAGTTGTGAATATTGTCCTGTGAAGTCCATTGTTTCTTTTTTCTTTTTCTGCAGGAGACATATTTTCTTTTCCTCCAACCTGGTGTTGTTCGTTATGGTTGTTTTTGTTATGTTGTTGCCTGCAACATGAACATGTCCTCACCATTTTCTGCTCAGTTTTCCCCTCTGTAGTATCACAAGTGGTCCCAGTTTGGAAGGCCAATCGACTCTTTCATGTATCTTTGCTGCCGTGGTAGAACAAGCCACCCATGACTGTAGCCAATCATTTTTCCTGTTTAACAGTGTATGGGTGGTAAGACGTGTTACAGGGGAGCCAAGCTATATTAATGTGTTACGGTGCAAAGTCCCTCCTCACAGACTGCTTTTGGGCCCAGTCGGACTGATAGGTCACACAGCTTTGCAGTGAGAGGCGTCTTTTTCTAGTTGTTTTTTAATGCAGCTGAAGGCAAAAACAATATATCCCTATTCCATTTTATGGTGCCTAGTCATACCTCTGCAGTTATTTTGGTGAACAAAATGCTAAAATATTGTAAGTAGTAACGCATTACTCTCCACAGGCACTAATATTGTAAAGTGACTTATTGCTTTCAAATGATAGTAACTAGTAACTTGCCTAACACTGCTCATTAATCAAAGGAGCATACCACACATGAGTGTTACACTACCAGTCTAACCCTCATTATCCTCCTCCCTGTAGGTACGGGGAGCCTTGGGCCGGGAGTGGGGGTCAGTGTGTCCACTACTGCAGCAACTGCTGCGGAGAACGGACAGCCCCGGGGCGGTAAAAGCTCGCGTGCTGCGCTGCCTGTCATCCTGGGTGCTGCTAGATGTGCCCCTCAGCGAGAGCGAAGGCCTGGTGCACGACTGCTTTAGTGCCCTGCCTGACCCCGAGCTCTTCGACACAGCGGTGGAGGCAATAGTCAACGCCATCTCACAGCCCGACTCCCAAAGGTGTGTACAAATGTGTGACAACCCCAAGAGAAGGTTGAAAAAAACAAATAATGATAGAACTAAATGAGATGATCACTTGTCATGGGTTTGACTGGCGATATTACTTCGGAGCAAAAATAGAGGTAGGAGGGGGGAAAGTGAGAGAATAATAGAAAGATACATTAGCCGAGGGCAGGAACCAGACAGGGTGGGCACTGGAAGGGCATCAGGGAAGGATGGAGGGAAGGAGGGAGGGATTGATACCGGGCAAGTTGACAGCCAGGGGGAGGAGAGCAGCATTTCTCGGTTGGCTGGCGTTGCTATGGTTACAGTGCTGGGTAGAGATGTCATCATGCCCTGGTTGATTCAGACATGGCAGCCACCCATTACCCCTCCCCTAGAGAGAGAGAGAGAGGGAGGGAGAGGGTGGGGGTGACGGGACGATGCAAAGAGAAGTACGGGGGGAGGAGGGCAGAGGAAGGTGTGAAAGTGTGCAAGGATAAGAGACTTAATCCTCCATACCTCTGCACTGCTTCTCACACAAGAGGGTCTCAGAACTGTGCAGTTGCCACTGACAAGTCAGTTTAAACACACTCACATTGTGCCGAGCAGATGGTGGGGGAGACGATTAATGGCAGTTACAGGTAGAACAGCCTCGGCAAGTGTTGCTGGGCTAGGATAGAGTATGTTAGGGATGAGATTCTTCTGGTTTTCTCCTCTTTTGTGCTCTTTCTCTTTATTGTGTGATTTATAGGTTTACTACCTATAATTAGTTTGTGTGTCTGTGTCTATAAGAAAGGAGGAAAATATGTGAATCAAAGGTTTTTTCCTCCCGTCCTTTCAAGGGAGTCATAGCCCCCCTTTTATCCATCTGTAGATACTACTGTCTGTTTATCAGTTTTATCCTTTCTCCCAGTCTGCCTCTGTTTCTTTGTGCTCTTCCTTTCCCCTTTCCCTTCTCTCGCCATCAGTGCTAAGCCCTCCTCCCTGTCTCTTGTTCTCTCCCTCTGTTTAAACACATTACAGTCAACTCATTTGGGGGGATGCTATTGGTCCAGCTGCATCCTGTTGCCAGGCAACCCATTTCCCCTGTCTCAGAGTGTTGCGGTAATTGCAGAGGGGATCAGAGGTGGGGGGATGGAGGGGGAGGGGGAGGTGGTGGTGGATGGAGAGGGAGAGAATAAACGGGGAGTCAGGAAGGAGGCAGAAAGTGTATAACAGCAGGGCAGGGAGCAGAAGAGGAGAGGACAGGCAAGTATGAGTTAGGGGAGAGGAGGCTGCAGTAGACAGTCTCGGGGGAGTCTCCAGAATGTCATCCCTTATGAGAGAAATGGGGAAACACACATACAAATCCATTCTGTCTTTTTAATCACGCCACATACACACCAAGTCCTCTTTTTTTTTTGAGCTAAGAGTGCATGACCTGCATTTGCAAAGCACCTTGTTAAAAATGAATGATCTTCTGAGTGCATGAGTGCAGTCTGACACACACACAAACACACACAAACACACACACACACACACACTCACGGTCACTCACTCAGAGTAAATTGGAGTCGGTCTCGGCGCTGCTCTCATAGGGTTACTCAGGCAGCCAAACACAGAGGATGTAGGCCAAAATAAACACAGGTACGGGCCTATGAAATGGAGGCCAGGTTCATACTCATCACATCTCAGCAGGGTGGAGCCTTCTCCAGAGAAGGCTGAGTCAGTGTGGGCTGCTGAGTAGGGGACTTTGCTTCATATCGCAGGACCATAGATTGGGTTCCTCAGCCTGTAAGGGGACCTGAGGGAAATTAGAATTATAAATGCTTTTCAGGACCGCGGTAAGACGTGCAGAGCAGAGGATTCATATCACAGACATTTTGTCGAGCCAGTGGCCACTTGTGTTTGGGTACGGCTCTGTAGGGGAAATGCTGAAAATTAGTAGATTAACGGATTATTCAATGGACAGAATATTTTGCGACAACAGTTTTATAAATCAAACAATTTTCTTGGCACTGTAAATTAAGATAGATAGATAGGTAGATAGATAGGTATAGGTAGATATAGACTTTTTTTTATTGGTGGTTGGACAAGTTTTTGCTATTTATTGGGGCATTCTATGGCTTAAAGGTCCAGTGTGTAGGATTTAGTTGTGTCTAGCCATGTTGCTGCAGATGGCATCCAACTGTACACCCCTCGTTTCACCCTCCTCCACGATGGCCTCTAAAAACACAAAATATTTGAAAGGTCCTCTGGGTTACTGTAGAAACTTGCCAATTAGAGGTGTGAATCTTCACTGGCCTCACGTTGAATGCAAAATGATTCTAGATGCATCTCAGTGTATGGCATCCTTTATGATCTATATTACTGCACATGGCTACTTTTTCATCATCTAAATTCCCCTTTTATTCAGAAAGTCCTCCCAATAATAAGACCATAGCAGTCTACAAAATAAAAGCTACATCTTTTCAAAACATAAACATTACAAAAACAACACATTTGTCCATCTGCAGTGCCTTACACAGTAGTTGTAATCTACAATAATAGTGTTTTCACATGGCAGCTTTAAGATAAGGCATTTATTGACTGTGATGCACACACTTCTCTCAGAGTTGGACGGCAAAGTTGACAGCGCCTCCTTGGATCTTGGCTGATTAGCTGGGCTTGCAGATGATCTCTGCCTCCCTCCGACATACATCCTACATAAGTAACATTGTCCGCCCACAATTCAAAGCATGGGAGCAAAGACGTGACGTAATGTTACCGTCCAGCTGAGGCCGGACTAACAACAATCAACATAAGCTGCAGACTCTCGATTATGCTCTGTCTCTGCATTGATGCAGAATCTTCCACGTCCGCATCGCGATGCATCTTCTAATCGAGCAACTTCCACACCTCTAATGCCAATGCAATATGGCGGACTCGAGGGAAGAGGACCCGCTCTCTCTATAGACTTTAAAGGCTAATTCTATTACAAAAACCCAACAATTCTTAGTTTCTGTGATTATACACTAATGAAAACAAAATTAAAAAAGTATTATATTTGATTTCTGCCAATAGATCCCCCTAAATCACACACACTGGACCTTTAAACTTTTAGATGATTAGCTGAAAAAATAACCGACAGATTCAAGAATAATGTAAACAATAGTTGGTTGCAGCCCCACATTAGATCTACCTGGAAACACAGTGAGTTACAGTAGCTTTTCAGGTTCATTCTTGTCTTTTTTGTTCTTTTCACTCAACCTTGCTGTGTCATTGTTGAATATTCATGGATCTGGACCCATGTCCTTCTTACTGATGTTCTCATGAAAGATGAAGCACCTCCTGCATACCACAGAACCCCGCTGGGACTGACACACACATAATATGGTTTACATTTATAGCATTCACACATGCACATAATCTCCTCAGTGACATTCAGGCGCACGCACACACACACACACGCACACACATGCCCTTCATCTCCAAATGTCACCCCTTCTCTTGCTGTCATTAAGGTTGACAGGAGGATGTTGTCTGATGTGGTCACATGACCAGATCTGAGCCTGTGTTGCAGGGTGTGTTTGAGCGTGTGTGTACTCATGTGTCTATGTAAGTCTGTGTGTGTGTTTGTGTCAGCAGCACATGTGTGTGTTTTAGAGTGAGGGATTTATATATGGCTGAGACAGCAGGAAGAAGACAGAATAATAACTGACAGCAGTGGTGCAGCTCTGAGCAGGAGCTTTGAATAGATTTTCTGGTTCCCTGGTAGATGTGTGGGTTTTTTAAGGTGGGTGTGCTGGATCAGAGGTTGGACTGACTTGAACTCTGATTTGATGTGAAATAAACACTTGTCTTGAGAAGGAGCAATAAATACATCAACCTCGCTGTGAGCAGTGTGAGTCAGTGTTATAGTCACCAGTGGAGGCTCCCCAGCTTTCCATGTGATGCTCTTCTCACTTGTACAGCATTGTGTTGGTTTTTACCTTGTTTCCTTTTAATGAACCGGACTCCTAACTGTTTTTTTTCCATCTGTGTTTGTCTGTCCATGGATTGTAGATATGTGAACACTTTGCTGAAACTGGTTCCTCAAGTGCTGGCCCTCCAGGAGCAGCTCAGAGAGGCTGTTCAGAATGGAGACATGGAGACCTGCCATGGCATCTGCCGGATCGCTGTGACACTGGGAGAAAACCACTCTAGGTGTGTTTTTTTACAATATGTACAGCATACAACCCCCTCTATCCTCAGACCCTCAATTCAGATAATAAAAAACTTTGAATCACCGTACATTTTCTTGGCCTAAATGATTACCATACATGACTGAATACTGTAATTATTTGAAAGCATCATATATAAACAGTGTAACAGCCACTCTAACAACAAAATAAAAATCTTGGCCAGTTTTTAAAAATGTTTTTTTTTCACAAATTAGCTGACTATATAAGAGAAACAGGCTTCATACCATTAATTTGCACTTAAACCAGTTGCGCAATAGTCAGTCCAATGTCTCACTGTGAAGTCTCTATGTCGGATTTTTCTATTTTGCTGCATCTACTGATTGAATAGCACATAGAGACCCATTTTCCACCAGAATAGCTTTGGTTCTTGAACTGGTTCCGTTCAAGATTCTTGCAGCCTTAGTGCTACCTAGCCTGCATTTCCACCCGTTTGAAGTGGAACCATTGTAATAAAAAATGTGTCTTCAACGGAGGGTGTTGCACAATGCACGACGTCCTGTAGAATATGAGACACCCACTTTGGTTTGCAATTCTGATCTTCCCAACAGTTTAAAATTGGTGTGCGCACCGGAACATAACCAGTCTCATAACCCTGTTGGTGGAAAAGGGGTAGGAGAGCGAAATTTGCTATTTTCCCCGTGAACCAACTGTACTGGACAACTGCCAAATTACACCTTTTTTTCTGTCTCTCTCTTTCTCTTTCCTTCCTCTCACCTCTGTGTCTAGGACTCTGTTGGAGCAAGTGGATCACTGGCAGAGCTTCCTGGCTTTAGTCAACATGATCATGTTTTGTACAGGGATCCCCGGCCACTACCCGGTCAATGAAACCACCAGCTCACTCACACTCACCTTCTGGTACACACTACAAGTAAGCAATGTTGGAAATCTGATGCTATCCTGTCCTGTAATGTAGTGTTGCAGTAATGTTTTGGTAGTTTGACAAATGAAAGATACCGTATACTTTCCAACTTTCATGATTTTTCTCGAGCCTCGTCTTCTCCAGTGACATAAAATCAGTCCACAAAATAAGCTGTGCGCATTGTAGCTTGGCAAGGCTCAATAGGCACTTGCTGGAAATGGTCATCTTAAGATAGACTGTATAAAAACATTTCCCTTCACCCCCTTGAATTGAATTGAATTAATGTGCTACTCTCTGGGGTGTCACTGCTCTTTGTCTGCAGTTTTCAAAATAATAAAATGTGACAGTGAGTCTGAAAACATTTGCTTGTTATCCTCTGCTCTATCCAACATAACAGATTTCTTGGTTTGTAGGACATGTGTGGTTTCATTTTGATAATTGATAGTGGGGTAGTTTTCTCAGTGATTTAAGAATGCTTAAAACTATGAGATTAAATTTACTTGAGTTCATAGCCTGCTTGAAGCATAACAGATGCTCTTATTTTGTAAAGAGCATAAATGATTTCATTTTCCAGACCCATCATTATTTTTTATTTCTCCGTACTCTGTCCTCAGGATGAAATAATGTCGTTTGAGTCGGATAAGCAGGCAGTGTATCTGCAAGTCTACAGGCCAGTGTATTTCCAGCTGGTGGATGTTTTGCTACACAAAGCCCAGTTCCCTACCGACCAGGAGTACGCATCCTGGTCCTGTGATGAGAAAGAACAATTCAGGATCTACAGGTTTGTGTTTCGTACGCCTGAGCCTGTCTCTGTATTATACATGCCTATTTTTTCTGCGCACTGCTGCGTGCAAGTGTTTCAGTGACGGTCAAAGTGTCTCAGAAATTACCCGCTGACAGAATCATTGGTCAGCATGTGAGTGTTTTTCTCTAATAGACTCTCACTGGACTGGCAGCTGAGAGGGCAAAACCTGTCTGGCAAATAGATTAACGGATACGGTCTCAAGCTTGTGTGCCCCTAAACTGTCTGTTTGTGCATGTCTGTCCTTCAGGGTCGATATCTCAGACACGCTCATGTACGTGTACGAGATGCTGGGAGCAGAGCTGCTGAGTAACCTGTATGATAAACTAGGAAGACTGTTGACTAATGCAGAGCAGCCCACATCATGGCAGGTGGGTGAAACATGCACGGACGAGCAAAGAGAAAATTTGAAATATTTTCTGTTTCTTTGAGTGTTGCACAGAAGCCAGTACTGGAATTTAATAGATTTAATAAACCAGCTTTTCAAGACCAGTACTTCTTCCATTCCTATTTTTCATATCATTATACTTGTGTTAGCTTGCATGAAGTCTACTCTCAAATCAAAATAAAGCTAGAGAAAAAAGCTATTGTGTAAATTTACATGATTTAAACTAATTTTAATTTAACTAATTCTCCTCCACCAGCACACAGAGGCCTTACTTTATGGCTTCCAGTCCATAGCAGAGACGATAGATGTGAATTACTCTGACGTCATCCCAGGCCTGATAGGACTCATCCCCAGAATCAGCATCAACAACGTCCAGCTAGCAGACACAGTGATGTTCACCATAGGTGAGACAAAGTTTCAGTACACAACATAAAAGAACAAACAAATTTAAAGACAGCACAGGTCCAGTAACATTCATACTGTCTCTCACTCAGTGTCTGAACTGTAAATCTCCCACCAGGTGCTTTGGCTGAATGGTTGGCAGACCACCCGGTGATGCTCAGCAGTGTCTTGCCCTTGGTGCTTCAGGCTCTGGGGAACCCAGACCTCTCTGTTTCTTCTGTCTCTACACTTAAAAAAATTTGTAGGGAGTGCAAATATGACCTGCCACCCTACGCAACCAACATAGTAGCTGTCTCTCAGGTACATGTAAACATGTAAACCTCTTTAAGGGGTGTCACGATTCACCAAAATCATTCTTTGATTTGATTTTCTGATTTAAACATCACAATTTTATTCAATTTTTGATATAAAATGTTATTTTGGTACTGATAGTTATGCTGTTGTTAGACTCTCGCATCTGGTTTTGTAAAGGTCAACCGACCGTGCCCTGACAAGTGTCATTTGAATTGTCAAATTAAATAGGTTTTGCAACAACAGTTTGACTTTATCCTGGTGGCATTTTGCAGGTTAGGGTCAGACAGGTTCAAATAATATTCACTAAAAATAACATCTTTCAGGGATTTAACAGTAAACAAGAAATGATAGAAATTCAGTTAGTTACAAAGATCAGTTTCTCAAATCTGTCCCAAGTAAAACCTTCCTGCCAAACAAATCAATAAGGGATCTCTGAAAAAGAATGATTGAAAGAATAGCTTGATTCGATGAAAACTTTTTTGTAACATGCTCTTGCTTTTTCCAACCAGCTGATCAAATATGAGGGCCAGTAATAATCAAGATGTTCCTGTTTTCCAGAAATAATATTTACTCTTTGAAATCACCTCAGTTGTGTTGTTGTTACTGTTTATGTCTAATTTGGGTATGTTTGGTTGTGTTTTCAAAAGAATAGACCCTTCAATCTGACTTTCTTTTTTCTCTCTGCAGGAGGTGCTCATAAAGCAGATCCACAAGGTCAGTGTGTGTTCTTTCTCTTTTTGTGTTCGCACTCGGTTCAGAAGTGATATTTAAATAAGGAACGCTATGAAGGAATTGCATAACGTGTTTGGAGCCTGCAGACTAAAGATGACATAAAATGTTTCGTTTATAAAACTCTTAGATTTAAAACTCACTGTTTGTTTGCACTGAAGCTGAAACTGCGACCATCCTTTCTTGCAGACGAGTCAGTGTATGTGGCTGATGCAGGCTCTCGGCTTCCTGCTCTCCGCTCTCCCTGTGGAAGACATCTTAAGAAACCTTCACTCTCTCATCACCCCCTACATTCAGCAACTGGAGAAGCTAGCAGATGAGACGGTGCGTACACAGACCAACATGTTCAGGCAGTACACACACAAACACACACACACACACACACACACACACAAAGATGGAGCAGACACAGTTGGACTCTGGCCAATAGGAACAGGCCTTGTGTCTGTGTGGTGTCACTGCAGTGGAACATTTCTCTGCGGGACCAGATTGGATTTGACCCTGCACCATGGGCTAGTGACTCACATGGAAGTAGCACATACACACTTTCTCTCACTGATGCGAACACACACACGCACACACCACAGCAAGAGAAAAGACAAACTGAGAAAATATAAAAGCGCCGACAGAGGCACAGTTACAGTAGGTCATGCTTTTACATGTGCATGCACAAAAATTCTTTCCCCTGTTTAAATGTCAGGTTCAATCGAGCTTGGAGTTTCAGACTATCATGCTGCACGGTGCAAACGTGGAGCTGCTATTATCTAAAAATACCCAGTTTGATATTTACTGGATGTGGGTTGAAGTCAATTTTTTTCCTGATCCCTTGTTCTACAATCAGTAAAGACCTTGGGTGGGGTGTACAGAGATGTCAGCATAGATGAAGCTTTTCATTTCTCTCAGTGTCTGTCTCTGAACCTGTCTCACCCCCCCCCCCCACCCTTCACACAACACACACACACACAGTCACACACCGTCTCATCTATCCTCCCCACGACTTCCTCTCTCTCTTATTGTTTTCTGTCTAGCTCTGTGATCTATCGGCATTACATCAGACTAGAAAATCAGGGGCTGCGTCTGGAGCAGGACAAATAGTGGCACCTAGTGGGGAGACCTTCGGGTTACATTACATCAGGGGTGAATGACTGAGATATTTGACCGGGCTGACTGCTGACACCAATGAAGTCATTCTGATTTGACTTCAAGCATCATGTGCACAGTAAACACACACGGTTCATGCTGTCAGACGACTGTTGTACAGTAGGAGCATCAATATTGTGAGAGGAGGTGGATGTAGAAGGAGAGATGAGAGGTGTGGCTCCTCTTTGCAGTCTTTTGGCTCCATTGCGTCACCATGGAGACAGAGCAGTTATTAAACACAGCCTGTGAAATCCTTAATTAATGATTTTACCTGGGGGAGGGGTGTGCGTTCGTGTGTGTGTACAGTGAGAAAAGTAGTATGAGAATGAGCCATTACCTCCTTTCTGTCACCGTGCTGATGTATCTGCCTATTGACTTGTGTTTTACTTATTTTTTTTTAACAAGAAGTAAGATTAAATATCTGTAATTAAATGATAATAATTACTTTTACTTGCTCTATTCTATTTTTCTGTAAATGATAATGACAGGTGCCCCTTGCCTTTCAAACCCACCAGCCTGGTGTGGGGCTCAGATGATCCGTTTGTTCTTTTAAACATGTTAGCTATTATTTTTTTAAGGTGGGCACTATGCACTGAATGAGCCAGATGGACAGTGGGGTTGTAGTTTGTATGGTAGCAAGTAAAATGATCTGTTTCGTTTTCCCTTTTTCTCCTTTCAGCCTAATCCCTCCAATAAATTGGCAATCATCCACATCTTGGGGCTGCTGTCCAACCTCTTCACCACGCTCGACATCAGCAAGCAGGACGATGAGTCAGCGGATGGCTCAGCACCACCTGTCAAAACAGCTCCACCTCCACCTGGACCAAACCCGGTCAGCCACCGCACACACACACACACACACACACACACACACACACACACACACACACACACACACACACACACATCTTTGTCATCAGTGAGGTTGGATGATTAGATGAATGACTATCAGCAGTGGGCTCCATCTATGCATGATAGATACTAACCAGTATAAACCTACGTCATGCTCTATTTAAAGGTTTTGTATTCAAGTACACTTCAGTTTGGTTGTTGTGAAACGCAGCAGGGCACATGGTGCTCACAGCAATATGAGCTCCTCACCCCCCAACGGGTGGCCAACGGGAAGTTTTTGCCCTGTCAGTCAACCATAGTCATTAGTCATTCTGCTGATAGGCATGCACCCATGTGTGAATGCTGATCTAATGCTGCTGCTTGTGTATCGCTCTCTATTTATTCCTTTATTTAATGAAGTGATGGTGTTTTTCAGGTGGTGGTGGTTTTGCAACAAGTGTTTGCTCTCATACAGACTGTACTCAGTAAGTGGCTCAACGACTCGCAGGTTGTAGAGGTGAGTCACTGCCATGCGCGCCCACAAACTGTCAGGCCTCTGCTTTCTAACAAATCAATCCACACAATCAGATATGGTGACCTGTCCATATAGCTGATCTCGTGTTGTTCCTCAGGCTGTGTGCGCCATCTTTGAGAAGTCGGTGAAGACTCTGCTCCATGACTTTGCTCCCATGGTGTCTCAGCTCAGTGAGATGCTTGGGCAGATGTACAGTACAATTCCCCAGGCCTCCGCCCTGGACCTCACACGACAGGTACACGCTCATACTTGTGTTCATACACACATGAATGCAAATTAGTATATTCTCCGTGGTTACATGCAGAGAGATGGGTTATCGATCAATATAATAAGGAACAGCAATTTAGCATAGTCTAATCACAATAAGGATCTCTAACTGTCTTTAGTTATAAGCATTTAGTGATAGTGACATTGAGTGTGGTTACGTGCACCATCGTATTCTGGATATTTTCATATTTCTGTGGTGACCGAGTTTTTTAAATCTCATGTAAACAAAAGATGTCAACTAGAACTGAAAATGAAAATGCACAAATAAAAACTTCAATAAAGAGTCTGTTTCCACAGCTGAAGAGGAGGTTATTTGTAAAATTCACACGCATTTGCACATTAAGAAAAAAAAATGCTCTCACTACAAAGCTTGTTTTCTCACTGCGCCATCACTCCAAGTGCTACAACAACAAAAAAAATAACTCAGCATTGTGCAGTTTCATATGCTACTAGTACAAGAAAATAGTTTTCGTTTCAAAAATATAGTCAGGGGTAGGGGAGAGATCCGATAGTAAATATCTGTATGTAATCACATTTTTTACAATAATCAGGTTCCTGGAGTGAAGACATTCAATGGTTTTCCTTCCAATAACCTGAATTCTTGTGTGCAAATAAACAAAGTGAGTGTCTGCTGTTTCAGATGGTGCATATCTTTGCCAGCGAGACGGACCACTTCCCACCCATCAAGGCTCTGTTTGAACTGGTTACCTCGGTAACACTGTCCATCTTCCAGCAAGGTAGGGGGTCCAGCAGGGGCGGGACTGTGAATATGTGTGTGTTTAAATCAGTGTTAGACCTTCGAATGTTTTTGATCATGTTTGATTTAAAGGTAAAAATGAAAGAAAAGGACTTATTAATGAAAATGTCATGTAGATTATGGTGATATGTTCCCATTTTTTCGACTGCAACTATACGTAAAGACTCATGTTCTCTTGCGTCTCAAGTCAATAAAAATGCTGAGCCTCGGGGCCCCAAATAGCAGTATGATGAAAGGTCAGAGGTCATTTGACTCTGTGCCTCATTTGAACTTTAAATGTTTGCTGTCATTAATGCAAGTGGACCAACAAAATGATCTGTCTACTTGTGAAGTCACAAAGTCTCAAATGATCATTTTATTAATGCAGACTTCCATTTCCACTTGTCATTCATTAAATGATTTTAAGACTGTTATGGTTTGCTTTTAACTTATGCAATCAACACATGGCAATGTTTTCTATATTTATCAGCCCAGTGTTTGCTTATTTCATCTTTTTAAATTAATTTATTTGACTTTGCTGTTTCAGTGTTTGGGCTGCATGAAAATTACTTTGTTTTGTAAATGTTCAAAGTTGATCAGAAATGTCTTTATGTGCGTTACCATGCGGCCAGACTAAGATTCAGATTTTCACTGAACATGAGATGGACATGAATGAGATGATATACTTTTATCCACCACACTTGGGTTAGAGTACTTGTACCAGCTCCGTCTGCCGCTCCCCTTCCCTTTGTGTTGTCCCCTTTTTCCACTCCTCCTTTCCTGCTTTGACTGGTTAAGTAATGGCTGCCTCTCCTGCTGCCTCTAAACTCTTTCTTTTCTGAGCAGGTGCCTTTCAGTAGACAGTATCAGTACAGGATACAGTCACAGCACAGAGACCACTAGCTTATTCAGTCGGCTGACACATAACATAGCAGGGCGGGCCAGCTCAATACAGCTGCAGCCACTGCTGTGCTTGGATTAGAGTTGGGCTCTCCATCACAGCCCTCTGAATAAGCCCTGTATTCTCTCCAGGGGTTGTGTGTGTGGATGAGGGCTGGAGGGGGGGATATTGAGCAAGAAACTTGTTTGGAGTCTGGGAACAGCTAAAGCTGGGCGCTTACTACAGACGTTTGTTCTGTTTCATTACAAGTTTACTGTTGGAGTCCTTCCAACATCAATCTTAAGCCATCGGAGAAATCCATGTTTGAAAGTCAGGAATCTCGTTGTGGATTTTTCAGTCCAGAAGCTCCTACAGGAAACGTGTCTGTAATTGTGCATCATTTGCAATCTGTCATAATGTCCTGTAGTCTGTGTCCAGCGTATGGGAGGCTGTGATATCAGAACCTATCCTGATCTTTGAGTGTGATTCATACTGACAGCTATGGGTTCACCTTTGAAGCAAAGGGGATCTTATTGACCAGCTCTGAATGGACCCCTTACAGAAACCTCCTCCTCTGAGGCACTTGCTTCAGTCCGACAGGAAATGTGTTGCTGTTGTTTGATCACATTGATGTCTGTGGTGCCTCGTGGGATGGAGGTTAAAAAAAGGGGGTTCATTCAGGTCTGGTGCCCCTTTTCCTCCAAACTGTAACAGTAACAGAGGTGCCTCCTGGGTTCCCACTCCAAACTCACTTTTGTTTTTTTAGGTTTGTTCTTTTTCTCTCGTTACTTCTTTCTTTTTTTCTCTCCAAACAGACCCATGTCTTTGTCTTCTGCCTGTTTTTTGTTTTTGGTTGGTCTGTTCTTCCAAGACTCTGCCAAAGCTTCATATGCCCCGCCCCTCCCTCCTTCTCCCCTTCGTTCCTTACTCACGTGTGAATTATTTCAATGAAATATTTTTGAGTTCTCTTTTATTTCCACATGACTGTTGAATCTATTCAGTTGCTGTTTGTATATTATTCTTATTCTCTTATGATTTCTTAAGTTTCATCTTTATTATATTTTAGGACCCAGGGATCATCCTGATATTGTTGATTCATTTATGCAACTCCAAGCTCAGGTGTGTTTTTGGTTTCTTATTTCATTCACTTTGGGTTTCTCTCTCTCTTTCTCTCTCTTTCTAATTTCTCCCTGTTTCTCTGTCCTCTTCTCCCTCTCTACCTCTCTCTGTTCTTTGTTATTGGGCCCTAAGGTGTCCCATCACATAGGCGAGGCAGTGGAATGACACGTGAGAGGAATGTTTGAAGGAGAGACGTCTGTCTCTCCTCAAATGCTTTTGATTCTAACAGTCACCTCACCACACAAAGTGCAGACCTCATTCAGAGTTTGCATTTTACCAGCAGAAACCACTTAAAACAGTCTGATATCCTCATAAAAGTATCCAAAGCATCCCTGTTTGCAGCTCTTAAATTGAACTTTAGAATTATTAGACCTTTAAAAGTCTTAAGTTAATAGTCTTACATTTGAATTTGTGAGGTCCTGTATATTAAACTTACCTTTATAATTACCTGAGTTGCTTGTAAAAGAAAAATGATAAGGTTTTGTCCACAAATCAGTCTTATATGTGGTTAAAATTGAACTGGTCTTAAAACATTAAATGTAAGTGTCAAATACCTGCAGACGCCCTGCAGATGCCCTGCATCCTTATCTTGTATGTTTATCATTTTTACTTGTAATATTCACAATGTATTCAGTGAATTCATTAGAGATCACAAAAAAATCACACTGTAGCGATAGGACATGGTCTCTGAGTCTGAGACTTTATAATTCTGAGAAAAAAAGCATTTTTTAACAATACTCTGCAAACATACTGTTACAGTTAGGGAAAGACCTTGTATTTCCAAAATCCCCTCAGTAGCTAACAAAAATAGTTTTCTTTTTTTCTAGATGATGTTGCAATTTTTTTACATTTAATTTGTTTTGGAAAGATTTTATGAATTTAGGATGTCAGGAAATTCTCATGACTCACAGTGGAACATGCAATCCATTGGTAACACTTATAAATATTTTATTGAGCCAAGGGAAAACAGTGGCGCCTACTAGAATAAAAATATCACACAATGGAGAGATTTGAATAAAATATAAATAGAGAAGACAATAAGTAATACGAGTAGGTAGGTTAAACTATAAAACTTAAACTATATGTGACAATTATATATGTATTTACATTTACAAATAGTAAATGGAGAAGTTACTACTAAAATTAAGTTATAATAAGTATGGTAGAAGACGAAAGCTAAAAAGTTGAAGAAAAAAAAATAGGAAAAATGGCAGGAGCCGCAGCCCCGGGGTGCCAGGAGCCAAATCCAGCAAGAAAACGACTTCATAAATAAAGACTGCTTCATACAGGCAGGCGTCATGTCAGTCTTAAGTCCAATCCTTCAAATAAAGTGTTGCAGATCCTTCTATGAATAATCATATTGATTTATGGCTCAACAGGCTGCCTAGAAAACAGAAAAATAAGCACACATGTGTGGGCATACAGTATTATGCATAAAATCCACCATTTTAGGCACTTACGTCTTGATAAAATCTTTTCCCCTTTTTTTCTATTAAGTCAACATCAGGGCAAATTCACTCTTTGGGAAAAACATCAGCACGCTCAGCGCCTTAGATGAAATATTTCAGATGATGCGGCGCTCTTGGGAAGATGATGTAACAGCGTCAGTATCAGCGTTGTGGTCCCAGGTGACTGGTTAGTCTCTGAGCCCAGTCCTCCTCTGAAGTCATTCCAGCCCAGAGCCAATCAAAGCCCAAATGAATTAATATTCAACTAATATTAATCAGTTCCGACAAATTGGCTGATGGCTCTTCTGTTTTATATTTTTGTCTTCCGTCTTCATTCTTCTTCCTTTGTTTTCTATCTTTGGATAGATCTGACCTCCATCTCTCTCCCTCTCCCTCTCTCCCTCTCTCCTCCATCCTGAATGAGTTCATTATTACGAGATGAGTTGTATTTCTCTTTATCTGCACATGTTAATTACTTACACACTTCTGTTGCATATTCAGTCCAGTCAACCAAAAACAAGGAAAAGTAATGTTTCAAGTAGAATAGATTTCCAGAAACAAAACCATCATTGCCTTTAGTTTTGACTTAAGTTTCCAATGATTTCAAAGTTTGAGTTTTTGCAATTTGTTTGTTATACCTGCTGAGTTCTGCATTGGAGGATCACTGTATGAGTTTGGATATAGTTTTTCCTAAACCGATGGAGAGAGCGCTATAGCCTGGTAGGCAGATCTGTTCTCAATCCTGTGTTGCTGTCAGATCCGGCTACCAGGCTGAGCGGGTAGTGTTGATAGCAGTATTTTATACAGTGGAATGTGGTGAAGCAGCACCGATTGGGTCAGGCCGACAGAAACATGCTCTGTTTAATGCCTTTATCTGCCTCTTAGGCCCTCAAACGGAAGCCCGATTTGTTCTTGTCTGAGAGTCTTGACGTGAAAGCAGTGTTCCACTGTGGTGAGTAACACACAAACCGACACACTGTTCTGGGTGTTTTGCTGCAGTTCCTGTGCAATATGTGCCTGTCAGTACAAAGTACAAACTGTCAGTGTTTGACACCATCCCCCAGTAGTTTATTTATGTTTCTGACGCGCTCTCCCACTTCTAGGAGTTCTGTCGCTCAAATTTCCTGAGGCTCCGACAGTCAAGTCAACGTGCTTGTTCTTTGTGAGCGCACACACACACACACACACACACACAAACTTGAAACCTTGCAACAATATGCATTTTTACACATGAGTCATTTGGCTTTAAGTGTGCTGATCGTCTGTGTTTGTGCCATAGACTGAGCTGTTGCCCCACTGCTCAGATGTGCCTCCGGTGGCAAGAGTGGTGCAGGAGGACGGGAAGCTGTTGATCCAGGCCGTGCTGGAGGTGAGAAGACACGCATTACACAGTTGCACATCACACCACAGAAACATTTCATCATCCCTCTGAACACTTTGCTGTGTTATGGCACATCAAACTTTTCTTCCTTTTCTTGTAGTAATTAAGTCCCTCTTGTCAAATTTCTCTCCCGGCTCTCTCCAGGGCATCGGGGGCGGGGCAACTCGCAGCCTGATGGACCAGTTTGCAGAAGTGCTTTTCAGTCTGAACAAGCACTGCTTTTCTCTGCTCGCTGTGTGGTTGAAGGAGGCGCTGCAGCCGCCCGGCTTCCCGTCATCGCGGGTCACAACGGAACAGAAAGACAACTTCTCACATCAGATACTTAGGTAACACGGCTGTTTCCTGGCTAATGAATCTCCCTCTCGGTTGGTCAGATGGACGCAGGTTTTTTACATTTATTCTCCCGGGTTCCCACAGGTCTATGAAATAATCAAGGCACTGGAAGATTTTTTTGATAACCCATGTTCCATCAATCTATGCTTTGTT